>NC_060139.1:186248324-186576824 GCF_021461385.2 Schistocerca piceifrons
TTCTTTCCTCTCTTGTAAGCTGGGCAATCTGGCGAGTGAGAGGAGTAGCGGTCAGCACAGTTGACACACACAGGCAGCGGAACACAAGGGCTTCCCTCGTGGACTGAGTGGCCACAATCACCACACAAAGAGTCCTGTACAGCGGGGAGACATATGCCCGAAACGTATGCACCGCATAGGTGGAGGGATGTACGGCTTCATGTCACATCTGTAGCACATAACCTTGACCTCCTCTGGGAGGGTACTCCCTCGAAAGCCAGAATGAAGGCGCCAGTATCGGTGCGGTTATCTTTGCGACCCTTCTGCACACATCGAACAAAATGAACGCCACAACGCTCCAAATTACCTTGGGGTTCCTCATCAGTTTGCAGGATGAAGTCCCGGTGAAAAATGATGCCCTGGACAATATTCAGAGATTGGTGAGGAGTGATAGACACTGGGATGTTGCCAAGATGATCACAGGCTCGAAGAGCTGTGGTTTGGGTGGCAGAAGAAGCTCTGATCAACAGAGAGCCTGACCGCATCTTACTAATGAACTCCACTTCACCAAACTTTTCCTCAATATTTTCCACGAAAAACAATGGCTTTGTGGCAGTTAAAGTGTCCCCATCCGTCCTAGTACAGACGAGGTAGCGGGGAAAGGGTTTCAGCCCAAGACGGCGAGCCTGGCCCTCCTCCCATGGGGTAGCCAGGGAAGGGAAAGCTGCCAGGTCATACGAGGCAACATTTAAGGATCCTTCACCATTCTAAGAGAAGGCCGTGTGAGAACGGCCAGATTTTTGCAGCTTGATACGCTTCATGTGCCAAGCATCCACCCTGGTACCACCCACTCCAACCAGGGGCTCTCCTCAAGGGCACCACCCAGTCACGACAGCCATTGCTGGGAGTTCCAGTGCTCCAAGAAGACAAGCAACCGCTCCTTGGAATACACGGGGGAGGGATCAGCTCAGGTATCAGTAGTGTGATCCCAGAGTTGTCTGGGAGCTCAGCCATATAGGTACATAACAGCCCCACCACACGAACTGGCTACACATGCTGGTGACCTAGCAGGGTGGAAGGGGGCTACAGTGGGGAAGGGGGGGGGGGGGAGGAATCCACACCATAGATGCTAGGGAGGGAGTTATTCCCCATATAGCTCACACCAAAAACAGGAAATTTTGAAGTTGAGGTCAAACCGGAATTGGGGACCGAAACGCCAAAAGGGTGAAAAAACAGGCAAAAGGAACAAAATTGCAACCAGTACAGGAAACCAGGGGAATAGCCAGGTCGACATAAATCAGAACACCAAGAGAGGGGAAGGAGGTGGCAATGGGGAAGGAGTGGGGATAGGGAGGGAGGGGGCAGGGAGAAGGAAATGTAGCTAGGGAATGAAGAAAGAGCTGCAATAGCAATAGCTTGGGGCCCATGTGTGCCACACATGAACTCATGAAAGAACCGTGAGCCCCCTGGGGGGGGGGGGGGGGGGGGGGGGGGGAATTGCTCAGTTCACACAGATAGAAAGGCATCTCGGTTTGCGGCATTTCCTGGCCAAGAATGCCCATCTGTTTGAAGTCACCACTTACAAAACATTGGTGTTCTTCACACTTCACTTTTTGGAGTAGTAGTTCCATGGTACTGTAACTCTAAGTGCATTGTATATCCATTTAGAATTGATGCTAGCTCATTTCCAGTAAGCAGCAATACTGTTTTCAAACTCAACTCTGAAGAATCTATAAATAACTTCCACTGCTTACTGTCATACCTTTGAGCTTCCACTTTCATCACTAATGCCTTTGCAGGACACCACCCTGAAGTCTTTATCACTCTTTCTATACACACAATATGAGGTATCACGTGCAAGTACATTATTTTCACCAAGATGTGATCCCAGAGATATCAAGACCTTTCGGTTTAAGTAGAGATTTTGGGTTACTATTAGTAACACACTTGAAATAGTTGATTCATTACTTTAATAACTTACCTCTGGTTCAGAGAATTCAAATATATCCATTGATGATATTGGACAAGGGATCACAACGCAACTCTGGGCCATGAGGGATAGGTTTAATCATTGAATCCAAGTTTGAATACAAGATTTTTGTTCACATTTCTTTTGTTGTATCACACTACATTTGTCATACAGAAGAATCACTGACAATTCTTCCGTTTGCGCCATACCATGGAAATAATGAAGTTCAGCACTTCATTTTACCTTCCCGCTACTTCTTTAATGGGAACAAATGACTTTTTATTCTAGGAGCATTCCATAATAAGCAAAATATGATTTCTGCAAGCAAAAATTCTATTATTTTCCGATATCTTGTAATTACCCCAGTAGTTCCACATATATAACAAAATGTATCTGGGCTATTCACACATTGTCTTCCTGACACTTTGAATACAGCTTCAATTAAATAAAACCACTCAACACTATGTGTAAGTACTTTCTAGCACTCGCACTCAGTCAGCTGTTGATTTCTGTGGCAATGATGGAACATAAGCATTGAAGTTCACTTTCTCTCTCTGACCAGTCATCTTATAAACTCGCAATGTTGCCACGTTTATGTAAATTACACTACATAATATAGATTTTGTAGCCAATGGTAAATAGCCCGCAGAATACTGAGTGAAGCAGTAACTGTGCAGAGAAAACCGAAGGGGGGGTGGGGGGTGAGAGTGGTATCACTTTCATGTTCAGGGGTGCCAAATTAGTAAAAAACACCACTTACTTTCCAAACTCCAGATCCTGTGTCAACTTCTGTAACACACACATCTTTTTCTGAAAATATCACTACTGTCTGTCAATTTAGGATACAGCTATACCCACAATTTTGGAATCATCACTTGTTTTCTTACTATAGCTGTATGAATGTACTTTTCTCGAAGTCCACATCAAATTAGTGCCACCTGCCTGGAAGTACATCAGGGCAAAATTTAAATATGTTCTATTTGGCAATGATAATAAAAATCATTTGTGTTAAAATGAAATTTTAAAAAGAAATGTTCTGTGGTAGTTTTCTAGTACCCCTCCCACTCTCCACATTTATGTTTCATGGCATGGGTCATTTCTCACATCATGATAAACAATGTAATTTTTAACTTAGGAGTCTCAGGGTTTTGTACGTGCATACAAATATACAACACATTTTCGTCCTTTGTTAAGTTGGATAATTTCTTGGGGTAATGCTCCAAAACATAAAATTTTTATTCAATAAAACCTGCAAACACTGATACACAAAAGCTTCTTTAGATATAGAATTTTTATATGTGCATTTGCCAAACCCAGTTGCACACAACCTGACAAGATTAAACAGCAACTTGCACAGAGGCCAATAATACTGTCCAGCATAGTCTGTAGTTATAGTATTTCATCTTTTTCCCAAGAATATCTTACATTATGAATATGATACACCCCCATTTTTCAATCATTTCGGTCAATCAAACCAACTGCTTTCAATAATGCCTAAAGCACTGGTCTCAATAACTTTCCAATGGACCATTTGGAGGGCCTCACCAGTTTGTCTGAGGAACAGGCGTCAGGCAATATCTATGGCTGATGAAGTCCCTGTTCCAGAGGAAGCCTCTCAGCCTGCAAGACCTGGAAATTCACAGAGGGTGGGTTCACTGGTAGTTGACAGCTCCAACATTAGGCACGTAATGGTGTCCCTTAGCAATATGGCTGCCAAGTGGGGGAAGGAAGCCAGTGCGCACTCTGTGTACACACCAGGAAGAATCATTCCAGATGTGGAAAGGGTGCTTCCGGATGCCATGAAGACCACAAGCAGCAGCCAACTGCATAATTTGGCTCATGTCGGTATCAACAATGTTTGTCACTTTGGATCAGAAGAGATTCTCTCTGCTTTTGGCTGGCTATCTGAATAGTAAAGACTGGCAGTCTTGCTTGCAAGATGAAGGGAGCTCACCATCTGCAGCACCATCAACAGAACTGACTGTTGTCCTGTGATATACAGCAGAGTGGGGGGGCCTCAATCAGAGGCTCAGGTGACTCTGCTGCCACATAGTATGCACATTCCTCAACTTGTACCATTGTATGATGGGTTTCCGGATTCCGTGTAATGGGTCAGGGGTAGACTACACACAAGAAACGGCTACACTGGTAGTGGAGACTGTGTGGAGGGCTCTCTCTCTCTCTCTCTCTCTCTCTCTCTCTCTCTAGGTTAGAGTATCTCAAGAAACTACAGAAAGGACACCAGTGTGAAAGGATGCATGGCAAATACAGAAAGGTAGACCTCGCAGCAAGCAGCAATAGGTACTGTAGTTGTAAATTGTGCTGGGGCAGAACCAGAGAACTGAAGCTCAAGTCGTTATAGGTAGCTGGCTAAAGCCGAAAATAAGTTCAGCCAAAATTAAAGGACTTAACCATGTTAAGAACAGATAGATGAAATATAGTTGACAGTGGTGTACTTTTGCTGTCAGAAGTAGTTTACGTTGTACTGAAACTAAAGTAGGTAGTTCCTGTGAGTTAGTGTGGGAAGAGGTTATATTTGACAAATAGAGTAAATTAATAACTGGTTTTATCTATATAGACTGAAGCGGCAAGTGAAAATTTGTACCAAGGTCGGGAATTTTCACTCTCTGCTTCAGTTTACGTACATAAAATCGCATCTGTATGAGACCAATAACAGGGTGTCTACGACCCGGGAGATCCGGGAATTTTTTAGAATTCCGGGAGTATATTATTATTTTAGTTTTCAGTTAAATTTTTGTGATTTTGACTGGTAAGAATCAATACTCCAACAAAGGATATTACTGTATCCCGCTTCTGCGGAATAATACTGCAGCAACAAAACATGAACGAGAGGGGAAAAAAAACGAAAATAAAACTTAAGTCGCAAAGGAAATGCGCCATATACAACAGCAAAACATAGTGCTCATACAAGTGTCTGCCAACAGCAAAGTGTGTCAAAGGCTTTAGGAAGACTATGCAACGCTTCCTAACAACAAATTGCTTCCGATGAGCGTGATGTAACAGACAGTACTGGTACTCAAGAAAATTTACATCCGAATCTGGACATACGAATGTGCACTTTAAGCCGAATTACGCATTTTAGTATGGTTCACGAAATTCCGATACTCTTGAAGTATCCTCTGATGTCTTGTTTCTTTTGTTACATAGTGCAAGATCTTTTAATGTTCTACACGTACGAACATATGCGCAGCTACGATGACGCAGAAAGCTCGTGAGCAGTGACGCTTGTTATCTAGTGCTCTCTGGGAACTGCTGTAACGAATCAGTTTACTTTCAAAGTAAATTTACTTTTACACAAGATGAACAATGTGCGAGAATGTACGATGAATTTCTTAAATCACAGAGCGTTTGACTCTTAATTAAAAATCAACTCTTTGAGGACGACCATCTAGAACAATTTCGAGCTCATAAGATCAGAAATTTACGTCTTTATTAAAAATTATACTGGCACATTTGTGTGATATATCTGAAAGTGTAACATGCGCAAAAAAGATCAACATTATATGTGGAAGCTTAACATCTCTTGCAGCTTGTTAATCTTCGAGACCACGATTATAAGTGAAAGCTTTGTTTTTCTTGTAGAACACTATGTATATTAATTTAAACCATTAACTTTTCCCATTTGTGTTTTCGCACAACGTAAGAGTGATCTTGCTATTGGCTGACTACATCACGTGTCTTGTGCTGTTTTCGGCTGGCGAGATCACGTGACATGAGCTATGATTGGCTTACAAAGGCGCGTGGCAATCTCGATTTCAATGCTTTGGAAAGTAACATGCGGTGTATGGTGAAATTCTAATTTATACCTTCATAACTTGAAAGCCGGCCGAAGTGGCCGTGCGGTTAAAGGCGCTGCAGTCTGGAACCGCAAGACCGCTACGGTCGCAGGTTCGAATCCTGCCTCGGGCATGGATGTTTGTGATGCCCTTAGGTTAGTTAGGTTTAACTAGTTCTAAGTTCTAGGGGACTAATGACCTCAGCAGTTGAGTCCCATAGTGCTCAGAGCCATAACATGAAAATATGCAGCGTACATGTTGCTGTACATCAAAGATCTTTCCAAAACGTGCTGTTTCCCCCCATTAGTTTCGTTTTCTAAACTGCTGGGGAATTCTACGTCGGCATATAAAACCATAACCATTCAAAGGACTGATAAGTTTTACAGTGCCGTGGAAAAGTATACTATCACTTAACACGGGAAAAGTGAATGTCCACCCGGGAGAAAGTGTATTTTCAACCGGGAAAAATCCGGGATTTTTTTTTCCTTGTCCCTGTATACACCCTGAATAAAGAATTTCAAACTATGCGATTTCATTCGTAATACCTGGTTTGTTGTATCGACCCCCTTGTTCAGATGATATACAGTTGCTGAACAGTACAAAGAAAACAGGAGTTTCATTTCAAATAGGTACCCCACTCTTACAATTATAGTTGTGGTGACTTCAATGTACCCTCGATATTTTGGCAAAAATATATGTTTAAAGCTAGCAGTAGGCATAAAACGGCTGTCCGAAATTCTACTGAATCGTTTCTTGTATTATTATTCTGAACAATTCAAAAGTCCATTCAAAGTGTAAATGATTGCAATACCAATGTTGACCTCTTCGTAACAGATGTCCTGAGCAAATAGGGAGCATCAGGGCAGCCACAGGGATTAGCAACCAGAACACAGTTGTAGTGAGGCTGAATAGTGCAATATGCAAACCCACCAAAAATAAATGCAAAGCACATGCATTTGAAAAAGCAGATAAAAATTCTGCTAGACAGTTTCCACACATTCTGATCTGACTGTGTATGCGTAGACCAGCTGTGGTTTGAATTCAAACAAACAGTACTGACAGAAGTTGGGAGATACACCACACAAACTGATAATGGCACATAAAACAGGTCAGAACACAGTTGCAGAAGCAACTAGGGAAGCACATAAAATTTTAAAGAACACAAACTCCATGTTGTTGTTGTGGTATTCAGTCCTGAGACTGGTTTGATGCAGCTCTCCATTCTACTCTATCCTGTGCAAGCTTCTTCATCTCCCAGTACCTACTGCAGCCTACATCCTTCTGAATCTGCTTAGTGTATTCATCTCTTGGTCTCCCTCTACGATTTTTACCCTCCACGCTGCCCTCCAATACTAAATTGGTGATCCCTCGACGTCTCAGAACATGTCCTACCAACTGATCCCTTCTTCTAGTCAAGTTGTGCCACAAGCTCCTCTTCTCCCCAATTCTATTCAACACCTCCTCATTACTTATGTGATCTACCCATCTAATCTTCAGCATTCTTCTGTAACACCTCATTTCGAAAGCTTCCATTCTCTTCTTGTCTAAACTATTTATCGTCCACATTTCACTTCCATACATGGCTACACTCCATACAAATACTTTCAGAAACAACTTCCTGACACTTAAATCTACACTCGATGTTAACAAATTTTTCTTCTTCAGAAACGCTTTCCTTGCCATTGCCAGTCTACATTTTATATCCTCTCTACTTCGACCATCATCAGTTATTTTGCTCCCCAAATAGCTAAACTCCTTTACTACTTTAAGTGTCTCATTTCCTAATCTAATTCCCTCAGCATCACCCGACTTAATTAGACTACATTCCATTATCCTAGTTTTGCTGTTGTTGATGTTCATACTCTCCTTTCAAGACACTGTCCGTTCTGTTCAACTGCTCTTCCAAGTCCTTTGCTGTCTCTGACAGAATTACAATGTCATCGGCGAACCTCAAAGTTTTTATTTCTTCTCCATGGATTTTCATCCCTACTCGAAACTTTTCTTTTGTTTCCTTTATTGCTTGCTCAATATACAGATTGAATAACATCGGGGATAGGCTACAACCTTGTCTCACTCCCTTCCCAACCACTGCTTCCCTTTCATGCCCCTCAACTCTTATAACTGCCATCTGCTTTCTGTACAAATTGTAAATAGCCTTTCGCTCCCTGTATTTTACCCCTGCCACCTTCAGATTTTGAAAGAGAGTATTCCAATCAACATTGTCAAAAGCTTTCTCTAAGTCTACAAATGCTAGAAACATAGGTTTGCCTTTCCTTAATCTTTCTTCTAAGATAAGTTGTATGGTCAGTATTGCCTCACATGTTCCAATATTTCTACGGAATCCAAACTGATCATCCACGAGGTCGGCTTCTATCATCGAGGTCGGCTTCTATCAGTTTTTCCATTCGTCTGTAAAGAATTCGTGTTAGTATTTTGCAGCTGTGACTTATTAAACTGATAGGTCGGTAATTTTCACATCTGTCAACACCTGCTTCCTTTGGGATTGGAATTATTATATTCTTCTTGAAGTCTGAGGGTATTTCGCCTGTCTCATACATGAAACTTCCTGGCAGATTAAAACTGTGTGCCCGACCGAGACTCAAACTCGGGACCTTTGCCTCTCGCGGGCAAGTGCTCTACCATCTGAGCTACCGAAGCACGACTCACACCCGGTACTCACAGCTTTACTTCTGCCAGTACCTCCTCTCCTACCTTGCCCGTGAAAGGCAAAGGTCCCGAGTTCGAGTCTCGGTCGGGCACACAGTTTTAATCTGCCAGGAAGTTTCATATCAGCACACACTCCGCTGCAGAGTGAAAATCTCATTCTGTCTCATACATCTTGCTCACCAGATGGTAGAGTTTTATCAGGACTGGCTCTCCCAAGGCTGTCAGTAGTTCTAATGGAATGTTGTCTACTCCGGGGGCCTTGTTTCGACTCAGGTCTTTCAGTGCTCTGTCAAACTCTTCACGCAGTATCGTATCTCCCATTTCATCTTCATCTACATCGTCTTCCATTTCCATAATATTGTCCTCAAGTACATCGCCCTTGTATAGACCCTCTATATACTCCTTCCACCTTTCTGCTTTCCCTTCTTTGCTTAGAACTGGGTTTCCATCTGAGCTCTTGATATTCATACAAGTCGTTCTCTTTTCTTCAAAGGTCTCTTTAATTTTCCTATATGCAGTATCTATCTTACCCCTAGTGAGATAAGCCTCTACATCCTTACATTTGTCCTCTAGCCATCCCTGCTTAGCCATTTTGCACTTCCTGTCGATCTCATTTTTGAGACGTTTGTATTCCTTTTTGCTTGCTTCATTTACTGCGTTTTTATATTTTCTCCTTTCATCAATTAAATTCAATATACCTTCTGTTACCCAGGGATTTCTACTAGCCCTCGTCTTTTTGCCTACTTGTTCCTCTGCTGCCTTCACTACTTCATCCCTCAAAGCTACCCATTCTTCTTCCACTGTATTTCTTTCCCCCATTCCTGTCAACTGTTCCCTTATGCTGTCCCTGAAACTCTGTACAACCTCTGGTTTAGTCAGTTTATCCAGGTCCCATCTCCTTAAATTCCCACCTTTTTGCAGTTTCTTCAGTTTTAATCTACAGTTCGTAGCCAGTAGATTGTGGTCCAGAGTCCTGGAAATGTCCTACAATTTAAAACCTGGTTCCTAAATCTCTGTCTTACCATTATATAATCTATCTGAAACCTGTCAGTATCTCCAGGGTTCTTCCATGTATACAACCTTCTTTCATGATTCTTAAACCAAGTGTTAGCTACGATTAAGTTATGCTCTGTGCAAAATTCTACCAGACGGCTTCCTCTTTCGTTTCTTAGCCTCAATCCATATTCACCTACTATGTTTCCTTCTCTCCCTTTTCCTACGCTTGAATTCCAGTCACCCATGACTATTAAATTTTCGTCTCCCTTCACTATTTGAATAATTTCTTTTATCTCCTCATAAATTTCATCAATTTTTTCGTCATCTGCAGAGCTAGTTGGCATATAAACTTGTACTACTGTAGTAGGCGTGGGCTTCGTGTCTATCTTGGCCACAATAATGCGTTCACTATGCTGTTTGTAGTAGCTTACCCGTACTCCTATATTTTATTCATTATTAAACCTACTCCTGCATTACCCCTATTTGATTTTGTATTTATAACCCTGTATTCACCTGACCAAAAGTCTTGTTCCTCCTGCCACCGAACTTCACTAATTCCCATTATATCTAACTTTACCCTATCTATTTCCCTTTTTAAATTTTCTAACCTACCTGCCCGATTAAGGGATCTGACATTCCACGCTCCGATCCGTAGAACGCCAGTTTTCTTTCTCCTGATAACAACGTCCTCCTGAGTAGTCCCCGCCCGGAGATCCGAATGGGGGACTGTTTTACCTCCGGAATATTTTACCCAAGAGGACGCCATCATCATTTAATCATACAGTAAAGCTGCATGCCCTCGGGAAAAATTACGGCTGTAGTTTCCCCTTGCTTTCAGCCGTTCGCAGTACCAGAACAGCAAGGCTATTTTGGTTAGTGTTACAAGGCCAGATCAGTCAATCATCCAGACTGTTGCCCCTGCAACTACTGAAAAGGCTGCTGCCCCTCTTCAGGAACCACACTTTTGCCTGGCCTCTCAACAGATACCCCTCCGTTGTGGTTGCACCTACGGTACGGCTATCTGTATCGATGAGGCACGCAAGCCTCCCCACCAACGCCAAGGTCCGTGGTTCATGGGGGGACAAACTCCATAAGATTGGCCAAAGTTTTGCAGAAGCTCGAAATGTAGTGTGAACTTCAATGTAAGATGCTTTTAATAGTTTCCACAATCAAACTCTTGTTTAGAAATCTGACAGAAAACCAAAGAGATTCTGGTCATCTGTTAAGTACACCAGCACCGACACACAATCAATACCTTCACTGCGTGATGACTGTGCCACTAAAACAGAGTTACTAAACTCGGTTTTCCGAAATTGCTTCACGAAAGAAGACTAAGTAAATATTACAGAATTTGAATCTAGAACAATTGCCAACATTAGTAACTTAGAAGTAGATATCCTCGGTGTAGCAAAGCAGCGAAAATCACTAACGAAAGGCGAGGCCTCCAATACAAACCATACACCAGTCAGGTTCCTTTCAGAGTATACTGATACAATAGCTCCATACTTAGCAATCACATACAACCTCTCACTCTTCAAAACATCTGCACCAAAAAACTGGAAAATCGCACTAGTCACACCAATACCCAAGAAGGGAAATAGGAGTAATCTACTTAATTACAGGCCCATATAACTAATGACAATTTGCAGTAGGATTTTGGAGCATATATTGCGTTCAAACATTATAAATTATTCAACGAAAACTATTTATTGACAAATGTCAGCATGGTTTCAGAAACTATCATTCTTGTGTAACACAACTGCGCCTTTTTCTCACAAAGTAATTAATGTTAGCAACAGGGAATGTCAAATTGATTTCATATTTTTAGATGGCTTTCCAACACTGTTCTTCATTAAACATCTTGTAATCAAATTGTGTGCCTGTGGAGTATTGCCTCAGTTGTATGAAAAGATTCATGATTTCCTGTCAGAAAGGTCACAGTTCATAGTCATTGGTGGAAAGTCATTCACCAAAACAGAAGTAATATTTGATGTTTGCCAACAAAGTGTTATAGGCTCTCTGGTGTTCCTGATCTACATAAACCACACAGGAGACAATCTGAGCAGTCCTCTTAGATTGTTTGCAGATGGTGGTGTTTACCATCTTATAAAGTTATCAGATGATCAAAACCAATTGCATAATGATTTAGACAAGATAACTGTAAGGTGCAAAAAGTGGCAACTGACTCTAATTAATGAAAAGTGTGAAGTCACCTACATGAGTACTAAAAGAAATCCGATAAATTTTGGTTACACAATAAATCACTCAAATCTAGAGGCTGTAAATTCAACTAAATACTTAGGGATTACTATTATGAATAAATTAAATTGGAACAATCACAATGTTGTGGTTAAAGCAAACCAAAGACTGATTTATTCGCAGAACACTTAGTGCAACAGATCTACTAAAGAGAGTGCTTACACCATGCTTGTCTGCCTTTTTCTGGAGCACTGCTGTGTGGTGAGAGATCCACATCAGATGGGACTGACAAAGGATATTGAGTTGTCTTGTGACAGCCAGAGCGAGAGCACCAGCAGCAGCGAGTACTGTTTGTATAAAGCGTTTATTTTGCATTTTGTTTACGACCTTCCACTAAGGAAGGGATTCTATTTGTGTTTATCTGCTCTGCATAGTAACTAACAGTTCTTGATAAAACTTTACGTAGTTTTCGTGTTAGATTTCTTAGTGTTTTCTTGATCGTTTAGAACAGAAAGCGCCCTAAAACCGTCTTTTGTTTGTTTCGCGGCCGTTAGCCACTAGTCACTTGAATCAGCAGTTGTCTTGTGACAGCCAGAGCGAGAGCACCAGCAGCAGCGAGTACTGTTTGTATAAAGCGTTTTTGTACTTATTTGCTGCGCTTAGCTTTTAAATAGTTTTTCTGGGAAAACCTAGCGTAGTTTTCGCGTCTTGTATTTCAGTGAGTGTTTCTTGATTATCAGAGTAGCTCATCAGAAGATTATCTTGGGAATTTGTCACCGTATACAGTAGGGTAAACATAGTCATGTGTAGGGACTGTGGTTGTTGTGAGCGGACGCAAGGAGAATTGGCCACTCTTCGGGGGCAGGTGGAGGCTTTGTCTGTTAGGCTCATCGAGCTCGAGGCGCAGGCGTCGGCTCGTAGTGGCGTTGGGGCAACTGTGGTGAGACCTATGCCTACTTCGGTGGACTTGGAATCGCATGGAACCCTGATGTCGCTGCGTCTTCCAGCAGTGAGCATCTTACCGGTCAGCCATCACTCCAGGGTGAATGGCGGACAGTGGTGGGCTCGCGCGTGCCTGGCCGAAAGGCGAAGGTGGGATCTGGCCGCGTGGCAGCTGCCTTACCCCTTTCCAACAGGTACGGGGTGCTTCCTAGTGGTGATGACATCGTTTCCGAGCCACCACAGGATGCCTCGCCTGTTGGGCCAGTGGCCGATTCTCCGGCAAGGTCCCGACAGTCACAGAGGGCGGGCCTATTAGTTATAGGGAGCTCCAACGTTAGGCGGGTTATGGAGCCCCTCAGGAAAATAGCGGGTAGGTCGGGGAAGAATGCCAGTGTGCACTCGGTGTGCTTGCCGGGGGGTCTCATCCGTAATGTGGAGGAGGCCCTTCCGGCAGCTATTGAACGCACTGGGTGTGACCGGCTGCAGATAGTAGCACATGTCGGAACGAATGACGCCTGCCGCTTGGGTTCTGAGGCCATCCTTGGTTCCTTCCGGCGGCTGGCTGATTTGGTGAAGACAACCAGCATCGCACGCGGAGTGCAAGCTGAGCTTAATATCTGCAGCATAGTGCCCAGAGTCGATCGCGGTCCTCTGGTTTGGAGCCGTGTGGAGGGTCTAAACCAGAGGCTCAGACGACTCTGCGACTATAATGGTTGCAAATTCATCGACCTCCGTTATTGGGTGGAGAACTGTAGGGCCCCCCTAGACAGGTCAGGTGTGCACTACACACCAGAAGCAGCTACTAGGGTAGCAGAGTACGTGTGGCGTGCACAAGGGGGTTTTTTAGGTTAGAGGGACCCCCCCTTGGGCGAAACGATAAAATACCTGACGGCTTACCAGAGAGGACATTATCATCGTTGATAAAGAACGTCCGTCCTCAGAGACCAAAAACAGGAAAAGTTAACGTAATATTGGTAAACTGCAGGAGTATCCAGGGCAAGGTTCCTGAATTAGTATCTCTTATTGAAGGAAATAGTGCGCATATAGTATTAGGAACGGAAAGTTGGTTAAAACCGGAAGTGAACAGTAACAAAATCCTAGACACAGAATGGAATATATACCGCAAGGATAGGATAAACGCCAATGGTGGAGGAGTATTTATAGCAGTAAAGAATTCAATAATGTCCAGTGAAGTTATTAGCGAATGCGAATGTGAAATAATCTGGGTTAAGTTAAGTATCAAAGGTGGGTCAGATATGATAGTCGGATGCTTCTATAGACCACCTGCATCAGCAACCGTAGTAGTTGAGCGCCTCAGAGAGAACCTGCAGAACGTCGTGAAGAAGTTTCGTGATCATACTATTGTAATAGGGGGAGACTTCAATCTACCAGGTATAGAATGGGATAGTCACACAATCAGAACTGGAGCCAGGGACAGAGACTCTTGTGACATTATCCTGACTGCCTTGTCCGAGAATTACTTCGAGCAGATAGTTAGAGAACCAACTCGTGAAGCTAACGTTTTAGACCTCATAGCAACAAATAGACCGGAACTTTTCGACTCCGTGAATGTAGAAGAGGGTATCAGTGGTTGCATCAATGACTACAAGTGTAATAAGAAATGCCAAGAAAGGAAGGAAAATATATTTGCTTAACAAGAGTGATAGGGCACAAATCGCAGAATATCTGAGTGACCACCATCAAACGTTCATTTCTGAGGAAGAGGATGTGGAACAAAAATGGAAAAAATTCAGAAACATTGTCCAGTACGCCTTAGATAAGTTCGTACCGACTAAGGTCCAAAGCGAGGGGAAAGATCCACCGTGGTATAACAATCATGTACGAAAGGTACTACGGAAACAAAGAAAGCTTCATCATAGGTTTAAGAGTAGTCGAATCATAGCTGATAAGGAAAAGCTGAACGAAGCGAAAAAGAGCGTAAAGAGAGCAATGAGAGAAGCATTCAACGAATTCGAACATAAAACATTGGCAAACAATCTAAACAAGAACCCTAAAAAGTTTTGGTGATATGTAAAATCGGTAAGCGGATCTAAATCCCCTATTCAGTCACTCGTTGACCACGATGGCACCGAAACAGAGGACGACCGAAGAAAGGCAGAAATACTGAATTCAGTGTTCCGAAACTGTTTCACTGCGGAAAATCGTAACACGGTCCCTGACTTCAGCCGTCGCACGGACGCCAAAATGGAAAATATTGAAATAAACGATATCGGAATTGAAAAACAACTGCTATCACTTAGTAGCGGAAAAGCATCCGGACCAGACGAGATACCCTTAAGATTCTACAGTGATTATGCTAAAGAACTTGCCCCCTTTCTATCAGCAATTTATCGTAGATCGCTGGAAGAACGTAAAGTACCTAGCGACTGGAAGAAAGCGCAGGTCGTTCCCATTTTCAAGAAGGGTCATAAATCAGATGCGAATAATTATAGGCCTATTTCGCTTACGTCAATCTATTGTAGAATAATGGAACATGTTTTGTGTTCTCGTATTATGACGTTCTTAGATAATACAAATCTCCTTATCATAACCAACATGGATTCCGCAAACAGAGATCATGTGAAACTCAGCTCGCCCTATTTGCCCAAGAAATTCACAGTGCCGTAGACACTGGCGAGCAGATTGATGCCGTATTCCTGGACTTCAGGAAGGCATTTGATACGGTTCCGCACTTACGTTTAGTGAAAAAAATACGAGCTTACGGAATATCGGACCAGGTTTGTGATTGGATTCAGGATTTCCTAGAAGAAAGAACACAACATGTCATTCTTAACGGTTCAAAATCTGCAGATGTAGAGGTAATTTTGGGAGTACCGCAGGGAAGCATGATAGGACCTTTATTGTTTACAATATACATAAATGATTTAGTTGACAACATCGGTAGCTCCGTGAGGCTATTTGCAGATGACACGGTTGTCTACAAGAAAGTAGCAACATCAGAAGACTCGTACGTACTCCAGGAGGACCTGCAGAGGATTAATGCATGGTGCGACAGCTGGCAGCTTTCCCTAAACGTAGATAAATGTAATATAATGCGCATACATAGGGGCAGAAATCCATTCCAGTACGATTATGCCATAGGTGGTAAATCATTGGAAGCGGTAACGACCGTAAAATACTTAGGAGTTACTATCCGGAGCGATCTGAAGTGGAATGATCACATAAAACAAATAGTGGGAAAAGCAGGCGCCAGGTTGAGATTCATAGGAAGAATTCTAAGAAAATGTGACTCATCGACGAAAGAAGCAGCTTACAAAACGCTTGTTCGTCCGATTCTTGAGTATTGCTCATCAGTATGGGACCCTTACCAGGTTGGATTAATAGAAGAGATAGACATGATCCAGCGAAAAGCAGCGTGATTCGTCATGGGGACATTTAGTCAGCGCGAGAGCGTTACGGAGATGCTGAACAAGCTCCAGTGGCGGACACTTCAAGAAAGGCGTTACGCAATACGGAGAGGTTTATTATCGAAATTACGAGAGAGCACATTCCGGGAAGAGATGGGCAACATATTACTACCGCCCACATATATCTCGCGTAATGATCACAACGAAAAGATCCGAGAAATTAGAGCAAATACGGAGACTTACAAGCAGTCGTTCTTCCCACGCACAATTCGTGAATGGAACAGGGAAGGGGGGATCAGATAGTGGTACAATAAGTACCCTCCGCCACACACCGTAAGGTGGCTCGTGGAGTATAGATGTAGATGTAGATGTAGATTGAAAAAGTTCAATGAAGGGGATTTCACTTTGTATTACTGTGAAGTAGGAGAGTGTGTGCCATAGATATGATACTTGAATTGGTGCAGCAAACATTAAACAAAAGTGTTTTTCGTTGTGGCAGGATCTTCTCGTGATCCAACTTTCTCCTAAAATTGCAAAAATATTCTTTTGGTGGCTCATACATAAGGAGAAATGATCATCATGATAAAATAAGAGAAATCAGAGCTCGCACAGAATGAATTAAGTGCTCGTTTTCCCATGTGCCGTTTGCGAGTGGAATGGTAGAGAAATAGCTTGAAGGTGGTTCAAAACCCTTTGCCAGGCACTTAACTGTGAATTGCAGAGCAATCGTAGGTGTAGAACATCCTCCACAAAAACAAAAGATGTACAATCATTTTATTAATATTTTTTATTTGCATGTGAAACACCAAGTTACAATCTTGGCTCAAAACTGAACATAATAGTTATTTTTTAAATTTTTACAGACATCACACACTTCTCAAAGTTTAGACATAAGTTCAATATTCTTGCACAAAATTTGTTAAGAAAGTCTGATTAATGTACAGTATAAAAGGGACCTGGAAAAGAAGGTACAGACATACACTTGTTCACAAAACTTTCTACGGATTGTTGACTGGTGTGTAGTTCACTCTTCCAGAATGTACGTTGTGCAAACAGTTTTCACAGTTCTATACATGAAGGTATATTAAACTTTACACACACGCGTAGTGATCAATATTTCACCAGCAGGGACTAGGCAAACGACACTGCGTGTGAGACACTGCTGTGTCTGCCTGCAGACTCATGGCAGTCAATGTGTTAATGTCCTGTTGCCAACAAGGCCTTAATAGTGAAGAATAGATCATTTGGACAAAGATGGCAAAGGAAATCAGCAGGGGGCTTGATTGATGAAAACATCTAGATATTTAAAGTCATTATACAAATAAATCTATATCTTCACACATAACCAGTTATATCTATTTGCATATTTCAACTACAGTTACTGTAGAGGGAAGAAACAGTGGTGCAGAGTGTAAATGGAAAAAAGCAGCCAATTCTGTGAAGTAAGTATTTTCCCTTGAACAGTAATATTCTTTATACTGAGTTCTCAGTCAGTTCATAGCATAACATCATAACTAAATAAGAAAATGCATTATTCTTGATGTTCTGCAACATGTTTTATTTGTTCAAGATCTGCTTTTAAGCTTCTTAAAAATGATAAAATAACTCAAGGTCAACTAAAATTATTAGACAGTATACACATCATTTACAATTGAAAAGACATTATGTAAACATTCTACACGAAAGCAAATTTCTACATTACAATAATAAATTTATTCCTACCATTGGAATAATCTAGTAACAAAGACCTATGCATAAATTAACTTATGGGTGAAAATTATTTAAGTATAGGAGGCAACTCGAGTAATCAGAATGAGATTTTCACTCTGCAGCGGAGTGTGCGCTGATATGAAACTTCCTGGCAGATTAAAACTGTGTGCCCGACCGAGACTCGAACTCGGGACCTTTGCCTTTCGCGGGCAAGTGCTGGCTGTGGCTAAGCCATGTCTCCGCAACATCCTTTCTTTCAGGAGTGCTAGTTCTGCAAGGTTCGCAGGAGAGCTTCTGTAAAGTTTGGAAGGTAGGAGACGAGGTACTGGCAGAAGTAAAGCTGTGAGTACCGGGAGTGAGTCGTGCTTCGGTAGCTCAGTTGGTAGAGCACTTGCCCGCGAAAGGCAAAGGTCCCGAGTTCGAGTCTCGGTCGGGCACACAGTTTTAATCTGCCAGGAAGTTTCAACTCGAGTAATGTTTTTGCATGTAATATAAGGTGTTTTCTGTGGTGTATTTATTTCTAATACTTCTGGTAATCTTCAAACAGTTAGCTGCTTAGCATAAGCTGAATAACTCTCCCCCTTCTACCAAACACAAGCTGTTCAGACAATCCAGCAGCCACAGGTAAGTGTAGACCTGCATATTTTGCACAGTGCTTATGGATATCTACATCCACATCCATACTCCGCAAGCCACCTGACGGTGTGTGGCGGAGGGTACCTTGAGAACATCTGTCAGCTCTCCCTTCTATTCCAGTCTCGTGAAATTTTATTATTTTCTAAAATCTGTTAAATCAGCATACACTTATATACTCTGAAAACCACTGAAGTGTTTGGCAGAGTGTACGTTCCACTTTAACCAGTTATTAGGGGTTATATGGAGTGTGGAAAGAATGACTGTTTAAATGCCTCCATGCTTACTGTAATTAATCTAATTGTGTCTTCACGATACCTACGAGAGTGATACATAGTAGCGTATTGCTAGTCATCATTTAAAGCTTGTTGTTGAAACTTCTTCAGCTGGGTTTCTGAGGATACTGTATCTTGAAGAATCTACCAGCCCATTTTCTTCAGCATCTCTGTGACACCAACCCACAGATCAAACAAACCTGTGACCATTTTTGCTGCCCTTCTCTGTATACACTTTATACCCCTGTTAGTCCTATTTGGCACAGGCCCCACAAACTTTAGCAATACCCTAGGATGGGTCACAGAGTGATTTGGGGCAATGACCTTTGTAGACTGATTGCATTTTCCCAGTATTCTACTAATAATCCAGTCTACCAACTGCTTTACCCAAGACATTGTCTATATGTGATCATTTCATTTCATACCCCTACAACGTTACACCCAGGTATTTGTATGAGTTATCGATTCCAATTGTGACTCACTTATGTGATAGTAGTAGAGGTACTATGTTTTTTCTTTTTGTGAAGTGTGCAATTTTAGGTTTCTGAACATGTAAAGCACGTTGCCAATCTTTGCACCACTTTGAATTCTTATCAATGTTTGACTAGATATTTATGCAGCTTTTTTCAGATTGTACTTCATTGTGGTTACCTGCACCATCTGCAAAAAGTATGGGGGTGCTATTAATATTGTCTGCAAGGCATTAACATACAACAAACCAGCAAGGGACCCAACACTCTTCGTTCGGGTACACAGAAAGTTACGTCTACATCTGTCAATGACTCAACGTCCACGATAATATGCTGCATCCTGTCTACCAAGAAATCCTCAGTCCAGTCACAAATTTCACCTGATACCTCATACAATCTTACTTTTAAAAATAAGCATAGGTGTGGTACTGACTGCCTTGATCCATAGCTTTCAGGATGTCATGAGAAAACTGTGAGTTGGGTTCACATGATCTAAGTTTTCGAATGGTTGTTTGGCATTGTCGATGTCATTTGAGATACCTCATTATGTTTGAGCTCAGAATATGTTATAAGATTCTACAATCAATGGACATCATGGATATTTGAGTGTAGTTCTGTGGATCGTTTCTGCTACCCTTCTTGCAGAAATGGTTCAAATGGCTCTGAGCACTATGGGACTCCACTGCTGAGGTCATTAGTCCCCTAGAACTTAGAACTAGTTAAACCTAACTAACCTAAGGACATCACAAACATCCATGCCCGAGGCAGGATTCGAACCTGCGACCGTAGCGGTCTTGCGTTTCCAGACTGCAGCGCCTTTAACCGCACGGCCACTTCGGCCGGCTTCTTGTAGACCTATGCTTTCTTCCAGCTACTTTTGTTCGAGGGGTCTGTGATAGATTATAGTTAAAAGATGGGCTAACTCTGCTACAAATTCAGTATAACACTTATTGCAGTGGTACGAGGATTAAATTTGGTTTTCTATGCATTCCTACTTTTACCATGCTACCATCAATTTCAGTCCCTGTCTCATCCACAGGTGACTGGATGATAACTGCAGTGCCACTTTACATACAAATAGAATGGGGGTGGTACACTTAGTATGTCAACACTTCTATGTGTCTTCTAGTACCAAAATCAAAATTTCAAACCAAGTTATGCTTGATCGAATACATTGCTTTCATCAATGGTCACAGTTTCAATTGCATCAATATTATCAAAATATACAAAAAAGAAGTAAAAATTATAGCCACCTGTACACTTTCAGACATGAACCAGTCACGGTTGATTAAAAAAAAAAATATAGTGACTATCCTGCATGTGGACAAAATTTACTGCATGTGCTGAAAAAAATTTGAAATGTCACAAATGCATGTCTTATTGTTAGCACTGCAGCTAACATTTCAATTGCGAGCAAAGATTTTTATTTATTTGTCCGGGGGGGGGGGGGGGGGGTCTCCTGATAACGACGTAGGATTTGTCGTCATAACCCTATGAAAATAAACAGCTCAAATTTACAGATATATAAGGATGATGCTCATGAGTACAACAATGGTTGGCCATGGTCTTGCTGACAGACCATCCCAGCATTCACCAGAATTTATTTAGGAAAGCATAAATCAGGATCTTCAGTCTCCTAAACACTGGCTACAAACTATACTCAAAGATAATCAATAACCACATACAGAATATCACAGAAGCTATTATTTCTGAACAACAAAATGGATTTAGATCAGGTCATGTTTACCATGTGAGCCTTGATAGCCTGTCTGGATGCGGATATCCTTATTACCTAACAGAATTAGTGAAAATCTTTACAAAACTGAACTGCACATACTGTAATAAACACAGGTGGGGATCAATTAGATGACATAATAATTAACCAAGATATTAGACAAGGGGGCGGACTATCACCAACTCATTTTAATATTTACACTGAATTCATTCTATGCCAATATAAATGTAAAGTAAACAAAGGAATTAAGATAATGAATGAAGAACACCTGAATGTACTTTTGTTTGCTGGTGACATCATTATTATTAAAAAGAATAAAGATGACCTCCAAAAATCAGTCCACCAGCTGAACAAAATTTACAAGAAGTATAACTTCAAAATTTATAACATTACAACAAAAATAATGGCTTTCTGAGGAAAATATCCAGTCAGATCGAAAACTGTTTTGGATAACTAAGTTTTAGAACAAATCTCGTATGTAGGCTGTGCTATAAGTTTTGATTTTTACTCTGATACTAAAAATAAAATACACAAATTCCAAGCTGCCTGTGATACCATTAGCAGACTATTGGGCCATAAAGTACAAAAAGAGACCATCATGAAAGTCTATAAAGTAATGGTGGTTCCTGCGATATCCTGTGGAAGCAAAAAACGGGCTACCAAAAAAAATGACAACAAAATGAAATTCAAACCGAAGAAGTGAGGTTCCTAAGAAAGATGAAGGGCTGTACAAAAAGAGAAACGATTAAAAATGAAAACTGGAGACAGCACTTCATAACAATGCTAGATCACAGAACTCCCCAGATGATCTGGAACTATGAGCCAAATGGGAAAAAGATATATTGAAAGACCTCAGAACAGATGGGGATGATTTTGTCTGTGCGTTCAAAACATGCAACAGCCTAATCCTTGAAGGATAGATGATGATCATGATGATGAAAAGAAATCCAGATGGCTGTACAGAGCATCGCCCATCCTCCCAAATATGAGGCCAATGTCGTAACAACTGCAATGCACAAACTAACTGTTTGAAGAAGACGTTGATTACATGATCACGTCTAGAAACTCTGACAGATTATATGTTAAGTCAATCAATTAGGTTGTTCACACATAAACGTAACTGAAGGTAGCAATAAGCTGAATCACCTTTCACTGAGAATCTTGCAGTGAAAATTGTTCCCATAATGTACAGTATAACATCCTTCACACATCTAACAAAGACTGGAATTGACCTCAGGAATGCTATATTAAATATAATTCAATGATATTTTACTTAGTAGCATGTAATCTATTTATATTGTGTATCAATAATCTGAATGTAATTATTATAACATTGCCCATGCATGTTAAATACATGTTTCGAGCTGTAAGATAAATAAATAAATAAAAGAGGATTATTGGAAGCAGTATAGAAAATGTATGGAAAAAGACCTTACTGGAATACAAAAGAAAGTATGGCAGATACTCCAAATGCAAAAGTGAGGTTATTAATGAACACATCCGGACACCGAGCGTAAGCAAAATTCAGTGGGAAAATTATTTTAAATTACAGTATAAGAATGTAATAAATGAGAAAATCGAAACAAGACAGAAAATGACAACCAAATAACCTTCTCAACAGAGTAAATATGCATTGTGATAAAAAGATTTAAAAAAAGAAAATCTTCTTGGCCAGATGGCATATAAAATATGGGAGAGGGTATTATGTCAACAGTTTAATACTTTATTTAACAGTATTATGAAGGAAGGTAGGATATCAAGAGAACAGAAGGAAAGTATTACAGTTCCAGTATATAAAAGTGGAGATAAGTCTTAGATACCACCTTAAAACTGTTAACATCAGTAATCAGAGACAGGATACAGAATGATATAGAAAAGCAAGGATTCAGGAAAAACAAGAACACAATAGATATTTTCACTCTTACGACACTATGGAGAAATCCACACAGTTCAATAATCCAGCCTATCTGTGTATTCTTGCCCTGTCAAAAGTGTTCGATAGGATTCAAAAAGAGAATATACATAGCACATACTGAGGCTTTAATGGAAAAACAAAACTAATATTTTTCTCCTCTAAAGATTCGTCAGTATATGTGTGAAAAGTAGATTAATTCAATGACAGGGTCAACCTTATTTTTAAAAAATACAGTAATCTGTTTTTGTACAAAATTTATATTTGTTGTTGTTGGTGGTGGTGGCGGCGGCGGTCTTCTTCAGTCCAAGGACTGGTTTGATGCAGCTCTCCATTCTACTATATCCTGTGCAAGCTTCTCCATCTCTGAGTAGGTACTTTAACACACGTCCTTCTGAATCTGCTTACTGTATTGATCTCTTGACTTCTCTCTACCATTTTTACCCCACACACTTCCCTCCAGTACTAAATTTGTGATCCTTCAAGACTGAGATTGTGTCCTACCAACCGATCCCTTCTTCTAGTCAGGTTGTTGTATCACAAATTTCATTTCTACCCAGTTCTATTCAGTACCTCCTCATTATTTAAGTGACATACAAATCTAATCTTCAGCATTCTTCTATAGCACCACATTTCGAAACCTTCTATTCTCCTCTTGTCTAAACTGTTTATTGTCTGTGTTTCACTTCCATAAATGGCTACACTCCATGCAAATACTTTCAGAGAAGACTTCCTGACACTTAAATCTATATTCAACATTAACAAATTTCCCTTATCAGAAACGCTGTTCCTGCCATTGTCAGTCAACATTTTATATCCTCACTACTTCGACCACCATCAGTTATTTTGCTGCCCAAATACCAAAACTCATCTAGTACTGTAAGTGTCTTGTTTCCTAGTTTAATTTCCTCAGCATCACCTGATTTAATTCTGCTACATTCCATTAAAATTGTTTTGTTTTTGTTGATGTACATCTTATATCCTCCTTTCAGGACACTATCCACCCCGTTCACATGGTCTTCCAAGTGCTTTGCTGCCTCTGATGGGATGACAAGGCCATCGGCAAACCTCAAAGTTCTTCTCTCTTTTTCCCTGAACTTTAATTCCTCCTCCACATTTTTCTTTTGGTTACTATTTGCTCAATATACAGATTGAATAACATTGGTGATAGGCTATAACTCTGTCCTACTCCCTTCTCATCCACTGCTTCCCTTTCATACCCCTCGACTCATAACTGCCATCTGGTTTCTGTACAAATTGTTAATAGCCTTTCACTCACTGTATTTTACTGCTGCCACCTTTAGAATTTGAAAGAGAATATTCCTGTCAACATTGTCAAAACTTTTCTATATGTCTACAAATGCTGTAAACATAGGTTTGCCTTTCCTTAACCTATCTTCCATGAGAAATCGTAAAGTCAGTATTGCCTTGTGTGTTCCTCAATTTCTCCAGAATACAAACTGGTCTTTCCAAATGTCGGCTTCTACCAGTTTTTCCATTCTTCTGTAAAGAATGACTGTTAGTATTTTGCAACCTTGACTTATTAAACTGATAGATTGGTAATTTTCACTTCAGTCAGCACCTGCTTTCTTTGAAATTGGAATTATTATATTCTTCTTGAAGTCCGAGGGTATTTCACCTGTCTCATACATCTTGCTCACCAGATGGAAGGGTTCTGTCATGGATTGCTCTCCCAAGGCTATCAGTAGTTCTAACAGAATGTTGTCTACTCCCGAGGCCTTGTTTCGACTAAGGTGTTCAGTCCTCTGTCAAATTCTTCACACAGTATCATAAGCCCCTTTCTCATCTTCATCTATGTCCACTTCCATTTCCATAATATTGCCTGCAGACCCTCTACATACTCCTTCCACCTTTCTGCTTCCCCTTCTAGGGCTGGTTTTCCATCTGTGTTCTTGGTATTCATAAAGGTAGTCTTCTTTTCTCCAAAGATCTCTTGTTACCCAAGGATTTCTACTACCCCTCATCCTTTTACCTACTTGATCCTTTGCTGCCTTCACTATTTCATCTCTCAAAGCTACCCATTCTTCTTGTACTGTATTTCTTTCCTCCCCCCCCCCCCCCCCACCCCTCCATTCATGTCACTCGTCCCCTAACGTTCCCTCTGAAACTCTCTGCAACCTCTGGTTTTTTCAGTTTATCCAGGTCCCACCTCCTTAAATTCCTACCTTTTCGGAGTTTCCTTCAATTATAATCTACAGATCATAACCAGTAAATTGTGATCAGAGTCAACATCTGCCCCTGGAAATGTCTTATAATTTAAAATCTGGTTCCGAAATATCTGTTTTACCATTATATACTCAATCTGAAACCTTCTTGTGTCTCCAGGTCTCTTCCATGTATGCAACATTCTGCCAAGATTCTTGAACCAAGTATTACCTATGATTAAATTAGGTTCACTGCAAAATTCTACCAGGCGGAGCTTCCTCTTTCATTCCTTTCCCTCAGTCCACATTACCTACTATTTTTCCTTCTCTTCCTTTTTCTACTATCGAATTCCAGTCCCCCCATCACAATTAAATTTTCGTCTCCTTTAACTATCTGAATAATTTCTTTTATCTCATCATACATTTCTTCAATCTCTTCGTCGTCTGTGGAGCTAGCTGGCATATAAACTTTTACTACTGTGGTAGGCATGGGCTTCTTAACTGTCTTGGCTACAATAAAGCACTACTATGCTGTTCATAGTAGCTATCAAGTGTTCCTATTTTTTTTTATTCAGTATTAAATCTACTCCTGCATTACCCCTATTTGATTTTGTATTTATAACCCTGTATTCACCTGACCAGAAGTCCTAACCCTCTGAATTTCATTATTTCCCACTATACCTAACTTCAGTCTATCCATTTCCCTTTTTGAATTTTCTAATCTATCTGCCTGATTAAGTGATCTGACATTCCACTCTTCGACCTGCACAACGCCAGCTTTGTTTCTCCTGATACTGACATCCTACTGAGTAGTCACCACCCAGAGATCTGAATGGGGGACTATTTTACCTCCGGAATACTTTACCCAAGAGGATGACATCACCATTTAACTATACAGTAGAGCTGCATGCCCTCAGGAAAAATTATGGCTGTAGTTTCCTGTTGCTCTCAGCCGTTCGCAGTACCAGCACAGCAAGGCCGTTTTGGTTTATGTTACAAGGCCTGATCATCCAGACTGTTACCCCTGAAACTACTGAAAAGGCTATACCCTCTTCAGGAACCACGCATTTGTCTGGCCTCTTAACAGATACTATATAACAGCTTTGGCCATCCTAGTTGCTTTATCTGTGCTTGTCACTATCATTTTTCACATGACAATAACTTAAAAACTTGAAAACAGATGTATACTCATAAGAGGCAACCAATACAAGATAGCTTAGGCAATAATATAAGTAGTATCACCTGGCAAGAAAATTATAGAATAAATCTTTTCATGAACACTATTTTCATTTCATTCATTTTAGTTACACGTCAAGTTCTGTACGACCAAATTAACGAGCAAATCTCCAAGGTCATGAAATGTGTCAGTACATGAAATTACAACATAAAAGTAATAACAGATAAAATATTTACGAACCCAGAAAAAGTCAAGCCATAAGTTCAAATAAATGCAGTCAACAATATAACATAGGAATCTGTTTAATTTTTTCAAGGAACTCCTCAACACAATAGAAGGAGTGACCCATGAGGAAACTCTTCAGTTTTGATTTGAAAGCGTGTGGGTTACTGCTAAGATTTTTGAATTTTTGTGGTAGCTTATTGAAAATGGATGCAACAGTATACTGCACACCTTTCTGCACAAGAGTGAAGGAAGTCCAATCCAAATATAGGTTGGATTTCTGCAGAG
Organism: Schistocerca piceifrons; assembly: GCF_021461385.2. Classification (NCBI taxonomy): domain Eukaryota; kingdom Metazoa; phylum Arthropoda; class Insecta; order Orthoptera; family Acrididae; genus Schistocerca; species Schistocerca piceifrons. Next base: position 186,274,829 of record NC_060139.1, read on the forward strand.
TATTAACTGAATGAAAGCTACTTATTCTTATGTCAAAGTACCCAGACTACTGAACAGGAGTTGACACGAGGTTAGCCCATTTCTGAGCCAAAAATATCCTTTCAGAATGGGAAGAGTTACCCTAAAATATAATACCATACAACATAAGCGAATGAAAATAAGCAAAGTAGACTAATTTTCATGTCGAACGATCACTCACTTCAGATACTGTTCGAATAGTAAAAATGGCAGCATCAAGTCTTTGAACAAGATGCTGAATGTGGTCTTTCCATGACAGTCTTATCTATCTGAACACCCAGAAATTTGAATTCAGTTTTACTAATCATATGCCATTTTGTGAAATTAAAACATCAGGTTTTGTTGAATTATGTGATAGGAACTGTACAAACTGAGTTTTACTGTGACCTAGCGATAGTTTATTTTCTACAAGCCATGAACTTATGTCATGAACTGCACCATTTGAAACCGAGCCAATGTTGCACACAGCATCCTGTACTACCAAGCCAGTGTCATAGGCAAACAGAAATATTTTAGAGTTACCTGTAATACTAGAGGGCATATCATTTATATAAATAAGGAAGAGGAGTGGCCCCAACACTCATCCCTAGGGCAACCCCTATTTGACCATACCCCACTCAAACCCCACATCACAGCCATTCTCAACACTGTGAATAATGATATTTTGCTGTCTGTTGCTAGAGTAAGAGGTGAACCAGTGGCGAGCTATTCCCCGTATTCCGTAATGATCCAACTTCTGGAGCAATATTTTGTGATAAACACAACCGAACGTCTTAGTTAAATCAAAAAATATGCCTAGCATTCAAAACCTTTTGTTTAACCCATCCAGTACCTAACATAAAAAAGAGAATATAGCATTTTCAGTTGTTAAACAACTTCTAAAGCCGATCTGTACATTTGATAGAAAATCGTCTGATACAAAATGATCAATTGTACTTACACACATAGCCTTTTCAATAACTTTAGTGAACACTGATGGCATAGAAATAGGTCTAAAATTGTCTACATTATCACTTTCTCCCTTTTTATAAAGTGGTTTTACTACCGAGCACTTTAATCGTTCAGGAAACTGAACATTCCTAAAGGAAAAATTACAAATATGGCTAAGTACATCAACATCTATACTCTGCAAAGCCTGTAAGGTGCATGCCAGAGGGTACATCCCACTGTACCAGTTTTTAGCATTTCTTCCCATTTCGTTCATGTGTGGAGCACAGGAAGAATGATTGACTGAATGCCTTTGTGCATACAGTAATTATTCTACGCTTATCCTCACGATCCCTATGTAAGTGATATGTTAGGGGTTGCAGTATATTCCTAGAGTCTTCATTTAAATCTGGTTTTTGAAACTTTGTTAATAGACTTTCTCGGGATACTTCACATACATCTTCGAGGATATTGCAGTTCACTTTCTTCAATATCTCTGTGACACTCTCCCATGGAGCAAACAAACCTGTGACCATTTGTGCTGTCCTTTTCTGTTTCCATTAAATATTCTCTCTTATTCCCAGTTGGTATGTGTCCCACACTCCTGAGCAGTATTCTAGAACAAGTCCCACAAGTGATTTGTAAGCAATCTGCTTTGAAGAGCGGCTGCACTTCTGCAGTATTCTACCAGTAAATTGAACTCTACCACCTGCTTTACCCATGAGTGAAACTATGTGATCATTCTATTTCATATCCCTAAAGTGTGTTACACACAGGTATTTGTATGAATGGTCAATTCCAACAGTGTCTCACTGATATTATTGTCGGAGTATTTTACCTTCCCCCCCCCCCCCCCCCCATTTAGTGAAGCACAAAACTTTACATTTTTGAACATTTAAACCAAGTTGCCATTCTCTGCTCCACTTTGAAATCTTATCAGGATCTGACTGAATATTTATGCAGCTTTTTTCAGATAGTACTTCACTATAGATAACTACTGCATCACCTGCAAACATTCATTTTGCTGTTAATATTGTCTGCAAGATGATAATGTACAACACAAACAGCAAGGGTCCCACCACACTTCCCTGGAGCAAACCCAAATTTACTTCTACATCTGACAATGACTTTCCATCCAAGATAACACAAGGTTGGCGCCGGTGGCGACACCTACAACGTGCTGACACGAGGAAAGTTTCCAACCTATTTCTCATACACAAACAGCAGTTGACTGACGTTGCCTGGTGAAACGTTGTTGTGATGCCTCGTGTAAGGAGGAGAAACGCGTACCATCACTTTTCCGACTTTGATAAAGGTCGGATTGTAGCCTATCGCGATTGCGGTTTACGGTATCGCGACATTACTGCTCGTGTTGGTCGAGATCCAATGACTGTTAGCAGAATATGGAATCGGAGGGTTCAGGAGGCTAATACGGAACGCCGTGCTGAATCCCAACGGCCTCGTATCACTAGCAGTCGAGATGACAGGCATCTTATCCGCGTGGCTGTAACGGATTGTGCAGCCACGTCTCGATCCGTGAGTCAATAGATGGGGACGTTTGCAAGACAACTATCTGCACGAACAGTTCGACGACGTCTACAGCAGCATGGACTATCAGCTCTAAGACCATGGCTGCGGTAACCCTTGACGTTGCATCACAGACAGGAGCGCCTGCGATGGTGTACTCAACGACGAACCTGGGTGCACGAATGGCAAAACGTCATTTTTTCGGATGAATCCAGCTTCTGTTTACAGCATCATGATGGTCGCATCCGTGTTTGGCGACATCATGGTGAATGCACATTGGAACCATGTATTCGTCATCGCCATACTGGCATATCACCCAGCGTGATGGTATGGGGTGCCATTAGTTACACGTCACGGTCACCTCTTGTTCGCATTGACGGCACATTGCACAGTCGACATTACATTTCAGACGTGTTACGACCCGTGGCTCTACCCTTCATTCGATGCCTGCGAAACCGTACATTTCAGTAGGATAATGCACGACCGCATGTTGCAGGTCCTGTACGGGCCTTTCTGGATACAGAAAATGTTCGACTGCTGCCCTGGCCAGCACATTCTCCAGATCTCTCACCAATTGAAAACGTCTGGTCAATGGTGGCCGAGCAACTGGCTCATCACAACACGCCAGTCACTACTTTTGATGAACTGCGGTATCGTGTTGAAGCTGCATGGGCAGCTGTACCTGTACACGCCATCCAAGCTCTGTGTGACTCAATGCCCAGGTGTATCAAGGCCGTTATTACAGCCAGAGGTGGTTGTTCTGGGTACTGATTTCTCAGGATCTATGCACCCAAATTGCGTGAAAATGTAATCGCATGTCAGTTCTAGTATAATATATTTGTCCAATGAATACCCGTTTATCATCTGCATTTCTTCGTGGTGTAGCAATTTTAATGGCCAGTAGTGTACTTATTTCAGTAATCTTTTCAGTGGTACAAGGATGGAACAATTCTCCTGGGTTTTCCTTTATAAAGGAACAATGGAAAATGGAGTTAAGCATTTCAGCTTTTACTTTGCTACCCTCAATTTCATTTCCTGTCTTATTCACTAGGGACTGGACCCTAACTTCAATGCCATTAATTGCCTTTACATATGACCAGAATGTGTCTGGGTTTTGTGAACGATCATTTGACAATATTCTGCTACAGTAGTCATTGAAGGCATCACACATTGCTCTCTTTACTGCCAAGCATGTTTCATTCAGCATCTCTCTTCATTTTACACTTATTATGCTGTAATCTCTATTTCTCTAGAAGTTTCTTTACAGCGATTGTATACCACAGAAGGCTCCCTTCAATTATGAACTGTTCTGTGTACATGTCTATCCAGTGCATGGTCAACTGTTCTTTTAAACTTGAGCCAGAGTTCCTCTACATGCTCCAACTCTGAGCAGAAAGTGTCAAGTTCCTCATTTTAACATGACACTACTGATTTTTTTTTTATCTGCAATGATGTCCAAAATTAAAACACCAAATGGAAATTGTGCAAAGTTTGACTTTACTTTGTCTCAGAACAATATACACAGGTGATAGTAAAGTAGAAACAATGTAAAGAACACAGAATGTAAACAACTGCAACATCCGTAACAGTAGACAAAAATGTTCTTCGTGTTTGCCAAACGGATTTGCACACACATTCTGACAACTGGTTAACGTGCTCAGTATGGGATGGGACCACTTCTGTCAGCACCACAGGCATGACAATGATGAGGCATGCTGTGAATGATGTCATCGAGCTCATGTTGAGGCAGTAACACCCATTCCTACTGCAGAACAAGTCACAAGTCTTGGAAAGTGGTTAGTGGAAGCTGACGTGATACAACCTGTCTCACCGTGCATCCCAGGAATGCTCTATGAGATTAAAATTGGGACAGCGAGCAGGCCCCACCATGGGTGCAAAATCTTCCATTTCCAAGAAAACATCAACCATTTGTGCTCTATGAGGTCGAGCATTTATCCTCCATCAATATGAAGTCTGGATCCACAGCACCTCACAACAACTGCACATGGGGTCCCAAGATCTCATCATGATACCTGAGAGCATTTAAACCTCGCCAATTCAGCTGTACAATTTCGTGAAAAGGTGTTCTTGTGGTTAACTTAATCCCTGACTACACCATTAGGGATACTCCTTGATATCGGTTGTAAAATCGAGTTCCATGTTCCCTCCAGATGCGAATCTGTCGAGAATCACTCTCCACACCAAATCAAGACTCACCTGTGAAAAGAACATTGACCCACTGTTTGACAGTCCAGGTGACGTACTGACAACTCCAGTCAATATGTTCCCTTGTGTGAAGACACATCAGAGGTACACATACAGCAGGTCTCTGACAAAGTCCACACTGCCAAAGCCTTCTGTACACTGTTTGCCTCAATTCAACACATCCAGTGGATGCTGCAGGGTCAGATGTCAATTGTTGTGCACTACTAAGGTGGTATCGTCATGCCCTTACAATCAAATAATGGTCTTCTCTTTCTGATGGTACAAATGGTCAGCCCTGTCTCAGTCTTCAGGATACAGTTTCAACCTCTATAAACAGTGCCACATCTGAGAAACAACATAACGATTCACATTACGAGCCACATCAGTTTGCGACTGTCCTGCTTCAATTATTCCTATGGCCCTCCACCATAGATAGTCTGGTAGGCATCTTCTCTGTGCCATACTATACCGTCTGTGAAAGTGTACACAACAGTTGTGGATGAGGGACTACCCAGCAAACACTATCCATTTTATAAATGCCCTGACGTCATCGTTGGTGTGGTTGTCCATCAACCAGAATTCCATCTTCTGTGCAGAACATGGTTTATGGACATCTGTTGACAGTTTGTATGATTATATCATGAATTAGACACACAATGGGAAATAGCAGTTTGTTCCTTTAATTTTGGACACCAGTGTAGTTTACTGAACATCTATATTTTTCTACTCATTTTAGTTGTCCTTTGCACTTTGGTAATCACTGTTGCCACAACCGCGTCATGGTCTCTGATACCAGTTTTCAATGTGAAAATCCTCAAAGAGGTCAGGTCTATTTGTTGCCATTACATCCAATATATTTCCATTACAAGTGGGGTTCCTATCTACCTATTCTATGTAGTTTTCAGAGAAGGCATTTGGTACAGTTTAACAGGATGTCTTATCATGCCAACTACTAACAAAACTGAAACTTCCTGGCAGATTAAAACTGTGTGCTGGACCGAGACTCGAACTCTGGACCAGTTTTAATCTGCCAGGAAGTTTTGTATCAGTGCACACTCCACTGCAGAGTGAAAATCTCATTCTGGAAACATCCCTCAGGCTGTGGCTAAGCCATGTCTCCACAATATCCTTTCTTTCAGGAGTGCTAGTTCTGCAAGGTTCGCAGGAGAGCTCCTGTAAAGTCTGGAAAGTAGGGGACGAGGTACTGGCAGAAGTAAAGCTGTCAGGACGGGGCGTGAGTCGTGCTTGGGTAGCTCAGTTGGTAGAGCACTTGCCCACGAAAGGCAAAGGTCCCAAGTTCAAGTCTCGGTCCGGCACACAGTTTTAATCTGCCAGGAAGTTTCATATCAGTGCACACTCTGCTGCAGAGTGAAAATCTCATTCTGGAAACTAACATAACTGCAATTTTTCCAATTCATTGTTGGATGATTGAAGTCTCCACGAATGATTATAGTGGACAGGGACCTCAGTCTTGTTGCAACCCCTGTCCACAGTACAAGCAGCCCTTAGCGGCTCGCCATCTGACAAGTGTTCATGACGTCACCTTTCCGGCCGAGATCTTTTTTAATATGTGACTTTTAAGTACTGCATCGTTTCGAGTCAGTACAAACTTTAATAAAATTAATGTACTATATACCTAATGTTTTAGTACAGTTAGTCTAATACTGAAGACGACGCTCATAATAGCATTGAAACCAGGTCAATTTTGACTTAATATTTGTGACCGAGGGCTTATTTGTTACAATATAATTCTGACACTGTCACTAAACCTTTGCAGCTATGTTCAAAGTTTTAGTATCAGGAGACCTATCCCCGCCAACAACCACAGCATTAAATGTTTGCAATGGTGTTTCACAATTTGTCTGAGACAAGGGTGTTTTAGGAAGCAGGAAATGAAGGACATACCCTAAATGTTCAGACACTGAACTTGGAGGAAAATGTGATTGCCACTGTGGAAGGCGACTGCCATGTCAGTAGCAGGCTGTTGGCCCACCAGTACTACGCAAGCCAGACAACCGTGTGGAACATTCTCCATGACAATTGTTACTGCTCTTATCACTTATAGCACATGCACGGCTTATTAGCGACAGGCTTCCCATATCAGGAGCAGTTTTGTCGCTGGTTTCTTCACCAGGCAACCACAATTCCGGGATTTGTGCGATCCAGCCTACTCACAGATGAGGCCACCTTTATGCGGAATGGTAGCTTCAACTTTCATAACGGTCATCTGTGAGATAATACGCAAAACCCCCATGCTATGGTGATAGCGAATCATCAGCATCGATGATGATGATGATGATGATGTGGAGACACTGGACCAGCATATTCATGCTGCCTTTGGCACTGTTCCAATCCAGCCTTTCAAATGCGAATGTGAGAGACAGAACATGCTACGGTGCGTACACGCATGTATTGAGGCATACGGAAAGCATTTTCAACACATACTGTAACTGTGGCTTCATGGTACAAATGTGTATTAGATCACAGTCTCTGTAACAATGTACGATTGAATAAATGGTCTCTAGCATGGAAACCAAGCATTTCCAGACATAAGTTTATTTATTCCATATCCTCTCGTCGATCAATCCCTAGAGTTTGAACACAGTGGAAAAAAAATCACCCTGTACAGGGCTACATCTCTAAGGAAAATCTAGGTGTAACACAATGTTAGTTAGAAAATACGCTGCAGTAACTAAATCACAAACACTGATTTACTGCAAATTTCTCGTAAAAATTCTCAAAAATGGATATTTATTTGTGTTGATATATAATGAAATTCAGGGATGATGTATTCTTTGGCTGAACAAAAATATAGTTTTGTAAGCAACCAAAAATTGTCAGAATTGCCTATTTCTCATGCAGTTGTACAATGAAATTAGAGTGATTGTTCTGAATGAGAATAAGGCCTACTGATCTCAAAAATTTTAAAAGAGCACAACTAAGTTTAAGCCTACAATTGATGATAACCATACAAGTTTATCACAGTACTCATGAATGTTCGACAAGACATGCAGTCTATCACTAATAAGACAGCAGGTATTGAATTGTTATTTACAACCACTTCATGGTATGTAAACAATGCCCTACGCGTGACAGAACACTGGCTGGAATCAAACTAAATTTGGTATATTAAGCATACTTGGTTAATGTTAGCAACTCATTATCATAGAAAAAGTCAATACAGGGCTGTGGATGGTCAAATTTATATCAAGAAAATTCATAAAATATTATAGTGAGCAATTAAGTTTTTTAAGTAAAGACGTGGATTTGAAACCAGCTGTTATCAAAATTTTAGACACCTACATCATCATTCCTTTATCATTTCTATACTAGCAGCGTCAAACATTTTTCAGAAATCCTTAAACACTCCTAGACAAATTTCACTAAAAGACAGCACCATTGGTCCTCTTTGGAAAGCTGGAATATCTACTGAATATCACAAGTGAATTCAATCTGAAAGCTAGTTTAACATTTGATACATGACGCAAAACAATTCTAGACCAGGTGTTTACAAATGACTCCTCCCATCTGTAGATGCTGCAGATACACTTTATTAGACCAAACAAGGTGGTGCAGTGGTTAGGAAAATGGACTCACATTCAGGAGGACGATGGTTGAAACCTGTGTCCAGCCATCCTGATTTAGGTTTTCTGTGATTTCCCTAAATTGCTTCTGGCAAATCCCAGAATGGTTCCTGTCAAAAGGGTACGGCTGACTTCCTTCCCACCCTTTCCTAATCCAATGGAACTGATGACCTTGCTGTTTGGTCCCCTCCTCAAAACCAACCAACCAACCACTTTATTAGGACCATTGCACTCAAGCCTTCAACCTTTTAAATGTTCTCTCTTGAAATGGAAACAGGAAATACAACTATTATAGAAACACTTTCAGATGAAGTTTCTGAATGAGGTGTTTAAAAAAACTTTCTTAAAAACATTCGTCTACTATTTTTATATTGCTCTTCCTCCTCTTAAATGGAAAAGAATTTAAAAAGTGACTAACAACTGGCTTAAAGACTTCCTGTAAAAGGAAAAGATTTCTATTGAATTATCATTCTTCAAACACAACTACACTATCCTCTATTAAGTGATGTACATAAAGCAGTATGTACAAGCTACAGCACAAGACAAGCAAATGGCTAATGACAATTATGTGACATCATCTGCTAACAACACACAGGCAGTGTGGAGTATTATAACAGATGAAACAAATCACCTGCCTCTTGAAAATGAGAACACAGCTCCAATTCACAACTGCTGATGAGGCACTAAGCCACTCCAAGTTGCAAATATATTCAGTATCAAAGCAGTTACTGTAAAGAAATTACTATGATGCTTCAACAAACCATTACACAATGTACAAAGTAAAATAAAATCTTCCCTATCCTTTATATTCCTTGCTGATGAAATCACTCTCATGCCATTCCCAGTAGACACTTGATGCGGTGGCTGATGGGAGCAACAATCAGTCATCGTACCCAGTCAACTTGGAGTACATTATTGAGCACTGAGTGTATTATTGAGCATGAAGAATCTAAAATATTGCTGTGGTCTGCAACTGATGGCATCCCTGATTTTACCATAGAGAACTGCAAAAATAAAATGACTGTTCCACTTTCTAATGTGTGCATTTACCGAGAGCCTGAAAGTAGCAAACATTATTTCACTCTTTACAAAAGGAAAGAAAGTCACAGACCTATATAATTATTGCCTGTGTTCTGGAAGGATTAGTTTGTCAAACAATACTCGATTTAATGGAAAGGAACCAAGTTTGCTCTAATGCTTGGCATGATTTCAGGAAGAATAAATCTGCAACTACTGCTATATACAAGTCCAAATTCCACTCCTACTCCTGGAGAGAGAGAGAGAGAGAGAGAGAGAGAGAGAGAGAGAGAGAGAGAGAGAACAACAAACTATAGGAACTGTCTAGATTTGTCAAAAGTATTTGACATCATGAAGTACAAAATGCTATCTCAGAGAACATTACTTTTTTTGTTGTTTTAGAGTGCAAAACTGCTACAGTCATAAGTGCCCATTCTGTGGCTTAGGGAAGGGTAAAAAACCGAATGTGAAATCAGCAGCAATGGGAGCGAAACTCAAGGAGGAGGGAAACTAAAAGTGGAAGGAAATCTTAGAAAACTTCTAAGAGGAGCTTCAAATGACCAATGTCATCTTACTGACACTGTTAAACTCAAGGATGCAACTGGCTGAGCACATGTCATCTGCTAAAAGGGAAGATATATCAGGCTAAAATTGTAAACGGGTGCGTAGTGGATTAAAATAGGGACATTTCTGAATCCCTCCTCTGATACCTACCTACAACAGATACTCTGGAACTCTGCATGATGGAAATGTATCCGGCAAAAAATAGTCTTGATGTCCTCAATGACGTCCTTGAGGATGTCCGCAACAAAACTGATATCACTGACCACAAGGCAACAATTGGAAGAATGAATACTACAGTAGGAAGGGCACCTACAACAAATATAAAGATTTATATGATCTGCAAACTAGACAAAGTAGTAGTATCATATCTCAATGAGAAACTTTAAACTTTCAGCTCAGGGCAGGAGCACACAGAGGAACTATGGCTCAAGTTTAAAAGAATAGCTGGCCTTGCACTGGACAGATATGTGCCCAGTGGAACAGTTCATGATGGGATGGGACCCTCCATGGTATACAGTTGCTGTAAAGAAACTTCTAAGGATACAGACAACTGCAAACAGAATACAGCAAAGCATAGGGCTACAGAAAAATGCTGAATGAAATGCACCTGGCTATCAAGAGAGCAATGTGTGAAGCCTGCAGCGACTACTGTACCAGAATATTGCCAAAATTTTTTTCACAAAACCCAAAGAAATTTCCATCATATGGAAAGACTGTTAGTGCCACCAAAGTTAGTGTCCAGTAACTCATGGATGAGACAGAGACTGAAATGAAAATAAGCAAAGCAAAAGTAGAAATGCCTCACTCTGTTTCCAAATGCTACTTTACAAAAGAAAACTCGGGAGTGTTACTCCTATTTAACACTTGTACCACTAAAAAGATGAGTGAAATACATATTAGTGTAAGCAGTGTTGAGAAACACTTGAAATTATTAAAACTGAACAAAGCTCCAGGGCCCAATGAAATCCCTATCAGATTCTATACTGAATTTTTGGCTGAGTTAGCCCTTCAGGTAACTATAATCTATCATAGATTCCGCAAACAATAAACCCTGCCCAGTAATTGGAAAAAAAGCACAGGTCACACTCATCTATAAGAAGGGGAGCAGAAGTGATCCACAGTATTACTATCAAATATTTTTCATGTTCATATGTTGTACACTTTTAGAACATATTTTGAGCTGAAACATAATGAGCTATTTTGAACAGAATGCCAGCCAGCACTGATCCCAAAAACATTGATCATGTGATACCCAATTTGCACTTTACTTACTGAAAACCATGGATCAAGGCAGTCAGGTATATGCAGTATTTCTAGATCTCCAAAAAGCATTTGACTCAGTACAACACCCACAATTGTTATCAAAAGCAGGATTGTAGAGCCATTGACAGATATAGACATAACCTCAGGTGTACCCCAGAGAAGTATGTTGGGTCCCTTGCTGTTCAGACTGAATATTAATGACCTTACAGTCAATACTAATAGTAACCTCAGACTTTTTGCAGATGATGTTGCTATCTAGCACAAACAGTCAGTAAGATAGCCTGTTGACTTTAAAGTCCTTCATATCCTGGCAAAGTGCTTTAAATGTTCTGAAATGTAAAACTGTGCACTTCAAAAAAAAACACAGTATCCTATGACTACAGTATCAACAAGGCACAATTTGAATAAACTATCATGAGAAAGGCTACTTACAAAGTCTCAAGGACCGGCTTTAAATGATGGCTCTGGGAACATACCACAATCCCCTACATATCGCTCTAGTAGGGATTGTGATGACGAAATTAGATTAACTATAGCAAGCAGTGAGACATTTAAACAACCGTTCTTCCCACTCTCCATACATGATTGGAATGGGGAAAAAAACCTTAAAACTGGAACAATGGGATGTATCCTCTGCCACACAGTTCACAGTGGTTTGCAGAGTACAGATGCTGATGCAGAAAACACAGTCCTGTAGCACCAGAGGCATCCATTTGAACTGGTTCAGATCATATCTTCCAAACAAAAAGTATTAAAATTAAGAAAAACTAATTAAGTTGATAATAACCATGTTTTAGGCCTAAAGGGTAATTTAATTACCATAAGCTGTAATGGGGAAATTTAGTTCTTACAAGGCGAAAGAGGGAATTTTTCCCTGCTCCCTTGAAAACTGCATCACTGCAGCTTTCAGAGAAACAGCCATAATGTTTTTTTCAGTTGATAGTTGTGCTTACAAGTTAAAGAACCAGTTTCATTAGAACTTTGTGTGAGATAAGAGTGTGAAATTGTAACATTTAAGCGACAAGTGAATCAAATAACTTTGAGTAGGCCTGCTTCCTGTTTTGTTCATTGTTGTGTTTTCATTCACTGTTGCAAAATGGTCAAGAAAAAAGTGGTAGTTTGGGACTTCTTTAATATTACAGGAAAAGGTGTTTGTAAGTATTGTACTCAAGAATACAAGCAAGGTAATTCAGTTAAAATGGAAAAGTGCATAAAAAATGTACCAAATGCCCTGCAGGATTGAAAAATATTCTCACTGTCAATAAACTAACACATGGACCATCAACCAAAATGGATATCAATCAAGCACTGACAGTGGATGCACATTCAAATGTAGGCCAGACTACCAAGGCGAAGCTTTTGTAACCTCGGCTGGTTCAGCTACCTCTCCTTTCAAGTCACCAACGCCACCTCCACCAAAGCCTTGGCCAAGTCCCCTATCTGAACACTCTTGTAGTTTGGGATCTGGTACTATACCAATTTACAGCCCAGGTTCATCAAGAAGAATAACTGCATTTTTGGATCACGTGGATAACCAAACAAATGTTAAGTTTAAATCACTTAAGGCCAACTATTTTTTGGTATGAAAATGGGTTGTTCATAGTAGTCCTTTTTGTAGCCTATTATATTGTAGGCATCAATTGCTTTCGTGATGTTAAACAGTAAGAATGTTGTATGTATTCCACTGTATTAAGAAGGAAAATTACCAACCAACAGCCAAACTGAAAACTCTAGTCTTTTTCCTTAATCCTATAAAAGAGATATAGTAGCATTCCCTAGCCTAGTATTTCCCACCATTTAAATATCACAAAAACAAAAGTATGTTAGTTATAGTTTGTAAAACAAAAGTTTGTTAACAAAAGTAGGTTAGTTTTTCTGACTGAACTTTCATGCTAATAGAATATCACTTCACTATTCCTTTGACAAATAACTATTTTCGCATTTAGGAGTAGTAGGCCTAGGTTGCAACTGCTCCTTCAAATCTCAAAACAGCTTACAATGAAGTGTGTTATGCCATTTCTCAAAAGCAATAAAATTTTTTAGGTGGCACAAGTATATAGATTTTATTCTTTGTTGTGGCTTTATTAAATGGTTCATTGCCATTATTTTTTTTTTTCTGCACACGGTGCTGAACCAATCCTTAGCTAAAGCAGTTTTTGTAAGCTGATCCCCACTACCTTTGATATAGCACCCACTGTGGATGGATTTTTTCCAAAAATCGAGGACCTGCATATAAGTTACCATCAAGATTTCTAATGTCTACAACTTATTTTGAGGCTCAGTACACAGAAATGAAAGAAGAAATAACAAAAATAATTCAGGAAACAAAAAATTTACTTCTTCAATGTGACGGCTGGAGTAATACCAGAAACATGTCTATAATTAATTTTGTGATTTCAAAGGCAGAACCATTTTTTGTAGATTTAAAAATGACCAAAACCCAGAGACATAATGCCGAATACCCAACAGAGATAATTAGATCTGTCATTGAGAAGTATGGTCCTGATAAGTTTTTGGTACTTATTGGCAACAAAAACGAACATGAAGGCAGCCTTATCACTCTTTAAAGAAAAGTATCCTCATATAGTACCTCTACGCTCCATTGCTCACTTTCTCCATTTACTGTGTGCTGACATCTTCGGACGCCAGACTGTTCAAAGTTTCTTAGCAGAGGTGATAACTATAGTAAAAACTGTGAAAAACAGCCACGTATTGAAAGCTTTGTTCAATGAAATTTCTTCAGAGAAAAAGCTGAAGTTACCTGGGCAGACCACATGGAACAGCCACCTTTTTTGTTTGGAGAGCTAGCAAATCGAACAAAGTGGTCCTCCAAACATTGGCTGTCAATGAAAAGGCTGATATAGACCCATCCATTAAAAGGAAACTATGTTTTGGGTTAGAATAGAAAAGAAGATAAATTTGCTGAAACCAACTGTTGATCTTATCACATACATTGAATCAAATGATCCACAAATACATAGAGTGGTCAGGAAATTAAATGAACTAGAGAAAAGTATGAAGGAAAATTTACTAACATCACACATGCAAAAATCCAAAGAAAATACAGTCATGGAGAAGTTCATCAAGAGAAAAAATTTTGACATTGAATCAATCCATCTCTCAGAGTTTATGCTGGACCCTAAAATGCAGGAAACTTTGCTCAACGCTACGGAACTACTAGACGCCATAGGTTTCGTTTGTGATTGTGCTCGGCTAATGGGTTTGGTCATCTTAAAAGTAAGAGAAAGTTTGGCTGACTACAGGCAAGGAAGACTTATTCTAAAGAAAGTTTCTTGGGAAGGGATGGGCGAAAAGGATAAAATTATCAGGCCTCTGTCATGGTGGAGGGGCTTGAGAGGTACTAGTGACTTGGCAGATACGGGCATAGGAATATTGTGGGCACCAGTAACTTCGACTGCCACAGAGCGAGCATACATTCAGTACATTTTCGTGGTTGCATCCCAAGAAAAAAAACAATTTTTCTTCTGAGGCGAGCACCGAAACTGACATTTCTTTCTTACAACTTGAAGCTCATGAATATTCCACCTCCAAAAGAGAAGAAAGAAGCAAGCAAGCAGAAGTCAACCCAGTGGAAACAGGAGGACAGGAAGAAGATGAATAAATCCTTGAGACTGAAGAAGATGATGAGATCTAGTAAGTCACTGTATCAATGACGATGATTTCTTTTTTTTTTTTTTTTTTTTTTTTTTTTTTTTTTTTTTTTTTTTTTAATTATTTGGAAATGTAGAAGAGGAGGAGAAGGATCAATATGATTTAATGGACATTGAGAGTGACAGTGACTAGGGGACTTAAGAAAAGATTGAATGTGGAAAGTAAAGATGCTGTATTAAACCTTTTGCCTTTTAGTAGTTTTAATTTGATTTTTATAACATTTTACATTCTGGTTATTTTTCTGATGTTTTTATTCAATTATAATATTTTTTGAAATATAAGAGTGTTCATATTTTTTTAAATATAATCACACAATTACCACATTGACCTATTAACGTGAGCAATTCCATTTTTAAAATTATAAATTCCCACAAATTTTATTTAATTATAATTATATTTCCATTTTTGAGTTTGATTTAACCATATAATTATTGCTTTTATTTATTAATTGACAGCTTTTTGAGCTATTTTGCAAATTAATCATAAATTCCCAGGAATTTATTAATTTTGGGAATATTGCCAGCAATATTCCCTGGGCATATTTCTTTGATTTTAAATTCCCAGGAATTTTACAACACTAGCTGCAGCTGAAGAAGCAAAAATCGCACAATAAAGGAGGGACTACAGAATAGGCTCTCAGAACGCAGCCCACAACATGTAAACTAGCAACAGAAAAGTTACATAAAAGTGCTACATCAGAATATTCAATACCTTACCGACAAGAAACTAGGAGCAGGAATAGTCATAAGTGAAATACAACTGTGCTATGTATCAGTGAACATGGTCTAACTGACTTTCAGATAGCTAACTTGACAATAAAGGACTATATCTTACCCAGTTACTTCTGCAGAGCTAAACATAAAGGTGGTGGATTTTCCTTATATATTAAATAGGAAAACCCCTAAAGACTGCAAATACTACATGTGAGATTACCCACAGCTAGAGAAAAGACTTTGAAATTAATGGTGCAATGACAGATAACTTTAAGTTTGTTTTGTGTTTAATATACCAAGCTACAAGATTAGCATCTTTCTGGAAAAAAAGCTGCCAACATACTCAGAATGAATATGAAGAAAAACATTGTTACATGTGAAAACTTCAATACTGACATGGGAAAAGAATCAAAACCAAGAGGAAATTTTGAGGAATCATTAGTACAATATACAATATGGAGGCAACAATACCTGCAGCTAGACGAGTGACTTCTCAAAGTCAGACAGTTATTGACATCATCATTAATAATACTGGTAGGCGTAACTATGCTAGCTGTAGTCCAAACAGAAATATCTGATCATCAGCAACAGTTGACCTGCTTCTGCAGTAAGGAAATTATGTCAGAACCAAAACAATCAATCAAAGAAATCAGTGAACAAAATATTAACTTCTACAGTAAAATATTATGCAGGGACACCTCGAATGAAACCCTACAGGTGCAGAATGTAAATGAAGAGTATGATTCATTTATTACAACTATTGGTCACCATTTTAATGTAGCTTTCCCAAAATAAAGAGACAAGAACAGTTGCGGGATCAGACAGAGTGAATTACCAATGAAATAAGGTAAGTGCAAAGGAAGCTGCAGGATTTGAGATGGAGGGGTGAAGCTGAAAATAGTAAAATACTGCAAAGAAGTATAGAAAAGTAATAAGGGAGGCAAAAGCGAGAGCAATTGATTTCATCATGCTGAACTCAAGAAACAAGGTAAAGGCAGCCTGGAATATAATTAATGATTAAAGAAAGAAAGAAAAAAAGCTGGATCACACAAAGAAACATATCAGGTCAAAATGAAAATAGACCATACCGTGGTTACAGATGGCAGAGAAATAGCTAACATACTCAATGATAACTATATAATTGTGGTAGAGAACTTAAAATTGCAAAGAAATAGTCAGCAAAAAATGGTTACTAAGTAATTAAAAAAAATTAAGGACAAGTCACAGATGATGAACTGAGAAAAACTGTACAAAAACTGACGTCCAAGAAATCAGCTGGTAATGATTAAATATAGAACCATATAATAAAGCAAGTGAGCAAATAATCTCACCACTGCTGGACATAGAAAACAGCTCTTTCAGAGATGGAATTTTTCCAAGTAAACTGAAGATAAGCAGGATATCACCAGTGTACAAGAAAGAGGATAGGGATGACCTTACCAATTACAGCCAGTTTCACTGATATCAGGTTTCTCAAAAATCCTGGAAATGCTTACATATAATAGATTAGTTGATTACCGGGACAACACAACACTCTTATACTTTCACAGCATTGTTTCAGAAAGAGTACATCTATGGAATCAGCAATTGCCAGTCTGACAGAATATATTATACAGTCCTTAGACGAGGAACAAGTTGTTTCTGTAATGTCTATGGATCTCTCCAAAGCTTTTAACTCTACTGACCATGACATACTGATAAGAAAAATGGAAAACTATGGTATTTGAGGGCAAGCAGGCGAGACGATAAAATCATATTTGTGCAACAGGAAACAATATGTACCAGTAAGGAATGCATATTGGTCAGAAACCAAAGCTGTCAAATATGGTGTTCCGCAGAGATATGTAATGGGGCCACTGTCGTTTAATCTGTTTGTCAACGACATAGGTGTGAACAGAAAGAGAAGAAAATATTGTAGGCAGATGGCAAGATAATACTGAATGACTGGAATTTGGTACAGCTTAAAGGAGAGCATACGTATCTGCATACACCACAGCTCAGTAGCTCCTGGAAAATGGACTTCTTATAAGCCTAAAAAAAGACTATTTATGTACTGTTCACAAATAAAGAGAAGGTTGTGCACATGTGTTTAGAGGTGGATAAAACAAGACTGGAAGAAGTAGAACCTACTAGACTCTAAGGAATTACTGTAGATAACAAGCTGAAATGGAAACAACATATTAATTCTTTCTGTAAGAAACTCGGAACCATCATATTCGTAATGAGGCAACTATCATAGTATGCAGACAAACAGCTTCTGTGCACAGTACACCATGGACTCTTCAAATTGTACATGCAGTATGGACAGAGAGTGTGGGAAAACTCAAACATTCAAGAAATAAAAAGGGCGTTCACATTACAAAGAAAGCAGTCAGGATCATCATATTATATCCTTGCACATATATAAAACAATAATACATGTCACAGAAGATAGTGCAGTGTACATTACAAATAAGGAGGAAGAGTGACATACAAAGCATACCCCACTGACTGAAAATGGTTGAAAAATCACCCCAATACTCAGGTATCAATTTACTATCAAGTCTGCCTAAAAAGACTGAGTGACAATGTGTGTGACACTAAGTTTTCAAAGACTACCTCGTGGAAAAGGAATTGTACAGTGTTGATGAGTATTTATCACATTAAATGTGTACATAATTAAAAATCCAGTAGGGAATGTAACAACATTGTGAAAAGGAAAGTTGCCACTCAAAATCTCCGCTATATGGTGAGTGGCAACTTTCCTTTTCATAATATTGCTAAATTTGTATGTATTGTTACTTATAAAGAATGAAGTTAGAATGTAAGAAAAATGGTTACGAAGTGTGTGATAATGAATGTTTTCTAATTCTGAAATGTCTTATATTACATGCACATTCACTGTACATCATGTACAGGATCAAATAAAATTCAATTCAATTCAACTAAGAGTCATTCCATGTCAAATCAACACACTTTAAATAAAAATTTTACCTCACCCCTCTTAGATTTTGCTGAAAGTTGGTATACTTATGGTGGGTGCTGAAACTAAGAAAAATACCATATTTCAATTTTTTACCTCAAACCATTCCTGAAATATGGTCATGTAAACTTTTCAAAAACTGGCCAAAAATGTGTGAACGGACTTTTTTTTTTAAATTGCCCTAGGAGCTGCCCCTAATTGAGCTAGAGAACTGGGAAGGATGTCATTTTTTCAGCATATTTCATGCTCTTTCCAGTGATAGAAAAAAAACAGCTTCTAATTAATAACCTTGTTCAAAATGGTAATTAATATTTTGATTTAATTTGTTTTACAAAAAGTACATAATTGAAAATTTTCAAAATATTTCCATAACTACTTCATACTGTTGTAAATCACATGGCAAAATATAAACGTGGGATGATAATGGGTTCATTGTTAAAAAAAAATTATTCCGGACTCTTGTTTTTCACTAACGGCCCTAGTTTGACCAAACTGACCTTTAAGGTAGTACGTCAGTAGAGGACCGTATACGTGGGGCTTGGTGTCTGTACAATAATTCAGAGACTGGAGCCATTGTTGAGAAGATGTAGTCTGCATTGTTACCTTCTAAGGCTTTGTGTGCCTACAGCATTGTTGTGCACTGTGGTTTTAGTGCAAATCAACTGTTACCTCTGTGCTGATCAGTCTGTATCTATTATATTTAATAGTTTATTTTCAAGTAAATCTATACACTGAAGGGCAGTTTATAAGTGGTTTTTGTCTAAATATGGAACCAAGTAAAAAGTGCAGTGCTGTAAGAGCGCAGTGTCATAATCGATTGAAGAAGTCAAATCATTTTATTAGAGACAGAAAAAAACTGTGAAATGTCACAACATGGATGCCAAAATCATTTCCTCAAATACCAAGTGGTGCCTAAGATTTGTGATGAATGTAGGAAAGATGTAACCAAATTGAAAAATGCACCAGAGCCCATCAGTGATGAAAGTGTTGAAGAAGAATCTTCTGGATCAGAGATAATCGTCCGAGACCAAGACCCTGGCTTCAGTCCAACTTCAGTAGCTGTTAAAACATTTAACACAACACTTCAAGAACTAGGTGAGTCCCCAATTGACAAGAGAAAACTAACATCTAGGCATTACGCCAAATCAAAAGTGAAGAAAATCTCATCAATGGCAAGTAAACTTTTTGTTGCTCCTGAAACTTCTCCGTCTGATGCTGATACTGATGAATCCGTTCTTGAAAATCTTAAAAGAAACTTTAAAAATTCTATAAGTAGAGCAAAAAAAACTAATGATTCTTAAAAGTTTACTTGAAAAGTGGAGTGTCAGGAAAATAATGAGGGAATTTAATGCTCCTCATTACATTGTTCGGCAGTCCAAAAAAATTTTGAAAGAGAAAGGATTCATGGAAGGTCCAAACCCAAAACCAGGGAAGTGTTTACCAACAGAAACTGTCAAAACTGTACATTCATTTTATGAAAATGATGAAGTTAGCAGGGCAATGGCAGGTATTAAAGATTGTGTGACAATTACAAAAACAAGAAGAAATAAAACAAAAATATCAAAAAGACTTATTTTGTGTAACCTTAAAGAAGCTTACAAGCATTTTAAAGACAAGTTTCCTAACTTAAAAATAGGTTTCTCTTAATTTGCTGAGTTGAGACCAAAACATTGTGTATTTTTCTGGCTGGAGTGGCACACACACACACACACTGTCTGCATGTGCACAATTCACCAAAACATAAAATGAATGATAGAAAGTGCCAAACTAAATACAGTCACAAACAGCAGCTTAAACAATTATGAGCAGTGCATTGCAAAAATGCTTTGCAACCCATCATCAGTTGATTGCAACATGGGAAACTGTGAATTCTTCCCAGGAGAAACTGTCATATGTTAAATTTTAAAAGACTCTTTTCATGAAAACTTAATTGAACAAGTTCATTTCCGACAGTGGACATCAGTTGACCGATGTAATCTGGAAATTGTTCAGAAAACTTCTGAAGAATTTGTAGATTTATTTTGTAGTAAGATGTCGACTTTGATTCGGCATGACTTCATCGCCAAGCAACAACCAACATTCCTAACTCCACAAGAGAAAACCTTATGGAATCTGAATTTGTTGTCACATGTGATTTTTCAGAAAATTATAGTATAGTTCTACAGGATGAAGCTCAGAGTTTCCACTGGACAAGAAAACAGATTACCATTCATCCTTTTGTTATATATTACAAACAGGAAGACAAAATTGAGCATATGAGCTTTGTCATTGTTTCTGATTGCCTGGAGCACAATACAACTGCGGTTTACACCTTTCAAAAGAAGCTAATTTCATATCTAACAAGTAAATTTCAAAAGATTCCAAAAAAGATATACTATTATTCTGGCAGTTCTGCCGCTCAGTATAAAAATAAGAAAAACTTCCTGAACCTTTGATTTCAAGAGGAAGACTTCAACATAAAAGCTGAATGGCACTTTTCAGCCACAGCACATGGGAAAGGACCTTGTGATGGAGTAGGGGGTTCAGTAAAGAGACTGGCAGCTCGTGCAAGTTTGTTTCAAAATTATTGTTACTACCTATTGTGTTAAATTTAGCTATGTACAGACACCTGTTACTCAAAAACAAGCATTACGTATTTAATTTGTTTAATAGTTCCATTTCAAATATCATGGACCAGAACTATTATGTAAATACTTGTACTTATTCATACTTTATTTCAGTTTGTAGTTAAATGCTCAATTTCTTGTTTTTGTTATATTGGTTAATATAATGTTAGTGAAGTTGTATGAAATCAAAATAAGCAATCAACTTAATTATAAAATATGCTGATTAGTTTTGGTTTAATAAGGTGATGTTTTGATATTTCTAATACTTTTTTTACTTACCTTTCAGTATATTTTAAAGGAATTCCTGTTTGTTAAAGGTCAATTTGGTCAAGCTAGGGCCGTTAGTGAAAAACAAGAGTCCAGTATAATTTTTTTTAACAATGAACCCATCATCATCCCACATTTATAATTTGCCATGTGATTTACAAAAGTATGAAGTAGTTATGTAAATATTTTGAAAATTTTCAATTATGTACTTTTTGTAAAACAATTAAAATTAAATCAAAATATTAATTAGTATTTTGAAAAAGGTTACTAATTAGAAGCTATGTTTTTGTGTACATCCCTGGAGAGAGCATGCAAAATGACACCTTTCCCAGTTCTCTAGCTCAATTAGGGTAGCTCCTAGGACAATTTAAATAAAGTCCGTTCACACATTTTTGGCTGGTTTTTGAAAAGTTTACATAGCCATATTTCAGGAATGGTTTGAGATAAAAAAAAAATTGAAATTTGGTATTTTTCTTAGTCTCAGTGCCCACTATAAGTATACCAACTTTCAGCAAAATCTAAGAGGGTGGGGTAAAATAGGTGTGTTGATTTGACATGGAATGACTCCTAATTCCAGTAGCACAATCACAGCATTAACAATTACAGCACATGTAGTGCACACTATCATTTCATTACATCAATTTTTGCTACTGTACTGGACGCACAAGCCACATTTCTTTACTTTATCTTTAGCATAGGGGGATATGTTAGTTAACAAGCTAAAATGTAGCTTGGTCCACTGATGGCATGCCTGACACCTTGTTATGGTGCTAAAAGACAAATAGTGAAGACCTAAGATAGTGGAGGCATTATTTTCTGATTCCATGTGGATTAGATTAGATTAGATTAGATTTACTTTCATTCCAATTGATCCATAGTGAGGAGGTCCTCCAGGATGTGGAACATGTCAGAAAAACAACAATACATGACAAATATTTACAACTAAAACAAATAAGCTAATGTACCATTCCACAGGTCCCAAGTGGAATGATCGTCATTTTTTAATGAACACTAAGAGTCATTTTACAAATACTATTGCACTGAATTTAAAATAAAAAAGTTTTTTATTTATTTATAAGGTAAGAAACATGTAATACAACTACTGTAATACTTATTTACAATGAACACATTACTGCACTGAAATGGTGCAGAAGTTAGATTATACTTACACACACACACACACACACACACACACACACACACACAAATTTTCAGTGAACACATTACTGCACTGAAATTGTGCAGAAGTTATGTTGTACTTATATACAAATCAGTTGGTTTTCCTAAGAAATTCATCAATGGAGTAGAAGGAGTTGGCCACCAATAAATCCTTTAGGCTTCTCTTAAACTGAATTTCATTGGTTGTTAAGCTTTTTATGGCTGCTGGCAAGTTATTGAAAATGTGTGTTCCTGAATAATGCACACCTTTTTGTACAAGACTAAGTGACTTTAAATCCTTGTGAAGATTATTCTTATTTCTAGTATTGATTCCATGAATTGAGCTGTTGGTTTGAAAAAGTGATATATTTTTAATGACAAATTTCATTAAGGAATAAATATATTGGGAAGCTGTAGTTAGTATCCCTAGTTCCCTAAACAGGCTTCTGCAGGATGTTCTTGAGTTCACACCACATATAATTCTTACTGCACGTTTTTGTGCCCGGAAAACTTTAGCTTGGCTTGATGAATTACCCCAGAAAATAATCCCATATGACATTATGGAATGAAAGTAAGCATAGTATGCCAGCTTTTTCATTTTTATATCCCCTATGTCTGACAAATCATGTAAGTAATATCATTTCATTGTGTTTTGTGAGATCAATGAGGAAAAACAATATGGTAAACTTCCCGAGTACTAAGTTTGTATTTCCCAACGTAATAAAAAATTATTGTAAACCCATTACCTAGTCTGTAAAAAACGGTTCCTCTGTTGTAATATGCAACTGCTAGGTCAGGATCGATTGCTATTGCTTTATCATAATCTTCTATTGCTCCATCAAAGTTCACTTGCAAATATCTTATATGGCCCCTGTTGTTGTAAGCTAATGCTGCATCCTTCCTGTAGACAAATATATGATTTACGAGCGACCTATTAGCACTGGAACAACACGAGCACAACAAACTTAAAACATTTTAGTAGAGTTTCGAAAAGGGTGCAGGAACAACACAGCGGTAAAATTCACTGGCGTTGATGCTGACTTAAGAATGTCTACCGTTGTTATCTTCTAAGAGCACGTACTGTATATTACATCAGCACACTTGTTCCTCGTATTTTTTTAGTTGACAAAGAGTTTCATACCCCCTTAAATTTTCAGCATCTATGAGGTCGGTTAATTCCATTTCAAGCTGGCGGCGTTCATTTGTGCTTGTCATTTTCAAAATCACGAGAACTAGTGAAAGGATTGAAATTATAATTCTGACAAAAAGTGGGGGTACAAAGTTATCTACGCGATAGCAATTGCATCACACACCAATGCTTATCTGTGAAAACAATTGCTACTAATGTGGAAACGAAGCAAATACGTACATTGTTTATTACAGCTTCACCGACATTGCGCATTGACTAACATGCAAATCGGATATTAAGCGTCAAATGTTACTGTGTTTAGGCATCGTTCAGTAGTCTTAGAAGTCAACAGTAGCGCCGAAGTTTAGCCAGTAACAGCAAATCTGTGAAATTTAGTTATCGGATCAGCTGTTCCACTATGAATACCGCACATTTTCTACTCAAGTATTCCAAAGATATTGCTGTTTTACTATGACAGATGACTCGTAGTAGGACGGGAGATTTTGTCATCACTGTACTGCGAGTCTGCGCTTGCGTTAGTAGTGAAATGGTACAGACAGTACGGGCAGTGCAGCAAAGCCAGGGAATCTGTCGTACTGTCAAAGTGTGTTGGTAATGGTGGCGAAGCACATCTGACGTTAAGGAGTATGCGACGTGAGTTCCCTATACGTCAACGATCAGGAGCAGAAGTGTCCAAGAATCTGGTGGTTAAATCACGCAGCACATCGCACCGAAAGGAACATCGCTAAATCATGTCTTCACCCAGTGCAGGCAAAAGGCGAATCGACACAGACATTATTAAACTTATAGAAAGTAAATTGGAGGTAACGTTCCTGTCAGGTCTGAATGAATTTTGTGTTAAATTTAATGGGCCGAAAGGAACACCGTACGAAGGTGGAATATGGAATGTACGTGTTCACTTACCTGAACAGTATCCTTTTAAGTCGCCTTCAATCGGTTTCATGAATAAAATTTATCATCCAAATGTAGATGAATCGTCCGGGACAGTCTGTCTGGATGTAATTAATCAGGCATGGACAGCTCTTTATGACTTGTCAAATATATTCGAGTCATTTTTGCCCCAGTTGCTCGCGTATCCCAACCCAACAGATCCTTTGAATTCGGATGCAGCTGCCTTGTATTTACACAAACCAGATGATTATAAGAAGAAAGTGCAAGAATATGTTCAGAAATATGCTGCAAAACATGTATTTAAAGATCAGGACAGTAATGATGATTCATCCGATTCTGAATCATCCATGACTGACAACACAGAGGACGAACTGAGAGATATGGACTTATGACATTCATATTTGTTAGGTTTCAAGAACTTTCTATGGAACTTTTGTTACCTAGTTTAGTCATCTCTGTTTCGGAAAAAAACTGAGCGTAAGATGTGATACTTCAAGAAAACGCTAGATGTCACTGTGTTACTTAATACGATGGAAAACTAGTCGACTTTATTCTTCGACTTAACGTGTGTTAAACATCGATAAGCAAGAGTGCGGCGGGGTTTTTTAATTGCGGGGCCCCAGTGAACTTGTAAAAACCAGTGTAAATTTGTGTCCTATAAAACAAGACGCGGCTGAACGTGTTCGGCGTTACGATCAGGAGCCTTCTGAGAAGTAAGTGTCACCGTATTGTATTAGACAAATGTTTCATTATAAGTATAAATTAGTTTTGGCTTTCTGTATTTCCATTTGCATAAAATTTATAGCTAAGATTTAGTTATTGATCACTTAACCAAAAAAAAAAAATATGTATTGCTTTTTCAAAACGTTACGCACATAAGCTTTCGATTCGTAAAAGTACTTTTTCATCTATTTTCGTATGTCCTCCAACAATAATCCTTATACAGAATTAAATAAGAGATTTATGGTACAAACCTATGTATACATTTATGATGTGACCTTGTAAGATTCATTGTATCTTGGGAACCTGTGGCCTCAAGGGGCTGTTATATACTTTACGTCCAGTAACCCCCAGGACGATACTGTTTTTACGAACATGAAATGCGTTGGTTATAGTGTTTGACGTATGTAGCAGCTAATGGAATTGTGGGTTTTCGGTAATATCACTTTTGAAGTACTATAAAGATGAGTAAGCATTATAGGATGTTATAGCATAAACTGTCATTTCGCTAAGAGGCCCACGGAACTTCCCTCGGAATTCGCCGGTAAACTGGGCGCAACAGGTGGTTGTCACGTCAATGTGAGGCGATGAGATTGCGCATGATCTTTACATATGGATAGTAAACATTTTGTAGTAAATGGGAAATGGACTTTCGTTCTTTGACGTAGTAAGATATAAATTTCCGGCTAGTATAAACTCTATAACCTGCCACTTTCGTAAAGTGATAATATCCAGGTGCAGGAACTGATGTATTTCCCAACCATTATAAGTCATGTGCTTACTGACTCATGCAGGAACCAAAATTTCTAACCATTTCTTAATTCTTTGCAAAACTTCGGGAAAACGTCAAAAATTGGAAAGGAAGATTTCTTAAATTTTAAATTGTATTATCCGTGATTGGCTTATGCTTAGATTTCAGTCACTGGTTAGGTATCGGAAAATTAAAATCTGAATATGTTAGGAAAATTTGGCTTATCTAATTGTCTGTTTTGTAACATTTCTTGTCTGTCATTTTTTTTCTGGCGTTTAAAGTGACTTCATCAGTCTGTACCTTAGTTTCGTTATTGAAACAATTCTGGGTAAAGAATTTCTCGGCCCATCCCATGTTCATATTTCGGCGTATCTCAAGCGAGTTCATAGAAGCGTCCGATCTCACGCGTCGGCTTTGACCCGTGACGTAAGGATGTTGTTGTGTGTAACTTCATTACGGCGCGGAGTTCGGTTTGTGAGTGCGGCGTGTTTGTAGATGTCGTGTTTTGGTTTGTTGTGCCCTCTGGTGGTATGTTCAGGGTTTTCGTTTGTTTGGTGTATTGGGCTCAGTTTGATGTTGCTCTGTGGCGAGTGCTGCTTGCGTATTTTTGAAGCGGAATTTGTATCAGTGAGTTAACGGTTTTGTGGTTTTGTGTGAAGGTTAATTTAGTGATGATTGCTGTACGTCGGGTAGTTTTGTTATTAAGTTTAATCGGTTGTGGTTTTTTGTTCAGGAATGGATATGAAAGAAAAGATCAATAGTTGTCGGTTGAGGGCTATGATGGGGGACACAGCTTTAGAGCTGTAAGTTCCTACGGCTTTTTGGCTTAATTGCCGAGGTGGTGAAGTGCGGTGTGTGCCGTGAACCAATGAAATTGGTTAAAGTTCCGGCCTCTCGGACCAGGGACGGTTATATGTGGCGCTGTCGCAAAGACGACATATGGCGTTCCATACGGCGCGGTACCTGGTTCGAGAAGTCTAGGTTGGGCATGCACGAGATTGTGCTTGTTACATATTATTTTTGTTATAGATCCCCACAGAGTTTTTGCGCGCATGAGACTGGTGTGAGTGAGAGGAGCGTTTTAGATTGGTATTCCTTTTGTCGTGAAGTGTGTTCGGAATTTATTAAGTACAGGGGTAAGTTGGGGGGCATGGGGTTGTTGTGGAGGTGGACGAGTCACAGTTTGGGGAAAAGGAAGTATGGGAGGGGGAAGTCTGTGGCTGGTCTTTGGGTGTGGGGTGGCTGTTGTTCCGGGGGGGGGGTTCCGAATGTGTTTTTAGGGTTGTGGAAGGGAGGTCCAAGGCTGAATTAGTGGGGTTAATTGAGGAATATATAGAGCCGGGGTCCACAATAGTTTCTGATGCTTTTTCTTCTTGTAGGAGGTTGGGTGAGAGGGGATTTAATCATTTAGTAGTGAACCATAGTTTAGAGTTTGTGTGTGTGTGTGTGTGTGTGTGTGTGTGTGTGTGTGTGTGTGTGGTGGCCAATCTAGTTCGTGGGGCTGGAACTTTCTTGTGGTAAGTTCTCATTTTCTTGTTTTTGGCGTATGTGTTGTGTATTGTGGTATAGGGACGTGTTTCATTAAAATTTGTGGCTGTGAAGGTTGGTATTGGTATTGGGAATTGTTTTTGAGTTACATAGGTCCGGAGCTGCTGTAGATCTGCGTAGGTCAAGGGAAGTGTTTGTTCGTAATGTTTGGCGGTGCATTTTGGTTTTTGTATTGGGTGATGGGATCGAGAGCTGCTGTTGAGCTATATAGGTCAAGGGAAGTGTTCGATCCCAATTTATGGGATCGGGAGCTGCTGTATATCTATATAGGTCAAGGGAAGTGTCTGATTCCAGATATTGCTTTGTGGTATTTGGTGAGGTTTGTGATGTCGATTTTTTTCGTCGTTTTGCGTGGTTTTGTATGGGTGTGGGTGGCCTAATTTGTTTATATTTAGTTTCTCCCCACCCAAAAACCCCCAATTTCCCACGCTTGTCCCGTTAGTCATTAGACTTTTTGTGAAATGTGTGTGTGTGTGTGTGTGTGTGTGTGTGTGTGTGTGTGTGTGTGTGTGTGTGTGTGTGTGTGTTTGTTTTTCGATGTATTTTCGTCTTTATGATACGTATGCAACGATTTTATATCCACCATATTGGAATTGTCGTTTATGGTCGTTTCCGCCATATTTGTGACGTCATGGGTCAAAGCGGACGGGTGGGATCGGACGCTTCCGTATTTCCTCTCAAGCATACAAAAATGTGACGCTTAGTGAATTTCGTCATGATTGGTTTACCGACAGTGACACTTAAAATGTGCTACGTGTGAACATTGAAGAACCTTCATATCTTTCACTTATCGAATGCACAGTTACTTTCAAAAAAGAATGGACTGAAGTGATTCTAAAATTGTAGGCATATATCCTAAAGGTATTGGTTGAAAAGTTCAATATATTACAATTACAGGATCTTAAATATGGAATGATTATTAAAATAAACAGTTGCGCCGACTGACCTTCGGCATTAAATACAGAAACAGGTCTGGCGTCGTGTGAACATACGTGGGTATTTTTTAATATAACTACGTTGCTGTGCAGTGAAGTATGCTGACCATCGTCCGGCTGTATCCTGGTGTTTTAATGCTGTCAGGTTTGCGAAAATGTCCAGGATTTGAGAATTTTAACTGGCAAGGATTTTTTGAATTTTAGACCTAGATGTTCTGCATCACGTTCTTGAACATTCTTGCGGCCGTGCCTCTCAGCCGACACTTGGAGCAAGCGGAGACGTGGGCGTGGCTACCGGCGTGCTTTAACTTCTCAAGTCATTCAGCAACTCAACATGGGCAGCGTGTTAATGTTATTTTCGTGTGTGAAATAACTTGTCTACACGTTTTTATCATTTTATGTCCTTTTTTTGTCTCGTCGTTTAGCAGCGCGCAAAAGAAAGTGTGTGTGTTTGTTTTAATACCATCATCTGCCAAAGAATTGCTAAGCACAATAAAAGAAATAACAGTATTCAGGTAATAAAAATTCTTCTGAATCGTTGACAATTTTTATGATTCTAGTATCAAGTACTTAGTTGTGGAGAACCAGGTTTTGATAGTCAGTGAGGTTCGGTGGATAAATTTACGAGCCGAAATTGCCTGGTCTGATTTAGAAGAGAATGCACAAATTGTTAATGAAATTATGAGAGAGTCCATAATATTAATGATCTATGTTTGCAGTCGAACCAGTTAACTTACCAAAGGGTAAGTTGTGGATGAAGTGCTGGGAAAATACCATACATGATTGAAGAGAACTGGAAAGCAACTTTGAAGACGCCTTTTTTCAACCAATCTCGTCGGATCAGTTCCCTCTTTTTCGTTGTTTTCTGTTGCTTGCAAACTATAGCTAATATTTTTGCAGCACACGCTTTCTTTGCTGTCTTACACATCTTAACCTTGTCAAATCGCGTTGTCAACTGACAATTTTTGTCAATGTTATTGCTAATTGAGGTCGCTTCAATATATTTAAGGTTTGACAAACTAGTAATGTCAGTAAATATTGAACGTGTCCCTGCTCCTATAGTAAATTCATTGAGATTGTGTTCGACGAGATGCAGAATTTTCTGACACAAACAAAATCTGGGAGTTGTCTTGGCTGTTTTGGAGGTAACAAGGCCAAGAAAAGCAGAGAGAAAGCCATGGGCAAAGAAGTGGCTTTTATGCAAAGAAAGAAATTCAGCCATGCTGTTTCTTAAGGAGCTGGGAGCCAATGATTTTCGTAATTATCTAGGAATGGATGGAACACGGTTTTCGGAGCCGCTGACCATCACGAAACCATTCTTAACGAAAAGCAATACATTGACGAGAGAAGCTGCAAGCTGGGAGGAGAGGGCGTTTGCCACATTACGGTTTCTATCCAATGCGAGACGTTAAGAGGATCTCAGATTAACAGTTGTTGTCCAAAATAATAGTTGAAACCTGGAACATGATACGTAATTGGTTGAGGAAATACCGGGTGATCAAAAAGTCAGTATAAATTTGAAAACTTAATAAACAACGGAATAATGTAGACAGAAGAGGTAAAAATTGACACGTGCTTGGAATGACATGGGGTTTTTATTAGAACCACCCCATATTGCTAGACGCATGAAAGATCTCTTGCGCGCGTCGTTTGGTGGTGATCGTGTGCTCAGCCGCCACTTTCGTCATGCTTGGCCTCCCAGGCCCCCAGACCTCAGTCCGTGCGATTATTGGCTTTGTGGTTACCTGAAGTCGCAAGTGTATCGTGATCGACCGACATGCCTAGGGATGCTGAAAGACAACAGCCGACGCCAATGCCTCACCATAACTCCGGACATGATTTACAGTGCTGTTCACAACATTATTCCTCGACTACAGCTATTGTTGAGGGATGTTGGTGGACTTATTGAGCATTTCCTGCAAAGAACATCATCTTTGCTTTGTCTTACTTTGTTATGCTAATTATTGCTAGTCTGATCAGATGAAGCGCCATCTGTCGGACATTTTTTGAACTTTTGTATTTTTTGGTTCTAATAAAACCCCATGTCATTCCAAGCATGTGTGTCAATTCGTACCTCTCTATCTATATTATTCCGTGATTTATTCAAATTTATACTGACATTTTGATCACCCGGTATATAAAGGAAAACAAAAGATTAAGTAAAAAGTATACTGCATTTATAGCGTAAATAATTGTAATAAAGAACAGTAATGATAGAAACAGAAGATTCTTCTCTCGAAACTCTCTCTCAACACTTACCTCCCTCGCTATCTGCCACTCTAGAGCCATTTGTTTTGAACAGCGTATATTTCCGCGCGCGCGGTCTGCAGACAATTCTGGAAGTTTGTCGGACAGCGCTACATGCGGCACAGTTTGTTGAGTGAAGTGGTGGAGGGCCCGGCTGTCTGATGGTCACATTCAACCAACCGCCCGACAAGAAAAAATGGTCGGGACGCCGCTACACACGTCCAGTTTATCGGGCGGTCGATAAATTGGTACGCGTGTAGGGCCGATTAGGATCGACGACGAAGCACGAACTGTTTACACAACAGTTCGGATAAACAAGAATTTTGGGACGTTAACAAGTATTTGAACTCTACTTATAAAATTGAAACAATAAATGGCAAAGCGGTGAAGTTCGATTCAGTAGGTCTTACACGAAGAATTGAGGCCTGATCTGCCGAAATTTTGAAACATCACCACAATATCTGGCAATGACTTTGATAATTTACTTGCTAGTTTCTAACCTCATACTATAGAGCATAATTTCGTCCTTAATAGTGCTTAAAGTACTGAAAGCCGTATTTAGTTAACTTATTACGTATTTGAAACAAAATACATTGTTAATTAGAAACTTAGATTTCACTTACTTGAATAACAAGTTGACAACGTCAGTCGATAATTACTCTTGTGCACTGTTGCCACAAAATGTAATTCTGTCGGCCGACGAAGTCGAAGCATTCACGGCCGCCCTAAAGAAACCGAGCAGCCGCCCAGGCGAGCTCAGGTGCAGGGACAAGAAGGGCGTCGCCCGAAATGGGCAAAGCTGCGAATGTGGACGGTGGTTGTTCGCATGGAACGGGGTGTCAGACAAGCTGAAAGATGGCTTCTTACAGCTCTACAAGCATCTATGATAATTCAGTCAAGTGTAAAGCAAATATGAATACATCCGCGACGCCAGAAAATGAGGCGGATTCAATGACGCAGCAGTATGTCAATATCTTCAAAACTACAGAAGTTAATATTTCACGGTGAATAAACATTTTCACAATGAACCTCTGAATTAATAACTTTTAAATACTTCATGAGATTTCAACAAACGATACCTCAGATGAAAGGACTGCACGGTAGCTATCGTCCCGGAAACCCACTCATCTGTGTCTACTTTATTTATTGACGTATTATGTCTCTTGTATATTTGTATTACACAAATGCTTATCAGAGCATCGTATTCTCCACAATTACACAGCATGAATACAACACATATTGTCACATTCAATTAACAGTTCACTATTTTGCTAGTAACTTTATTTAAATCGTGATCGCAAGTGCTATTAAAAACTGTGCCCGTTTAACAGAAGTCGCATGTTAGCGCACACCACGATTGAAAAGAAAACTAAAACATACTTCTGTAGTTGTTTAAACAATGTTTGACATTTCGTTGTCATTTAACGTGAATTCACTTGCGCAAGAATGCTGGCTCATTTAGTCACGAATCAACTGTAACTGATCTTAGTGTAACCGAATGTTTGACATTTCTTCATTTAAATGTTCTTGTAATATTTTAGTTTAGTCTGGGAAGAGGTGAAGATGAGTCAGATCATGCATGTAGAACCGGAGAACGATATATTTTTGGTGGAGACGGCCTTGATCAATGAGAGTTGCACATTGGCGGAACTCTCTCGGAGTCACTGCCTGTGGTAATATGCCTGATTCAGTCGCGTAGGCGATTTTCTGGGCGGTGAAGGGCCACTACCGTAACCTAGCTTGTGAAGGGACTACATATCTCGAGAGGTCTGAGTGTGCCCCGAATAGGACTCTTTTTCCGCTTATATTAAGGAATCGAGGATGGGCAGAGTACGAGATGCTATTCTTTGTATCGTGTGTGTTAATTTGTGAATCATCATGTTGAACTCTGAACTGTTCTGAGATGGTGAGTTTTTCATTTATTGTGATGACCAAATGGTCTTAGTTTTCGCGTATCTTTGATTAATTGGGGATTTTGCCACCATTCTCATAACTGTCACTTCACTGCAGTTTACAAGGGTATTTTCTGTCTGTATTTTAATTAAATATCGTACGACCACTTCCATTTGACATGTCCTTTCTTGAATAAACATTGTACGTAATTCTCTGTGTACATCAATTACAGAGTTAGAATAGAACACTTATTATTAAATTATTCATTTATTTAGTATTTTTAAGTATTTTATTAACTTGAAGTTCTAGCCAATGCATAAACTGACCGCAGGATCACAGCGGCATGTTATTTGCAGCGAATTAGCTGCGGGGCATGAAAGCAAACTTTCGCGGTTCGACCCTATGACTATACGTAGCTACTCCTTTTAAACTGAGCTGTGCATAGCCCAAGTACCTAAAGTACGAGTAACTGCAGGTAATAAGGGATGGTGTTTGGAAGAACAATTACATTTGCAGTAACCGTTATGTACCGTCGCAAGCCACGATTGACAGGTAGCTTTGTCTTGCTACGGACTTTATCAACAGATTCTTTGACCGTACATTCGTGTACATACAGGAGGTCGAATTGAAACCTATTTGGCGTATTTCTATGGGCGTCCGCAAAGAATAATCAAGGATGGCGAGAAGACTAGGGTTTCCAGATTAAATTGACAAAATAACTGAACACTGCCTGGCAAAGGACTTGCTGAGCTGAAGGTGAACACAATAAAACGCCTAGTAAACATTAAAAATATTTATTTTAGCTAGTTACAGCTTTCAACAGTCTTTTACCTTTAATTTTTTGGTTAAAGCCGGTGATTTGAAGTATGCAATATTACAATTAATATGTAGGTCTGCCTTGGTTTATCGGCACTCAATTTCTTCCTAGATTCAGATCACAATGATGATTCGTGTGACCGAAGACTCTTTCCAC
The DNA here is from genome assembly GCF_021461385.2 of Schistocerca piceifrons. NCBI lineage: Eukaryota > Metazoa > Arthropoda > Insecta > Orthoptera > Acrididae > Schistocerca > Schistocerca piceifrons. The sequence goes on from NC_060139.1 coordinate 186,308,420, forward strand.
AAAGGTATTGCTGGATGTAATTGCCATTGTCCTTTTCATAATTTGTCTTAGGCGTTTCTTCTGTTAAATCGTTTATCACGAAAACGAGTTTCCGGACGTAGAAGCTTGACTTCGTAATTTTTCAAAGTTCTTTTTAGTACACGGTGCTCTTCGTATAAACTAGCATTATCAATGTCTTTTTCAGTACCTACCACCTTTGATATCTGCACATATTTTTCATATGTAGGGGCTGTTTTCCTACATCCAATTAGCTGAATACATTAAAAGAAGATTTTTAGCAGTCAAACAGCTTTCCAAGGACATCTTCGGCTCTTTGGTATGCTGCGAGAGCTTCATTCTTGAATTTATTTCGCTCAGCCTCACTTAGGCCACGTCCTACGTAAGCGACAGAAGCGATCGAAAGCGCGCGACAGCTCGCGACAACGAAACACAACTGCATGTATAGTTACGGAAGTGCTACGTGAGCGACGTCCTTGGCGCTGCCTGTCCTCTGCTACAACTAGCGACGTTTGAATTCAAACGTTTTTTGAATCTCGTCGCTGCAGCACGCGCGACAGTGAAAGCAACAGCTACGAGTCTTCTCGGCAAAGCAGTGGAGCGGACGTGCCGGCGGCTGTGAGTCATCCGATTTTAAGAAGACTATTCAGTGAAAAAAATTCTTTCGCATCTTACAGCTTGATATCTTCGCTCGATAAAGATGTGAATTTATTTCAGCTATTCGTCGTAGTTACTGTGCTGCACGAAACTTAGTATATGACTGCACGAAACTTTTTAAGAGTTTGCAAAGATAAAATCGCACTGCGTGATCTTTCCACATGGTTCATTTTAGGCCATAGATTTTTGCGTTTGAAAAGTAAACAATACATCGAAATTGTATCTGGAGCTTCATTGTCGACATATTGGTTGTTACATCTTCCGACGGGTTGCTCGCGGCGCGTCCGCATCCTTTCCTGCGCATCGGGGGTCGTAAAAATTGTCGTACCTCATAAACGGTTCACGATATCGAAACGAGATTTTTAAAAAAATAACAGCACGCAGAAAGGATGTATTTTATCGTATGATTAACACGACACGTTTTTGTCAAATGTTTGGGCAGAGAAAACAAGAGCCCCTATAAATTGCACATGTTTTTGTCAGAATTTTCATAGCCAAACAGACGGAGAAATGCGCAAACAGGGTATCAAAGCGACCAGCGTGAGGTGTAGTTTTACATGAAAGTACTTATGAGGTTCATTCAAATGAAACCTGGTCTGTGCGTCTACTACCTTTGCCTTACACGTAAGGTGGCACCACGTAATTGCGGATATGGTGGCGCCATCTATTGGTAGAGGGACTGGCGCGTGCGCATCGTTTGATGCTGCATAGCGCCATTGTGGTTTCACGCCGAAGAGATGGTGGTCCACACAAGTTATCGTCCACTATCGAATATGCAGGAGAGTAAGCAGGAACAACGAGGAGTGATCCGATTTTTGGCAACGGAGGAAATTGGAGGCCTTGGACGGATGAAAGCTGTGTACGGCGAGTACAGTCTGAGTCGTACAAGTGTTGTGGAATGACGCAAAAGATTCCTCGAGGGGGCGCGAGTCACTGGAAGACGATGCTCGTCCTGGACAGGCTCATCGTGTCATTACACCGGAAATGGCTGCGGAAGTGAATGCTTTAGTCTTGGACAACCGCAGAATCACTGTGGACGAGATCAATCGGTTACTGGGTATTAGCGTGGGCACCGCCCACACCATAATGCATCAACACTTGAACTTTCGAAATGTCTGTGCACAGTGGGTTTCCCACCAACTGACCGCCGAACAGTGCAAACTCGAATGGCGCTGTCTTTGAGTCATCTGCAACATTATCATGAGGAGGAATACGGCTTTCTGTCGCGTATTGCCACAAGTGACCTTGTCGAGTTCCTGGAACGGGGAACCACCGCCAATGCCCAGCGTTATCAAGCCACGTTACAGAACCTTAGACGAGCCATCAAGTCGGAACGCCGAGGCATGTTGTCCATTGACGTATCCTCCTGCATGATAACGCCCGCCCACATGCGGCCAATACGGTGAACACGACATTGCAGTAGTTTCAGTGGGAAGCGCTGGAACATCCACCGCACAGTCCCGACCTTTCATCGTGTGACTTTCGTGTGTTTGGACCTCTACAACAAGCTATTCGCGGACATCGATTCGCAACGGACGACGAAGTGTGTGACTGGGTCCAGGCCTACTAGCTTCTTCAAGGATGGAATCGACCAGCTAGTGTCGCAATGGGATAAATGTGCCAACAGTTTGGGCGACTATTTCTGAGTAGGTGTACTGTGTATAACTACATTTTTTAGCTAATAAAATCGTTACCGTTGCTTTACACTAGTGACGGGGTTTCATTTGAATGCCCCGTATAATTAGTTGACGGTAGTAAGGGTAATTCTGGAAAATTTAATCAGTGAGTTTAGGAAAAATGGAAATATCTGCCGAAAAGCTGCTGCTAGCGGTGTAAATGAAGTGTCAAAAAGTTCATCTGTTCAAAGCCTAGATATCTTGTCCATAAAAACTTACATTGGTGTGATATTTAACTATAAAAAATGCTCCCTTCGAATCAGATACATACTAAACTTAGGATTTTCGGGAACTTAGGATTTTAGAAAAGCAAATGAAGTGTTAATGAGATCATGATTTCTGGATAAAACTTGAAAATAAAAAATAAAAGAAATCGGTAAAATATTTTGTGAAATGATTTGTCTAAAAGAAATAAAATAGATCAGAGAAACATTTGACGTACCTTTGAATGATGCTAGAAATCGTGTACAGAAAATGAGTCGTAACAGATGTTTCTCTAAATGTTATTTCATACTTTTAGACAAATAATTTCACAAAACGTTCCTTTTTTTAAAAAAAAATACGCTTTACTTATACAAAGTATTTAGATTAAATGAAAAGCTTGGCCGTAACATTGGCTGCTGATGAATTACGTTCCCAACAATCAGATATCAGTAAAATTTCGTGGTTCATTATATTTTATTAGGAATTTAATGTATGTGATCTGCTGGGATATAATGCCTATACACTTACAGATCAAATAATTTAGCAACACCTTAAAAACACACTTAGCGACATAGTTTAAACAGTATACATAAAACTTTGTATACAGATTTGTAGCTGACTCAGTTAATATGGCCAGGACCATACATCAGTCCAATTAAAAGTCGAAGACGCCACCGTTGCAATACTGATACCCCTCATGGAATAGCACTCATTCTTTTGTATTTACGGTAGTCATTCTTCCGCACCTATCGGCTGTTGAAAGCTGTTGATCATGTAAGAAACATTTATCTTTAATTTATTGATGAGATGTCGAAACAAGGCCCCAGGAGTAGACAACATTCCATTAGAACTACTGACGGTCTTGGGAGAGCCAGTCCTGACAAAACTCTACCAACTGGTGAGCAAGATGTAAGAGACAGGCGAAATACCCTCAGACTTCAAGAAGAATATAATAATTCCAATCCCAAAGAATGCAGGTGTTGACAGATGTGAAAATTACCGAACTATCAGTTTAATAAGTCAGAGCTGCAAAATACTAACGCGAATTCTTTACAGACGAATGGAAAAACTGGTAGAAGCAGACCTCGGGGAAGATCAGTTTGGATTCCGTAGAAATGTTGGAACACGTGAGGCAATACTGACCTTACGACTTATCTTAGAAGAAAGATTAAGGAAAGGCAAACCTAAGTTTCTAGCATTTGTAGACTTAGAGAAAGCTTTTGACAATGTTGATTGGAATACTCTTTCAAAATCTGAAGGTGGCAGGGGTAAAATACAGGGAGCGGAAGGCTATTTACAATTTGCACAGAAACCAGATGGCAGTTAGTCGAGGGGCATGAAAGGGAAACAGTGGTTGGTGAGAGACAGGCTTGTAGCCTCTCCCCGATGTTATTCAATCTGTATATTGAGCAAGCAGTAAAGGAAACAAAAGAAAAATTCGGAGTAGGTATTAAAATCCATGGAGAAGAAATAAAAACTTTGAGGTTCGCCGATGACATTGTAATTCTGTCAGACACAGCAAAGGACTTGGAAGAGCAGTTGAACGGAATGGACAGTGTCTTAAAGGGAGGATGTAAGATGAACATCAACAAAAGCAAAACGAGGATAATGGAATATAGTCGAATTACGTCGGGTGATGCTGAGGAAATTAGATTAGGAAATGACACTTAAAGTAGCAAAGGAGTTTTTATATTTGGGGAGCAAAATAACTGATGATGGTCGAAGTAGAGAGGATATAAAATGTAGACTGGCAATGGCAAGGAAAGCGTTTCTGAAGAAGAGAAATTTCTTAACATTGAGTATAGATTTAAGTGTCAGGAAGTCGTCTCTGAAAGTATTTGTATGGAGTGTAGCCATGTATGGAAGTGAAACATGGACAACAAATAGTTTGGACAAGAAAAGAATAGCTTTCGAAATGTGGAGCTACAGAAGAATGCTGAAGATCAGATAGGTAGATCACATAACTAATGAGGAGGGTAAAAATCGTAGAGGGAGACCAAGAGATGAATACACTAAGCAGATTCAGAAGGATGTAGGTTGCAGTAGGTACTGGGAGATGAAGGAGCTTGCACTGGATAGATTAACATGGAGAGCTGCATCAAACCAGTCTCAGGACTGAAGACCACAAAAACAACAAACAACATGGTGTAATGCCTCTCTGATCATCCACGTTTATTGGAAGAATTTCTTATCTTCGCAGCTGATGATATAAATTACGAAATGCTCTTTGAAGATTCCTCCCTTCGTAAGTTTCATGCACAGCGCTCCTTTTCGCATTATTTTCCTGTGAAAAGCTAATTTTGTAGCCGTACTCTCGAACTACAGTATTCTACAGTTTAGGGGTGGCGTTTTATAGAAACAGCTGGTCGGCTGTAGTAGCCATCTTGTAGCTGGAGATGGTCGCTCGCACATGGGACACGCAAGCGTATCGCCGTATGCTGCCCTGCCGCTTGTTGCTGTTGTCGCATATCTAGCCGTCGCTCGCTTCCGACGCTTTACGTAGGACACGGCCTTAGCTTTAAAAATGGTTAGATTTTGCTCCATAGAAATGATCAGTTTCTATATGATTGGATATCCTCTTTTAATGTTGTCATAATATTATACAATTCTACAGTTTTTATGTATTCACGTTCCAGAACTTAAACATGTTTCTGAAATACATTTAAAAGTGATGTACAAAATAAATGTAGTGGTAGCAGCAGAATCGAGAGAAATAGAGGGAGAATGACCAGCCAAGGTCACGAATGCAGGACATGCCGGTTAGCAAACGCTCACCAGATGTTTATTAATTTGGTTTTGCAAATCAGTAAATATATTTGTGATATGAATGGAATTCTAAACATATCCAACCACTCATACATCGGCATTGAACACGGGACTGAATTTCAGAACAGTCGGGTAAAAATCCAAACACCTGGCAAACCAGGGTAAGACTGTAGTTTCTATTATATGTATAAGTAGGTGAGTTTAAATGTATCTAGCGTTATTTAGGCAGAGTCGTGAGAGAGTAAAAACAATGAGCTCGATTAAGCGGTGCAGGTTTCGTTCCTGAGTCACTCCATTTGAAGGTTTTTGACGTCGCTGCTGTGAAGCACGACAAAGAAAGGAAGTTGGGGAGGGGGAGACTTTCATCACCCTCTGCTTAGACATAGCCACAATGCATACCATTGACGTTTGCATTATTATGCGGAAATTTTGAGTGTAATAAAGATACAAAGATAAATCAGAATAAGAAATCAAACGAAATGCACTTTATAATCCTCTTATATCAAAGTAACCGCCGAAATTGTGGCGATGGGGAAGGTTCATCTTTTATACAGACATTACATACTTAGAGGTTCGCTTGGACAACGATGGGACAGCCCTTTAGCCTTATACTGTAGTAGGAACCATTCCGGACTTTTGCCATCCTGCACTCAAGTTGACTAAGAGGTGCAGCCAGACTGTTAAAAGCAACCGAAATCCTTGGATTGTACACTGTTAAATCGTGCTATCGGATATAGTGTACACCTTGCATATCATTTGCTTCTCTAAACTGAGTTTCCACTTATTATACGTACACTCTAACAAGGCTCTCGGCGAGATGGGTGATGGGACTACTTAAATCAATAGAAGTCAAATGTGAACAAGCAGAAAACACTTCAGTCTTACGTACATCTACACCAGGGAGATTAGATCAACATCTACGAAAGCTGAAGTGACACACTTAGTTAACGATCACTGAAATGTTACGTGTAGCTGATTTTGCAGTCGTGTTATTTATTGACGTGTGAATCCCATCAAATTGATTGTTGCCCGCTTTTAAATCTGGTAGTGATCAGAAAGCAGCAGTACCAATCACCAGCATCAGACTTCAACCGCTGCAGCTGCTCCCACTTGTCACCACGCCGAGAATATTCTTGCTCTTACCGGTCTGTATAAAGAACTACACAAGCATAAAAAAACGGATTATGCTCTGGAAAAAGGGAGAAACTTGTAGAACTTCGTAATTTTTTCTGCAAACCAAGAAAAATAACTTTCTTAAACATTCGACAAATTTGGTCTACATTAAAATGTCCAGACGACATATGAATTTGCGCAAAGCCTTTGCTGAGAATCAAACAAGCACACCTACTGTAAAACTGTCTTCAGACAGTGTCGCCACGCAGGCACGATGGCCAGTGCGCAGTGACCAGCTTTAGTCAGAGTTCATTAGTGTGTTTGGAAGGGGAGGCCGCCATTCGTGCAGCGTCTTGGCGCAAATGTCAGAATAACTATGACCATTAACGAAATGATGGGCATGTCACAATGAAGCTATAAGTAACGCAAAAAATGTTTTCTTCTTGTTTTCATCCATACCAGTAAATAATTACAGCTGGGGCACGAAGTGTCATACGTCATGCCCCCCCCCTCTTTCTTTCTTTCTTCCTTTTTTTTCCCCCTTCCTCGTCTGACAAATATTGGCGAATGTTTTTTCTCCTCACTCCTGTGAAGCAGGGCTGATGTTCAGAGTATGATCTGGCGAGAAATTCAAAAATACAGGATGGCGCATTATCATGCTGGCTGACCTGGAATGCTGACACAATCTCTATGACGTCAGAACCCCAGTTCCGGAATACTGGCACTATGACACATTTCCTGAGACCGATGTTTGCAGGTCCAGGCCTGTCTGCTAGACAAAGGATGCCCTACTTAACATGCTTCCCCCAAGCTGTTGTTCATTCTGAGGTGTATGGTCACTGAATACTACTGCTCCTGGCTCTGTCTGAATCTCTCCACTTGCATCTTTGTTTAAACAAACACCGCGTAAGTGGCTACTGGACATATTTCTCTGCTGCCCCGACTTTATTACCCTAAGTTAAAGTTCATACTGTATTCTGTTTAGTAGGGAGACTATCGTCTCTATTTAAACAAATACCTTGCCAGGGAGAGCTCCGTATAACACAGCCGCAAAATTCGTTATCACCAGACTGGTCAATAAGACCATCACCACCCCATTCGCACCGAGCGAGGTGGCGCAGTGGTTAGCACACTGGACTCGCATTCGGGAGGACGACGGTTCAATCCCGTCTCCGGCCATCCTGATTTAGGTTTTCCGTGATTTCCCTAAATCGCTTCAGGCAAATGCCGGGATGGTTCCTTTGAAAGGGCACGGCCGATTTCCTCCCCCATCCTTCCCTCACCAGAGCTTGCGCTCCGTCTCTAATGACCTCGTTGTCGACGGGACGTCAATCACTAATCTCCTCCTCCTCCGCCCCATTCGCAGTACCTCACTAAGAGCCAACTGGGGTATAAGAGTTCCACTCCCGCTAGAGTTGCGCCGTCGTGCACTGATGATAGCTCCGTGCGAGACACACTACACGCATACTACCGGTTCGAGAATTTAGTGCAGAATGGAGTGCAGAAGTTAAGGTTCCCAACACTAGCCTGCTGTTGTGATGGCACTGCAACCACAGCGTGCATGATCTGACTTAAAATGACAGTGAACTAGAAAAATGTAGGCATCACATTTTTATTTAATCTGAATGACAGGGAGTCAAAATTCGTGTGAGATGAAAATAACCTATGACCCACAAAAGTCCTGCACGAAAATTGAAAGATCTAGGGAATCGTATTTGTCCTCCTTACAGTGGATACTTGTGCGGTGGTTCTGAAGCCAAAACTTCCATGCTTGTAATATTCGCCACAAAAATTTGTCTGTGTAATGGATGGTGGCTTCATTCAGCTGTACCATAAACACACACACACATTTTTTATATTTTTTTATTAATTCCCCTTGTGGGGGCAGGTTGGCAGCAGTGATTCAGCTGTTCTTCAGCCTATAGCTTTTGAAGATAAATTGTATTAATAACATAGGAAGGTGAACAAAACAGTATTGAAATTACTGGGTGATGCTGATGCAGTGGAGTTGGCGTTTCATGGCAAGTAGCTTGGAGGCAATTATAAGCACATGATGATGCTTATGTGGTTACTGCTTGATGACCATCTCCAGGTGGCGGCTAGATGGAACAGATTGCAGTAGTACAGTAGAGTAAAATGAAGAATGAGGATGAAGAGCTGGAATTGAAATTGTGGAGAAGATGAGGTTGTTGGTGTGGTTGTGAGAGGGGTAGTGATGGAAGGGGTCTCTAGTGTGCTGTGGGGTTGGAGGGGCTGCTCGAGAATGGGGTGGAAATGTATTAGACAAGGGTGTCTACATGGGGAAAGAGGAGGTAGAAGCTGTTTCGCGAATGTGTGCGCCATTGTATATTAAATGAAGTACAGAATGGGCTGCCAGGGTGACATGAAAAGACGATATGTGGTCAGTCAAATTGCTGGACGTTTTGAAGGACAGGGACAATGAAGTGGATGTTGTCTTCAGTGGTAGGAGTAGAATTTAAGGAGTTATTTGGGTAAAGTGGTGTCAGTAGAGTGGATTGTGAAAGTAATTTCAGGTAACTGGGAGAAGATTCATTGCAAGTGACACAGGTGGGTGGTTGCACCCATGAGTTAACCACTGTAGATGAGGCATTTGCAGCAACAATAGGCGTGGAATCAGGGAAGCTCAACTTTGTGTTTAGTGATAGATGAAGGCTCCATTCTGAAGGTGGTGATGTATGGTTGAGGGACCCTCAGAAAAGGCATGAATGAGGAATGTAGGACCAGAACGATGGTGAATTCGAATAGCTTTGGGATCTGGGAATTGTGATTGGAATTTAGCTCCTGGTATTGTTTGTGTCGTATTGGGCAGAGTGGGAGTAGGGAGGCGTATCGACCAAATGTGATGGTAGGTACTATTGCAGTAGGTGGATATGGAAATTAGGATCAGAGGATTTGATGATTATGGAGTTATACTAGGTTATGAGCTGAGATATGTTGTTTGTGAAGTATTTTTTGTTTCAAGGGAATGTGTTTTATGATTGAAAAATCTGACATTGGGATGTAATAGAATGACTGGATGTGTTGGTGATGTGTGGTTGGAATGGGAGAAGACTCCATAGGTTCTGTTTTGTGGTGCTGGGAGGGGGCAGTTGGGTGTCAGAGATAAGTGGGGTGCCTGTACAATGTGACGTGCAGGGATCGTTTGAGGGTAGGGTGTCAGAGTGGAATGGGTTAGGATTTTGTATGACTTATTTTTCTTACCTGGAATCGGTGAGGATGAGGTTGAAGCTGATGCAGATGTGGATGTGGTATATGTTGTTCATGTGGGTCTGGTTGGTTCTGGAGTAGGTGTGGCTGGTGTTTTTGAACCCAGATGTGGTGGGGATGGTCGTGGCACTAGAGTAGTAGTAGGAGCTGGTGGCGCTGCTGGCTGGTGCAATTTTGACAGTGGCGTAGTTGGTGACATTGTTAGTGGAAACGGCAGTGCCAATGGACCAACAATGCGTGCTTCAGTGATGAAATCTGCAAATGAGGAGTTAATTGTCGGGATGGAGGTTGTGTGAGTGGGATGATGGAATCATCAGAATAGTGGGAAAAGAGGGTAGTGCAAGAGGTGATAGTGAGTATAGGATACAGGAGTAAGTGGAGGTGAGAGTGGAGTACAAGCGCAAGAAGAAGATTGTAGACATCGTAGTTGTAGGATGCTACAACTACGGTGATACAGTGAAGATGTGGACTGGCGATGACTGAGTGATGGTGAGGGCAAGGTCTGGTGGCAAATGTGATAATCATTGGTGAGGACTGATGATAAAAGGACCGACTGGCAGTGAGGACTGGTAGCAAAGATAACTGGCAGTGAAGGCAATGATGGAGATCAAGGCCTGCCGGCAATGGTGGTGATGTAGATAGCGATGGCTGTGAACTTCTGCCTACTAAGATTTCGACCCTTTTAATAGCCCAGGCAGTTATTTGCATGGGGAATGTTCCAACTCAGGTAGATCCACAGAGCAGTCACACATGTATGAGGGGGAGTTGGAAAATGTTTCCCCTGTCGACTGTGGTCAGAGTTGTGTGTGAAAGGAAAAAAAGAGAATGAGACATTAAAGATAAGACATATCTTTATTTTTCTACATAATTTCCAAGTACATAGAAATTTTTCATACCACTTTATACGCTTAAAAAAGCCTTCCAGGAAAAAATCAGGGCGTTGCATATGGAAGAAGCGATGAACGGCTTGTTTGACGACAGCATTGCTGCCAAAGCGCATTCTGCCGAGAGTCTTCTTCGAAGCAGGAAACAGATGGAAGTCACTTGGTGCGAGATCCGGACTGTAAGGCAGATGTTGTAGGCGCTCCCAGCCAAGAGTTGCAATATGGTTTTGCGTTGCCGTTATCGTGTGTGGTCTCACATTGTCATCCAACAGCAGAACGCCAGATCTGAGAAGGCCAGGCTGCTTTTTCCGAATCACTTCTTTCAATTTCGACAGAGTGGTACAGTGCCGTGCAGCATTGATGTTTGCAACCTCCAGAAAGTCCAGCAGCAAAACTCCTTTTAACGCCCAAGAAAACAGTGAGTAACACTTTAAATGCAGACAAAGTGCTTTTGAACTCCTTTCGGACAGGTGATAGCGGATGTTTCCACTCCGTGGATGCGGCCTTCAATTCGGGTGTGTAATGGTGAACCCACGTTTCACCCCCCGTCACAATCCGAAACAAAAGGTCATTGCCAGATCCATGGTAACGCACGTGATGTTCCAGGCTGAACGCCATGCGTTGTTCCATGTGTGTTAGGGTCAGTTGGCGGGGCACCCCTCCTGCTGACACCTTCCTGTATCGAAGAATGTCGTGGATGATCTTGTGAGCTCACTCATATCCGATTCCAAGTTCTGCCGCTACTCCATCGATGGTAATACGCAGATTCACTTTAATCGTGTCATCCTCCTTCCTGACATTTGCATCTGTAGTGGTCGCGCGCGTCTGTCCAGGTCTCGGCATGTCATGCACTTGCTGACGTGCATCACTGAATTGCGGGCACCATCTCCGCACCATTTGCCTCGACATCACACCTGACCCATGCACCTCAACAAGGTGGCTATGAATTTCTGTGCCTGATATACTCCACGTGCCCATACATAGCGGATAACAGCTCTCACTTCCGCCCGTGACCACAACTCCAAAACGCACCTTCTCTCCATAGTTCCGGGAAAAGACTGAGCAGCTGGCCTCCGCATTGCGAAGGCACTATGACAGCGCCATCTGCGTGATAGCGGTCGACCTCAACCCAATGGTTTATCGGTGTCTTGCACATGCGCGTTCACCTGCCGTGTCGTCTTTCGCCCATATCACACAATTCTGGCCACAGTCGACAGGGGAAACTTATTTTCAAACTCTCCCTCGTACTTACCTTTACCAGGGGTGTATGATGGTTTGATAAGTCTGCTAAATTTCCATAAAATAATGGACTATTTTTGTTGCACCTTCATCTGCTAAGCCTGATGATTCAACGTATCTTATAAAGAACTTCAACAATTTACAGCCTACAGTTCATTGTTAACACCCATCTGAGTTGGTCAGTGTGTCCACTGTGATTGAAAATGAAGAAAACAAGAGTATCTTGCTGTTATTCAACATATTTGTTTGAAAGGTTGCACTACTGCACAAATCTAAACAGAATTGTATGATCATATCGAATCTGCACCATCATTGAAGGCCATTTACTTCTGGATTACTCAAACATGGTCAGACAAGCCCTGAAGATGGACGCTTCAGCCGTCAGATTGAGATCACACAAAGAAAGCCATTGACAAAATCCATGAGTTGGTAATCCAAGACTGTCGAATAAAAATTCGTGAGATTGCTGAGAGTGTAAGTCTCAACTGAGCGACTCCATAATATCCTTCATGGAGAACTGTCTATGAAAAAGATATGTGCGAGGTGGTGCCCTGATTGCTCACAGTTGACCAAAAGCACATCCGGCATAATTTCAACACAATGTCTGGCGATGTTTAATCGCAATTCGCACGACTTTTTGCGTCGAGTTTTGACTATTAAGGAAACCCGGATCCATCATTAAACAGCAGAGTGAAAATTGCAATCAAAACAATTAATGAAAGCAGTTGAAAGAGCACTGAAGAAGGTAAAGATCATTTTGTCAGCTCGTAAGGTGATGGCCACTGTTTTTGGGATTTCCATAGAGTACATGGTAAAAGGCAGATCCATACCTAGATGTTAAAGTTGCATCGCATGGAAACTTGCATTGGCTGAAAAATGACCAAGGTTGGCATGCCAAAGTTCTTTTCAGCAGGATAACGCACCATCCCACCCATCAGTGATGACGATGGCAGAAATGCATGAATTAGGCTCCAAGTGACTTCTTCCGTTCCTCTAACTTGAAACTTTGTCTTGCCAGGAAGAAATTTTCATAAAATGAGGAAGTGATAGTTACAGTTAACGAGTATTTTGCAGAGTTTGACAATCTGTTTTTCAAATGGGATAAAAAAGCTGTAGCTCATTGGACCAAATGTACAGCCCTCAAAGGGGACTGTCAGAAAGTAAGGTGAGTTGTTTAAGAAACTTTTTTTTTGCTGTTTTACCTGAATTATCAGCCCAGTCTTAGCAGCAGAACTTGAGAATGAAACACACTTATTTACAGATCGAATTGTAACTGTCTGATGTGCGACAAAGACATATGACAGGAAGATATATTTTCTACGAGAACAGTGGTTAATACCATACTTCTCCAGCGCATTTAAAGATGAAAGACTGAACTACTGCCGCCTGCAGAGTTTGTTGCCATGTAGTGGCCGTCATATGTGGTCAAGTCACCCAGCACGCTGTCTCAGTACGAGAAGACTCCCGCCTCACTATGTGTTGAACGGTGCAGTTAACATCGGATGACTCCATAGGATTGGTAGTGCTGGGTTCTCAAAGATGTGTGTGGCCATTGGGTTCCTCGCTGCCTGGCAGAAGACCATAAACACCACACGACTGTGTGGAATGGCTTCCACATTAAGAGGCTGGCTTTTTTTTCGTCATTAAAGGCGCTAAAACGTGGGTTCAACTCATCGAACTGTAAACAAAACGGCTATCCATGGAGTGGCGCAACATTACCTCTCCTTAGAAGAAAAAGTTCAGAGCTGTACCCCTCAGCTGTTAGTCATGGTGACAGTTTTCTGGGATTCTGAACGCGTTGTTCTGTTTGATATGCCCCCTCGTGGTGGAATGATCAACCTTGAAGTGTACTGTGATACGCTCAGGAAATAGAATAAACGACTTCCCGTGTTTGTCGGCACAAAATGCAATCGAACTTCTGCTCCATGACAACGCAAGGCCTCAGATAAGTCTGCACACCCAAGAGCAGCTCACAAAACTTCATTGGACAGTTCTTCCTCGTCCACCCTACAGTCTGTGTCTCGCACCTTCCAGCTTCCATCAGTTTGGTCCAATAAGAATGTACTCTGTGGGAAGCAGTACGTGTATAACGGGGAGGCTGCTGTTGCAGCAAGAAGTTTGCTCTGATGCTGACATGCAGGTCCTACCGGCAAGGTGGCATAAGGCTGTCACATTGAACAGAATTATGCTGAAAAATAGGCTTTTGTAGCCAAAAGAGCGGACAATAATATGGTGTATTGCAATCCTGAATAAAACCGATCTTTCAGAAAAAGATGTTGCATTACCTATTGAACGTCCCCTGTATGACGGAGTCAAAATTTATGTGAGCTGAAAATATCCTATGATACATACATACGTTCTGCATGGACACTGAAAAATAGAGGGGTGCAGATTCGTCTTCCTGTTGGTTGAAACTTGGACGGCGGGTCTGAAGCGAGAAAAATAGGCATAACGTATTATGCACATAAAATTCCCCACAAAAATTTGTGTGGGCAGTGGCTATTCTATTGACAGTAACATAACCACCCATCACAGAACCGTCAAACACGAGAACTTACTTGTACCAACAATATTTTAGACCGAAATACGCTTATATTTCTGTACAATTCGAATTGTAGCCACCAAAAACGAGGCAAATGCATATGACGGCAAAGAATGATGTTTTCGGAGAATAATGGTCAATACCATACTTGCGTAGCACAATTCAAGATGGAAAAATTGGATTGCCGTCTCCAGCAGATTGCGTTGCCATCTAGTGCAGATAGTTCCCCCCAACTTGCTGTCCAGAGGGGACCAAAGTATGAGGTTCATTCAAATGAAACCTGGTCAGTACGTCTACCTTTGCCTTACAGGTAAGGTGGCACCACGTAACTGCATGTATGGTGGCGCGATCTATTGGTAGAGGGACTGATGCGTGCGCACTGTTTGATGTTGCATAGCGCCATTGTGGTTTCACGCCGAAGAGAATGTGCTCACACATGTTACCGCCCACTACCAAATATGCAGGCAAGTAAGCAGGAACGAGGAGTGATTCAATTTTTGGCGGCGGAAGAAGTTGGAGGCCGTGAAATGTATCGACAGATGAAGGCTGTGTACGATGAGTACAATGTGAGTCTTTAAAGTGTTGTGGAATGGCGCAAACGATTCCTTGATAGATGTGAGTCACTTTAAGACGATGCTCGTCCCGAACAGGCTCATCGTGTCGTCACACCGGAAATGGTTGCAGAAGTGAATGCTTTAGTCTTGGACAACTGCAGAATCACCGTGGAAGAGATCCATTGGTTACAGGGTATTATTGTGGGCAACCGACGACGAATAGTGAGACTGGGTCTAGGCCTGGATCCGACATCAGTCTACTAGCGTCTTCCAGGATGAAACTGATCAGCTAGTGTCGCAACGGGAGAAATGTGCCAACAGTTTTGGTGGCTATTTTTGAGTATGTGTACTGGTTATAACTACATTTTTTGAGTTAATAAAATCGTTACCGTTACTTTACACTGGTGACCTGGTTTCATTTGAATGCCCCTTATACAATGGGTTGATACTGGGATCCTCATCTCGGCCTTTGAAGCAAATTGTTTACCTGAAAAGGCCAGGGTGATGGTATATGGATGCAATACGAAACCGTATGTCCCCCTCCCATGTGCTGCTTCAGATGCACTAGATTAGAGCACATGTCTTTCGGTTGTAATTCCAGCACCATCTGTATAGATTGTAGACATGAGATGCATACAAATGCTCCTAGTGCCCCTCCTCCACCCATCTGTTGGGAACGTCATTTCCCATGTTCACTGGCTTGTACTGCCTCCCAAAGAGAAAAGAAAATCGAAAAATTATAAGAATCTTGACTGAATCAGGTACCTGGAGGCCAAGAAATATAAGTTTGCGTCCTGTACATAGACAGTGTCATTCTTTCTAGTGATGGTATCCTCATCCTTTATGCCTTCTACATTGGGCTCTCGGGCCATCAACTACACCCACTCCTGTGATGGTGGGGCACTCCTCTTACCGTTTCCTCCACACCCACACTTTGGAACCTTGAATCCACTTTTAGTGAGGATATCGATCCCCAACCCCTAGCTGGAAAAGAAACACCCTCCTCTGGCATTCCTCACCAGAGAGTGGTCCCTCAATGTGCTCCCTTCCCAGGATTCTGCTGATCTGCAAGTGGATACCAGCCAGTGGCTGTCGGAGTTACTGGTTGTTCGTCGTATGGTTTCGCTTTCCTCCTCTGTCCCTGAAAGTAGGGCAGACAAGCCCTTGTGGATATAGAAACCATCCAAGAGAACGGGGACAAAAAGACCTACAGAATGAAAACTGTTCCTAGTGGTCCCCCATGCCCCTTGACCCCTCATGTTCTGACTCTGTACCCAAGGTGGAGTTCCTGGTGGCCCCTGTGGCACCGGATCCCTCCACACAACCTGCTTCAGAATCGTCGTATCCTTGTGATCGGTGGCAGCAAGGTGACCCTGCCGCATGACCTGCCTCTTTGGTCTCTTCACGCTCACAGGATACTAATATCACGCTCATCCAGTGAAACTCTAGCACTTTTCTTCTCCACCAGGTTGAGCTAAGATATCCTGTAAGCATTTCCTCTGCTTTCTGCACTGCCCCCCAGGAAACTCGGTTCCCAGTATTGTGAACTTGTACCCTCCAAGCTGTTACAGCTATTTTAAGAATCGAGCTTGGCGTGTTTATTAATGGCTGATGACTGTTGTATTTAGTTTGTGTGGCGGTGTCTCGACTGCTTGAGCAATGTCTGTTCTAGGCCTATTACTCCATGAAGCTGCAGCTCTAACACCGCCACCTTAACACTCCCTAGTTTTGTGTAGTGATTAAACCTTGCAACTCTTGTAATTTATCTCAGGGTCCAACTATGCTGTGCCCATTCTTCCTCAGCATTGAACTTCTTTCTTCCTCGTAGATTTCTATAAGTGAAATGGTTATCAAATAAAACACTGCTTCTCTATTTAAATAAAGTGTATACTGGTTCAAGTTGTCACGAACTTTCATAAACGGTCACACGTTACATGGGAAGTTCCTTCTCCCAGAACCAACTAATATTACTGTCTCAGAGACTTCTCGTTAACATGTCTGTGAATAATATAAAACAAAACTCGCTTATATAATATTTTCCTTGGTGCCAGATGTCTTCCATTGTACCAGAGCTCCTTTGTTCCTCCTTGCCACATGGAGATTACAAATGCTCTCCAGCAGGTAGACTGTCGTGAAATACTTTCACGCAATATATGGCCCAATGTTTACGAACTAATTGCGACCACACACCTTTATTCCGAGTTCTATATTTGATGTATGTGATACGTGCCCTTCCAAGAATGGCATGATTACTAAAATTGACAGTGACAGAGCACTGGGTTGAGTTTGCACATACGTTCTGCACTCTGTCTACGGCAAACACATGGCACTTGATATGGCTTTGAATCTTTGTGTAAGGATGTCTTTGGATTTTACTTTATGTAATTTGATCTCCCTGTCAGTGGTCAAGTATCTCGGAATGCATTGTCTGCACTCATTTCTCAGCTGCCCCATCTTTCTTAATTTTGGCTGACTTCAGTATCCACAACCACTGGTCACAATAACGTTATTGAAACTTCGCTTGCAGAATGTGATCATTCTCTCTTGGATTCCAGTGCACCAACACACTTCAGTGTGGTGTATAGGTCTTGTTCCATTTGCAGCTGTGGTCTTCTCTCCAAACTCATTGCAGAGTCCATGATGACCTCTGTGACAGTGATCGTTTTCTGGTCGTTCTGTCCCCTCCTCAGTGTCACTCACCTGGGTGTCCACTAAGATGAACTCTTTAACAATGCCTTTGCCTCTACTGGTGTTCTAAGCACCCTGCCACATGGAGATATCGATGGGGCTGTCCAGAGCACAATTGCAGCCATTCTGTCAGCAGCAGACTTAGTGATCACCTATTCCTCAGGATCCCCCCCCCTCCCCCTATTGGAAGACAGTATCTTGGGGTTTTCCGAAATAGTCTTGGCCATTGGAGATCACAGATGGGCTCTCCAGTGCCATAAGTGACATCCATTGATGGACCATCTCATTGGTTTTAAACAGGTCTGTCCCCAGGTCTGCCATCTAATAAAGTGATAGAAAGAAGAATGATGGAAACAGTAAGTTACTATCATTGGACCACATACCCCTCATTCATGGGTTTGGGCAAATGCTCGATACTTCTACAGACACCAATAGTGTAAGCTGTATCATTGCTGTTGTCTACACGACCCAAATGCTGTTGCCACACATTTTGTTCTGCATTACCCTCGAGCCTCTCTGTCTGAGAATTATCAGCCGGCATTATGTTTCCTCAAACAGCAGATGTAGTGAATTCACTAACTTTTCACTACAGGTCTCCTGGAGCCACCTACATACAGTGACTGGAAATTCCTCATTGCCATTGACCTTTGCCCTTTCATGGTTCCAGGGCTGGCCTGCATCCATAGAAAAATGCTCAAACACCTATTAATGGATTGCCAACATCATGTCCTTGCTGTTTTCAACAGTATCTGCAGCAAGGGTGAGATCACATTTCAGTGGTGAGAAAGTGTGATTGTCTTAGTACTGCAACAGGGTAAAAACACAATTAAGATGGACAGCTATCGGCCAATTATTCTTACTAATGCTCTCTGCAAGTTACTCAAACCTATAGTGAGCCAGTAGCTGTGATAGTACCTTGAGTCTTGAGGTCCTTTGGCTCTGTCACAGGGCAGTTTTCACAAAGGTGATTTTACTGCTGAGAATTTGGTTTGTCTGGAATCTGCTATCCAGTCAGCTTTTGCCTAGCGTCAACATGTTATCGCTGTCTTCTTAGACTTCCAAGAGACTTAAGACACTATATGGAACCATCATATCCTCATTACCATACATGTGTGGGGTTTCCAGTTTTTGTCCAGAACTTCTTGAACGCTAACTGTTCTATAAATGGTGCATCCTGGGCTCACCCATGGCTTTCAATTTTCACCTGCGAAGACAGGCATCATGCACTTCTGTCACTGTTGTACTATCCATCCACAACCAGAACTTTACCTCGATGACCAATTGCTCAATGTGGTGGAGTCTTATCGCTTCCTGGGACTGGTCTTAGTTACCTGTTTGATGTGGCTTCCCAATCCTTTCCATCTTTACCAAACATGCTGGTCACACCTTAATACTCTTCACTGCCTCAGTAACACCAGCTGGGGCACCGACAACTCTTCACTTTTTGCGGCTTTAAAATATTCTGGTTCTCTTGATTATGGGAGTCTTTTATATGGCTCCGCATTGCATTCAGCTTTGCAGATGCTGGACCCAGTACACCATTTTGGTGTCCATCTTCCAACAGATGTCTTTTGGACCAGCTCTGTGAACAACTTAAAATTTATTGCGCATGTAACCTACACATTTAACTTGGTGTAAGAGTACCCGTGTCCTCTGGAATTTCTAGGACCTCTACGAATAAAGCACAAATAGCAGCTACCACCAAGCTTTCCTTATTGTCGTCGGTCGCTTCACAAGACACCTGTAGATGAGTGTGCTGGCCTACTTGTTCAGTCAGTTCCTGTACTGTGCCTTTGCTTCTAATGCCTGTCTCTGCAACTCATAAACTAGCTCACAGCGTATCAGACAAGCCAAGTGTTAGCTTGTTCACTGCATGCTGCACTGGCGTCACTCTCCTTCCTACGTGTGGCCGGCACGTAGCACATGGATTCTTTCAAGTAACAGATATAAAGAGAACCGAACCAGCAACAGACTATAATTAATAGCCTGTTATCATTGTTCTTAGCGTCAAGACAGTTAAACACTTCTTTCTTTCACCACAACTGCTGGCCAGTGTAAATATCAGTACAAGTCCCAGTAAATGATAGTCAATCATGTGAGTGCAAATCGAATTCAGAAAATAGCAATCAGAAATCTCGGCTACCAAACACTGTGTGTTTCAATACAGGAACACAGTCTGCCGGTGGACTCAAAACATCTCATTGCCTTCAAAGACAGAATTCGGCAAATAGGAAGTACCTGTTAGCACGAAGAGCAAACGTAGCCCAGGCTCGCTACACACACCACAAATGCACACTTTTCTACCATACAGGCTCGGCAGGATGCAGGCGTCTTTCAGAGCATAAGCTTAAGGGCACACGCCAAACCAGCTGTGGGCATCCATTCATGAGAAAACCCGTTACAATTGCCACTTCCTCCTGTTCCGTACCGTCACTGTCCACTGGCCCACAAACACACTCTGTGATCTCATAAAACGCAGACGGTGGAAGTATTGCCAACTTAGGTCGCACAATGGAACAATGCCAATCATAACACAGCATAGGCTGGGATTCCTCCTCTACAGATTAGGCACCTCTACCTGCGGTCCAGTGAAGACCTAATTGCCTAGCGACTCACCCTAGCAGACACTGCAGAAATCGTATCCAGAATATCACAGGGTCCATTGTTCCTCGCATCCCTAATGCGAGCTGTGTCTAGCCATGCTTGCATACCCAGCGTGGCCCACGCTTCGCTGCGGAATATTCGTCCTGCTGTCAATATACCTCTCAGCAACGTTAAACGTTCACGCAGCTAAAAGCCTGTGCTGGCTTGCGAAAACACCCTTAATCATAAAAGCAGTCTCCTTGTTTGGAGCCTAAGCACAGACAGGGATGATTCAGAACAATTACGCAAACAGAATTCGAAGCACTGTCATACAGAAGAGAAAAGAGGCCTTAATTTTCGGTATCCTACAGCTACAGGTCTGGAGATGTCCTAATGCCGCAGTGGCGGATGAGTGAAGGCATCTCCGCCAGAGACAGATGGTATGCTTCAATTTGTCTTTGAACACTTGCTTTCTCAGAACTTTACTTACATACCTCGCATCCATCTTGTTCGAATCAGTTTGTAGACGCTCCTACGTCCCGGCACAAAGGATGTCTTGTGAATGAATGAATAGAGGATTGTGATTGGCTCTTATCGAATTTACCCGCCGAATTACTGGTGCCGCCGGTGTGGGAGCACCGTCTGCCTTTTTTTCTTCTTTCTGCTGACAACTTTCAGCAGCAAAAAACTATTTTCACAGACCGCCATATTGCACCGACAATTAAACCTTATATTGGCAGCGATACGGTGGTATTCTATTTAGTTTGCCAAATGATCTAGTTCATACGTCTTCTGGTACCTAGGATTTCTTCTTTAGACAGCAGTTCAGCTTTCGTTTCATCGACTGAAAAGGAAACATTCTCTCTCATCAACCACTCCACAGTCTCCGCTTTACACCAATTTGAACGTGGCAGCTTTTCTGTTTTAATGGAATGACAGCTGGCGTCATCCACCATGATAACTGAGCCTTCTGCAAGCACAGACAGCAGTCGAATAAACTAACCCGCAAAAACTCCGTCCATTTCTGAATATTAGTCGGAGTTGCACGAACTTTTACCATCACGATAAACAAGTTTGGCGGCAAAAACGATGGGCAGAGGACTCTGAGCTAGGATAATTTTTTTATGGATATTACCGTGTATCTTTTTGTCTGTCGGATACTCTCCTCTGTCGTAATAACCGCGTGCAATTCTATAGACAAGCTCCTTGTTGAAACAGTCAAATTCTGTAGATTTCCATTCTCGTTTATACCCCTTTCTTGGAGAACCGAAACAAGTGTTCACATCTGTAGATGGTGCCGAATTTAATGACCTGCTAATGCGACCTAATGAATACTTTGAAATTCCCAGTTTATGAATTTTACGCAAAATTTATATTCTTACTGCTTCTTGATTGTTGGCCATATCTGGAAAAAAGACTTCAGTAGATTCGATGCGACAATTTTAGATTGTTTACGAATGTCTTTCCGCCCTTTATGCGCACTGGCCGGAGTAGCACTATGCGAAGGCCCTAGCAACTGCATTTCACTGACTACCACACACACGTCAATGAACCGTTCCACGGAAGAATTAAATTACACGTGAACGCACGATATCGCACGGAAATACTGAACATTCAGCTGGCGCTGATCTACAGCACTATAGAGCGTACAGGTGGCAACAAACCTTATTAGGCAGCTGAATCACAACTCTTAACACCGGCGGACTGCAGACACCAGATGTGAACTTGAGGTGCCTATTTTTGTGACGGTCACTCCGCTTACTTAGCGATATATCATCATCTCACTACAGAGTGTTTTGTTCACGTAATAAAAAGTGTCTTTCCTACATGTTTATTTGTTTGTTGTGCAAATGAATAATCTAGACTTATCATCTTAATAGTTCCTTTCATTAATGTAAACAAATTGCTTTGAAAGTTTCTAAACTTTAGTTAGTAATTATTTACTGATAATATTATCTCAGACCGGCAGTTAAACTACTAATCTTCGAACTTCAATTACTTCACATACTTAAATGTCAGCATTAAAAAAAACTTCTCTGCCTGATTATATCCAGTACTGTCTCCTTTTAATCAATTCTGTTATTTCCATTTAAATATTTCCCTTGCTTTCTTTAAGGAGGAAGGCCTTTTCCTATATTCTTTGAAACTGAGAGTTGGACTTCTTTAATTTTAACACAACTTTGCTTTAATTGACTTCAGTATACAAAAGTAGCTGATGGAGAAAAAGTGACTGAAGTTGTAACCCACAGTAAAGCGAAAAATAGAAAAATAATAATCCTATGTACCACCCCCATTTTCTGCCGTACCTTTTAAACAACGGGATCAACATTAAGCCTCTTCATGCTTATCCGATCGTAACTCACTATCTTTCCCTACCTCAAAAGTAACTCGCCACACGCAGAATAAATGGTGCCAGCTAATTATCAGTCGACGTTAAAGTAAGCTCTTGGCAATGAGTATTCGAAATTAACACTTAACAACCAAGCAGTTATCACATCCCAAAATCCGTTAGAGCCAGAAATATACCAATTGTCACTAGCTGAATTCCTCTGACTCAAAGTGAAAAGCAGTCACCTTTTACCGACAGTAACACGCTACACTTTTCTCTGTGAGTACAAAAGTCTATAAATCTCCACAATGAACACACTATTGTCAGAGTGTACCAAATCCCAATACCAAAAATAACTGGAACACTCATACGATTTTAGAGAACTATTCAGATCAGCATGTGATCCCTATTAACAGTAACGACTCATTAACCACAGTCTGATCTACGTACAGTTCGTACTACATAACTTTCACATCCAATGAAATATTTTACCTGCTGCTCACGATCTCGTAGCTATATCTCCCTCGTTCCTTAAATCTACACACATTAACTTTTACTAAGAATTCATGAGTGAAAACTTGCAGTATCTACCCTTCAACTAAATCGAGCCAATCAGTACTTTAGCAAAAAAAAAGAAAACCTAATTTATTCCGCACTGCAGGTGCTACTATTCTGCTGCTCGTAGCACCAATATAGTTAGCAATAGCTATTTACAAGTCACCTGTACTGAGACTGCCCATTTCAGCCAGGCTCTTCTGTGTCGACTCTCCTCAAGAGTAGTTCAACCGTGACTGACTTAATTCCATATGGAACCTTTATAAAAAAAAATAAAGCGATACTATTACTTTTAACAATTTATTCTTTTACATGGCCTTATACTCTTGTCCTCGTGGCTGGATGCTATCAAGGTAGTCTTCGCCACTCAAACCGCACATTTCTCCCACCATCTTTACATCTTGGGCCTGTTGCTCTTCCATTCGTTGAAACTACGATAGGAAACACTCTTGGTTCTCTCATACGTCTTATCTGTCCTTTCGAAACTAGACTATGGGTGCTTTGTTTATGCGTCTCCACGTCCGTCCGTCCCTCTTACGCCGTCTCAACACTATCCGCCATCGTGGAATCCGTTTGGCCTCTGGCGCCTTTTACACTAGCCCGGTTTAGAGTCTGTATGCTGAAACTGCTGAACTACCACTGTCCTACCGCCGTGACTTTCTCCTCAGCAGGTATGCATGCCGTTTGTCTGACATGCGTGGCCACCCACCCTATTCCTCCTCCTTTGATGATTCCTTTGATCGCATCCCTCTTGTCTATTACCTCCTGGCGTCCGCTTTCGGCACTTGCTACGCTGGCTTAACTTCACACTACTTGCAGCTTTCCCGGTGGGTGTGAACCTTTCACCACTTTGGCTTCGTGAAACGGCCCGTGTTAACCTTGGCCTTCATTCGCTTCCTAAGGACACTACTCCAGCCTCGCCCTATCGCCTTCAGTTTCACGACCTTCGCATGGAACTTTGCCATCGTACCTTTGTTTACACTGATGGCTCTCGGACTGACCGTGGTGTCGGGTGTGCCTTCGTCATTAGTGCCCACGTCTTTCGATATCGGCTTCTGGCACTCTGTTTAGCACTTCTCCCTGTATCAGGCCACGGAGTACATCCGGCGACGCAGACTTTTTAATTGTCCTCTGCTCAGACACTCTCAGCCCCCTTCAAAGTCTATGTGCGCTGTACACTGCCCATCCCTTAAATACTGTTTACTGCAAACCGGTTTCAACACACTGAAGGTGCCATCTTCGGATCTGAATGTAGATCAATAAATGGTTCAAATGGCTCTGAGCACTGTGGGACGTAACTGCTGTGGTCATCAGTCCCCTAGAACTTAGAACTACTTAAACCTGACTAACCTAAGGACATCACACACATCCATGCTCGAGTCATGATTCGAACCTGCGACCGTAGCGGTCGCACGGTTCCAGACTGTAGCGCCTAGAACTGCTTGGCCACTGCGGCCGGCAGATTAATAAATGTTAATCTACATTCAGATCCGATGATGGAACCTTTAGTGTGTTGAAACCGGTTACACAGTAAACAGTATTTAAGCGATCTTGGCTTTTGAATTATTTCTACAGTAGCTCTGTTTAACAATTTATAAACTTAATAATTTTTGGATAAATAGAATGAAATTTACTGTAGTAACTGAAAACTTTTTAGCACGACTGCATTTAAACTTTGCTCTCCACAATTTTTAGAATGGAGACGACAGTAGAACATGACCTCTGAATTGCGTCTTTATGATTCCTTGTAACCAATGTTATGTACAATACTACCTTTAAAGTTGGTACAGGTGTATTATTGCATTAGTGTAATAGTGCTGTAATTAAAAATTTCTATTACTAGTGATACTTAATCGACCATGAAAAAGGATATTTTCTTTTTAAATTTACTATTTATTAAATAACTTGAAAACTGATATTGGTGTCACGTATTTAATGTTTTTGCGTGAAACTTGGGCCACATGCGAATTTTCAGCTTTCGGAGTCTAATATTTAGGGCCTTCAGTTTTTCGAAAGGACCCTGATTTTAACCAAAATATTACTCTGAAGTTGAGACATGTAACTTTTAATTGTGACATACATTTGCATATTATGAAAACTGTTTAGCTTTGTAGTTTGTTATTCAGCGCCACTTTTTTCTTAATACCGTAAATTTTTCCTAACGTATTCATTTGATCATTTGGAGACTTTACAGTGTTAACGTTAATATACTGAAGCATACCCTGACTAAGTTTGGAAAAGTTAATTTAATTTTTAATTTCACTCTAAGGTTATGGTTAAGTCCCTTGTTACATTAAGCACAGGCGCGTTATGACGATGTGACGCTGGTGATAATTAACTGGGGTAAGCACTCGCTCGCCTTCGTACATCTTATAATGATACAGCGCTTGTTATGAATGGCGAAGAAACACCGGTCGGATACAGAGGTTGCTTCTCCCATCTCATAACGTGTTATGGGAACCTCCAGCTGCAGAGCAACTAACCTTCACCCTCTTAGCCCTCTCTCACTTCTACTTGCTTCTCTCTCTTTTTATGATTCTTGGTCACAGTCAGTTTCATCAGGGTTTGTTTTATGTTGTTCCTCTCTGAGACTCTTCTTGGCATGACGCTTATAGGATGGAGGAACTGATGACATTGTTTCGTCCCTTTAACCCTATCAGTCCAGTCCAAACACTACTAATTGTAAAGAAAACGCCGCATATAAGATGGACCATTGTCTGACGAAACGGAAAAAATGTACCTACTTCCGACCTATCTAACTGGCACCTTATTGTATGTGACAAAATAGCCGCCCACGAAAAATGGCAAAATAATTATTACACATACTAATATTTTCTGGCAGTGCGGTTATGTAGATACTATGATCCACATACACACTCGGGGAAATTCCAACAGCATCACAAAAACAGCGTCCAGCAAAGTTAGGTGAAACACCACGCGAGGCAATAAATGTTACTGCGCCCGGAAAAAGAGACGCCCAAAAATATTGTGCAGCGCCAATGTGGATCCTGGATCAGACAGCAACTTAACCAATCGAGCGTACATTGAAACATAATTCATTAAAGAAATCCATTGCACCGGTTTCAAATAAACGAGGCAGCTGGCTCAAACTAACCTTGCAATAGATGAAAAAAAGAAGTATAAAAAGGTGAGAGATGAACGATTTTGCAGTGAACACGTAGTATAGTACATAGTGGGGCGATCACTCTGTTGTAGAAATAGTTCAAAAGCCAAGATCGCTTAAATACTGTTTACTAGATAACCGCTTTTAACACACTAAAGGTGCTATCATAGGATCTGAATGTAGATTAACATTTGTAGACCATTTGGATATAACGATACATAAGGCAGACCAGCTGATATAAAATCATTGTCACAAAAGATAAAAAACAACTGCTCTCATGGTCATTCTTTTCCATAAGATATGTAAAACCGAAGCCACAAGATAAAACTATTTGGCACATGACCGCTGGTCATGGTCGGTTTTACATATTTTATGGAAAAGAATGACCATGAGAGCAGTTGTTTTTTCTTTTGTGACAATGATTTTATATCAACTGTATCGTTATATACAAACAGTTTATAACTGTTATTCTACATTCAGATCCGATGATGGCACCTTTAGTGTGCTGAAACCGGTTATCCAGTAAACAGCATTTAAGCGATCTTGGCTTTTGAATTATTTCTAGATGAAGTATTCTACCGAGACCGAAAGTAAGTGCTAACTTGTATGTTTCGTTTAGACAGTAGGCAATGAAACCCTCGTAATTCCATCTGACTGTGAAAACTCGTAATTCCAGTAACTCCATAATCAGAGATTTGGAAGTGCACAGATTTCTCTAATACGAAAATAACTAGGCTTCTGCTATACAGTCACACATGTAGCCACTTTCTGTATCATTTTAAAATACTAAGAAACTGTTTTTGCTTCACCTGCAAAATTTAACAAAATGGGGTTAAGAAGTTTTCATTGCCTACCATCTATTTTATCTTTATCATTTGCACTTTCTTAAGCTTTTAAAAAGTGTTACTGTAAGTACCATTACAATCCTAAAGCTTTTCAGTCAAAAGAAAAAAAAGCCTCCACTGTTGTCATTGGTGTCACCATTATCGATGCGACTTTTTCTGCTGCCGTGTCAAATGAAGCAGTCGGTTAAGTACCTTGTATGTTCTTAATGGATATTAGTGCCCAAGACGTGGAAGTTCCATTCATATGGCGAAAGAAACGCCAGAAGTGATCAACCATAAAGCAAAATGTTTTATCCTTGTGTCAATTTTTGTAGTATTAATATTTTCACTATTGGTAAGTTATGAATAAATATTTGTTTATACAAAAAGACAGGTCGCCTTCATTTCACTCACTGCTTTTGGAATTTGTCACTTCTAACAACTATTCATATTCAGTGAAAGTATTAAATTCACTGGCATTCTACCGTTTGGCAGTTAGTGTGAATACTAAGTGTGTATTGCGAATCGTTAAATATTAATAACTTCTGCGATAGTTTCTTAGACGATAGTTTTAATAATCAGTTTTCGGTCGATCCACGCAGCTATTTCAGTTATCGACAGCATCATCCGCTCGTCGCAGTTTCGCGATCTCCGGAAAGTGTGTGTGCATTTGACCCTGTTGCCAATAAGCGCTACTGGTATCATGTTGTCTAGAGAAAGTTGGTCGCAAACCGCAGCGCTCTGAATCATCTTTCTCTTCATAGTCCATTTCCGCCGACAAGGGCTATCTGCATGTTCGTCGCATATTGTCGGGCGATATGCCCAACAGATTCCTCTGAAGCTGTGCGTCAGAGTCTCAGTATTTATGACGAATAAACGCTGCATGGTCTCCAGCGAAATAGATCGTCCATTGAGACTGCGCGTGGAGATGTCATATGAAGCAAAAGCCATGAACACCGCTGGTGATCTGAACACAATAGGACTTCAACGGCCATGGTCCCAATGAAAGTCATAGGCCCTTGATGTCATTCCCATTTGAAGTAGGATGGAAGAAGAAAGTGTTACATAACAGCTCCTGTTAGACTGCAGCACGGGTAAAGAAATAATTGTAAATAATCTGTGATACTAAGCATTGCTAGAGACTTACACAGCTTTTCTTTTTATAACGACTAGCACATTTTTTTGCTGTGTCCTTTCTTTGCATCACTTGCGATGCTTCAGTTTTTTGTGTTGTTTGGAAAGTGAAAACAAAAACTAAAATAATGTTATGCTAGACTTTCCACTAACTCCACCATAAGGCTGTTGCGTTCAGTGACGCCAAGCGAACAGTTCATAGGAAGTAAGAAGTTAATGCAGTTGACTTGGAGCGTGGTTGGAGTGTGTCCCAGAAGTAATGGTCAGTATTCAAGGGTATGACAGGAATGATTACTGGAAGCAAAAACAATGTAGTAAACATGTTCTCTAAAATGCGTACCTTAAGAGCTATGAGCCCTTCGTCAGTCGAGGAGAAGTTTCACAATAGTGAAGATGAAAAAGTGCAGATACTGTAGCTCATGCGGTATGCATTTTAGAGCCCATATTTACTACGCTTCTTTGTTCAAATGATATTCTTGTCATATTCCTGAATCTTCTGTGGGTGCTTAAATTTGTGTTTATCATGTATGTAAAACAATTTACAGTATTTCTTCTTATCTTTTGCTGTTACCTCGTTGATGAGTTTTATGGCTGGATGGAAAAATTAAGTAAATAAGCCTGGTGAAGGTTGCAGTTTTGCCTCGGCGAACCATCTCCCAGTCACTAAGACGGAAAGAAGTTGCGTTTGTATGACTGAGAGTAGGGCACTGTCGTGTCGCACAAGCATTTTCTCCAGCGGGAGGAGTCGGCCGTGCCGATGCTTGCGGCGTATCGCTGTCGGTGCGCCGCTTACTCGACTGCAGTTAATAATCCGAAAAGAGATTAGCAGTTTTTCTCGATAATGATTTGTCCACCGTTTCAAGTAACACTGAGATGAGTGCAGAATTTTGTGTGTCAGGACTCCTGCCCAGATTATTGAGTAGGCTACGTTATTAATGAGTGCCTGGTTCAGGCCTTATTAGTCAGTGATTAAGCCAGTCACGATTATCTGCGTCATAGATTAACAACTTTGACTGCGCATCCATTTCTCTTAAAATATATTTTTTCAATGGGAAGTCGAGATTTTATTAATCAGTTTTAACATTAATATATAGAAATGGATGATATAGGAGCCATAGCGATGTCACGTGTAAAGTATTTTAAGGTTATAGCAACTCAAGGATGTTGTAATAATATTTAACCACAGATCCATAGCTGTCGTCAAGTCAACAACAAACCTTGGGAAGTTGATCTGTCCTGTTCGTCACAGAGTACACTAACAGGAGTCAGACTAACCATGGGAGATGTAATTACCTTTTGCAGATGGGGAAAGATGTTCCCTGGGGAATCCACCTGTGACTTTCTAAGACACTCAGACCTAGGCCTACTGTTGAAGACTGCCCGTAACACTGGTACCTTAGAAAAGTCTCTCATTTCTTGGACACTGGAGCAATTGTGATCTGTTATGTAAATAATGTCTAGAAATACAAAAAATATGTACTAATTCAAGATTTACAAAGTGATGTGTAAATTGACATTAATAATAATAATAATAATAATAATAATAATAATAATAATAATAATAATAATAATAATAATAATAATAGAAAAGGGTGGCTGTTTCCCCGTTCTTCCTTATGGTTAGACAGCCACACGATCCAGGAAACTACTTTGAACGATGTTTCTTTCGGCTGATCTTAGGTTTATGTATTAGTTTATGTCGTGATTATATTACAGTTTCACTATCTTGCGAGGAGAGAACATGAACTTGTATACATACATATACACTGCGATGTTTGATTTTTAGCATCAGTTTAATACAGGGTGTTTCAAAATGAATATACGGGTTTTAAGGCATTGTAGCACATATTTCATTCACCTTACAATTATAAATAATACACCAAATGAAAGAGAAACACAATTTTTCTTACAGTTATACAGTGTGAACACCGAACACACTCAGTCGATAGGAGAGGTGTTCCGAAACCTTGATAAATGTGTCAGGAGCAACTGTTGCAAATGCACAGTTTCTAAAGTCGGATGGATCAGCTGGTATCGGAGGCACATACACATGATCGCGTCAGATAGTGTGTGTGTGTGTGTGTGTGTGTGTGTGTGTGTGTGTGTGTGTGTGTGTGTACGTACGTGGAAGTCATGCATAAAATGCTGTCAAATGCGCCCAGTCCACCGGTCGGATACAACTTCGTTTAACCATGAAACATCAGCTACAGTTGATTCGCCGAAAAATAAAGGCTCATAAACTTTCCGCGGGGATATTTCTTGGGGCTAAGCGTGAAAGACTCGCACTTGTTCAGTACGTTTTTCAGTCACTCTTTGTTATTCCATACTGTTCCCATTGCGCACAGGTATACAAACAAAACTGTTTGAGTTGCTCTTTCAGTTGGTGTGTTATTTACAATTGTAAGTGGGACGTAATAAATGCTACAACGCCTTAAAACTTGTATGATCATTTTGAAACACCCTGTATATTGATACGCAATCGGTGTTCTGTCATTACCAGACAGTATTTAAAGTTAGTGTTCCATTGATCAAAGCACGGAAAAACCGTTATGATGTGGAACGTGTCAAATGCACAAGAAATGCGCACAGGAAACAAGCTTTTTCTTTTTTTACGTTATAGTGTTATACCTTAATATTTGTTATGTATCCCATTCCCTTAAATGGCACAAAATACATAAATTATATCTCCAGTGAGTGGGTGTATGGTTGCTCCAACAAGGGTACTTGTGCAGGTGGTATTCTTGCAGATCGTGATAGTAGGCATCTGGAAATGTGATGTGAAATGGCTGTGCATGCAGTTTTGTGGGAAATTCTACAATCCTGCTAGACTGTAAGACATTCAGATGTGTTACACTGTAGTGAAATAGTGCAGACTATCGTCGAACTTGGAAAACTAAGGTCATGAGGAGTTTGATTTTTGGTAGACTACCTTGAAGTATGTTGGATTAAGTTTGGATTCCGTATGAAGCAGGAAAGTGGTGGGAAATAGAACAGTTGAAGCACTATGCCCTGGAGTCTACCTAACACTTCACCCCATACATCTACATCTTACAGTAGGAACTGTAAAGAATTAACCAAAAATTGTAACAAATTGCCCAAAAACTACAACTAAACATGTAAAATTATGTTATTACACGTCGCTCGCCTAAGTAGTTATTCCACAGTCCTCTACATGTGGTTTCACAACACCTTTTACTGCATAACAACCAACAGAGGGGTGATATTGTCTTTAGACTTTGTGTAGAATATATCAAACTGAGACGATTAAGAGCAATAGAACCATTTTTAACTCAAGTGCAGGAGAAGCGAATGGAAGAGTTAAATTAATTGGAATAGTTATCAGAAAATGTCATGAACTGTAAAGGAAATAGCATTGTAGGCACAATTCCAATCAATTCTAGATGTTTGGAGCACTTATGAGGTAAGTATGACAACAAACTGAACGAAATCACACACCAACTAAGTGATGAAGTGCAGTGGTTAGCACAGTGGACTCGCATTCGAGAGGATGACCGTTCAAACCCATGTCAGGCCATCCTGATTCAGTTTTTGGATGATTTCCATTAATCGCCTAATGCAAATGACAGGATGGTTCCTTCGAAATTACATCGATGCTTTTCTTCTCCAGTCTTCCCTAATCAGAACTTGTGCTCTCTAATGACCTCATTGCTGACGGGATGTTAAACACCTATCTCCTCCTCATCAACACCCTGCTAGGATCATAATTTGCATATAGCCCATATGAAAGTGTACCTGTATGGACTAGGTACTGTTCTGCTCCCATTAAATCCTATATGCTCCAATATGTAATGAGTGAATGTGGATGGTGGAGAGGGTTCACAGAATATTTGTGGCGATAAAGTGTAGTTCTAAAATTAAAGTAGGAGCAATTGTTAAACTGTGTAGCAGACTCTGTTTGGACATACTGTCGTCGACATGTAACACCAGACAGTAGGCTACGGTCTCACGCAGTGCAGCGAGGGCACAGCACCATGCAGGCTCTGTCAGCTTGGTGGCTGAGAGCGGTGGCTGCAGCTCTCTGACTCAGTGCAACTCCATGTGCGTGCACTTCACAATTTGTGTTTTGGAAGATTGCGAAAGGGGGCCACTTCCCGGTGTAGTCTTAGGATAGGATCAACTTGTCTTAATTTAAACTACCACATTGTGCTACCCATAAAAATGCCAGTAACGAGTGTTTGCTAATAATACAGGTTGCATCCATGACCTACACAGTTTTAAAGTTAGGACAAGTTCTCTGGCTCTGTCAGCCAGAGGGCTTGCCGTCATTTTAAACTTACACTAAGTGAATTCAGTTTTCCTTCTATTTTAAACTTGGGGAAAAGTGAGCTTTTTGGATTTCGAGCTTAGGGTGACAATAGTCTGAACTGTGATGTCAGAGGGTTGGGGAAAACTGTTTAAACATACCGCAAGTGGACGTTAGAGAAAGTGAACTGTAATGTCACAAGTGTGTGGAAAACCAATGATTTTTGGATTTCCCACCTTTGTAAACTTAGAATAAATGAACTGACTACAGCGCAGAAAATGCCCATTGTTTGAGAACTAGCACAGGGGAGGGATGTGACCTTAGGAGACAATCTAATTTGTCCCAGAATTGGTACATGTAGAGGAGTATGGGATGGAATGGCAGTACTCTTTGTGCCAGAACTCTTCTAGCTACATTATTTCCACGAACAAGGATCTGATGACCGTGGTCTGCAGAACGTAGATGCAGAAATGAAAAGGTCTCGAGCAATGTAAACCAAAAAAGTTGCAGAAAAAGGCATTTAGATTTTAATGTTCTGTCTACACTGTTTTCGAAACAAGCGCAAGATTGTATAGGAAAAGGGCAGATATGGGAATTGGCTGTGCCCAGACTTTGTATCCAGTGATTAAATGAAAAGCCCATGAAACTGGTCTCTATGATAGGAAGGGGTTTGAACTGGGAGTTTGCCAAATGCGTGTAGGATTGAGTATAATACCATGTGGAGCTCCCTGTGGCATTCCTGGAAATGGAACAGCAGATCAGCAGTCCAAAGCAGTTAATCTTGACAGAGGAGGTCCATAAATGAATACTAGCTGTGGAACTGTTAAACGCCCTCAATTTAACGATCATAGAAGTGGAATGCAGAGTGGCAAGAGTCGTGCAACTACAGGGGCAGATATTATGCATGATTCAACCCAGTACAGGCACAAGAAGCTTCTAAGCTCTAGAAGGTTCAAGAACACTATAACATGCCTTACGTTCAACCACAGCAGCTACACTACATTTTTATATCATTACCAATATGCAGTTGCAGCAAATAGAATGCCAACCACTTGTTTGTTGGCTGTCCAGCAAATAAAATGTTAAAAATCAATTGTCGCAATATCTGGTCAACATGCACTTGGCGTTTTCTGCCATTCCAAGTGTTAGACAAAAGATCAAACCATGTGTGAACTACATGGCCTGGATGGAGCAATATTTTCTGGTCCATGGTATCGTAGGTGACACTCAGAAGTGCGTTTTTTTTACCACTTGTTACAGCAGATCAACTCGGAAGTGGAGCCCCATGCCCTCCCATATGAACAACAATCGAGTCTTCTCTCTTCGACTATTTTGATTCACAAGTGCACGTTGTGGCTACAGTTCTTTAGCTGCCATGGGCTTAATTTATATTCTTATAGGGAATGAACTGCCAGGTTCAGGGTCTGTCCAGAGACTGCCTTTTTCAATGTACCAAACCCCTATATAAACAATTTTTCCCAAATTTCCTAGCCTGGGACATGATCCTCATCCAGTCACCAAATGATGGACCTCAGTGACCACCTCAAAATCAAAGATCCTATTTCCCCCATCATCAGAGTTTCTGAACAATCTATCCAATCTTCTGTTGCCTTGTAGGGCTCCTCTAAAGTGTTTGCTGTCCACCGTATTCGCTGGTCCCAGTCCCATACACAGCTTTCCAACTGAACTGAGTTGCTCACTACTTGCAAACACTTGCAAAAACCATGACAACAGTGCCATTATCACTGTGTAAGACGTCCCTCGTGCAGTAAAATGGGACACAAAGCTGAAGTCTGTTAGTGACCCCTAAAGATGAACATCTGTTGTCTGTATGGAGCTCCTCTATCTCTGACTCAAGGATTAGATGAGGTGCCTGAGGCCGTCTCACTGGATGTCCTACATGTCCAGGCTGTGCTCCTTATCTCTCACACTGGACTCGCATTCGGGAGGACGACGGTTCAATCCCGTCTCCAGCCATCCTGATTTAGGTTTTCCGTGATTCCCTAAATCGTTTCAGGCAAATGCCGGGGTGGTTCCTTTGAAAGGGCACGGCCGATTTCCTTCCCAATCCTTCCCTAACCCGAGCTTGCGCTCCGTCTCTAATGACCTCGTTGTCGACGGGACATTAAACACTAACTACCACCACCACCTTATCTCACTCTTAACTCTCACAGTGGAAATTAATACCATCTAATGGTGTTCCAGACTGATACTAATTCTTCCATGACTATCTTGTTTGGGGACTTATCATTGCATCGACTCCCTTCCAATTCAGGCTTTCTCCAGACAACCCGCAGCTACAGCAATGGTATTACTGAAGTCAGAGGACAGTTTACTGCTCAGATTCAGTACCAGTCTATC
The DNA here is from genome assembly GCF_021461385.2 of Schistocerca piceifrons. Taxonomy (NCBI): domain Eukaryota; kingdom Metazoa; phylum Arthropoda; class Insecta; order Orthoptera; family Acrididae; genus Schistocerca; species Schistocerca piceifrons. The sequence goes on from NC_060139.1 coordinate 186,343,142, forward strand.
ATCTAAATGGCATGCATCCTGATGGTCAGCAAGGAAGGGGCCATGAACATCCTCATGGGCTTGTTTAACACCTTGGGCTTGGAAGTCCTGGACTCTGCTAACAGTGTGCAGCCTGCAATGGCCAGCTCATATTTATGGGACTTACGCAACAAATACAACTAAATTATTTCTCAACCCTCGACTGGCGTCACAGGTTTTGAGGTTCATGTTGCCCAACTTTGTCAGCCATGCCTCACTTCTTCCAGGCATGCAACATTCGGTTTGTTCTCAGGGAGAAGCTACAAATGGAGCTCCAGTACCTACAAGAGGAAAACATATTGAAGGCAGTACCTAACAGTCGGTGGACATCCTGATCATTATTGTAGACAAGATAAATATGTCCCACAGGATTTGCAGAGATTTAAAGTCTACGATTAATGCACAGTCCGTTATCAACACCTACCCTATCCTTAAGCTCAAGGACATTAAGGCATGCTATGCAGGTGGCAAGATCTTCATAAAGATTCACTTGTAGTGTGGTTATCTCCAACTCCCTTTGGACAAGGCATCATGAAACAGTTTAGTGATCAACACCTCTTCTAGGCTATTCTGCTACAACAGACTTCCGTTTGGCATCGTAGCCCCCCCCCCCCCCAACTATTTTTCCATGATACTTTGAAAATCTGAATCAGGATATGCCCGGAAGAGCAAACCAGCTGGATGACATTACTGTTACATGTAAAAAAGAAAAAAATGCTCGAGTATTAGCGAACAACCTAGATTCCCTGTTTGTTGTGCTCCAGCACCCAAGTGTGTAGTACGGCAAGGACAAATGCTATTTCTTTGTGAACCACATTATTCAGGCCATCCAACAACATCAGACACCTAATGATACTAAGCAACTACAGCCAGGCTTAGGCCAATCAAAATACTATAGAAAATTCATTCTCCATGCAGCAGCCATAGTAGATACGCTTCATCAGCCCTCCAGAGGGCTCACCACTCTTTGGCGGACTCGTGCTTCGCTACCACAGGGCCCCCGCCTTGGCAACATTTTTTTCCCTTCCGTGCTGCGCCTCTATCCTGTTGCTATTTTTTCCCCCTCCCTTGGAAGACATGTCTGGGATGTTATGGGGAATGTTCTGCATTGTCTGTCGCTGACGTAAGAACAGTATTACCTTTGTTTTTCGCTCCCTTTTTCTTTCTTTGTTTCCCTTATCCTCTCATTCCTCTGCTTCGGCGTTTGAGGTTCCTCGTTTTCTTCTTCCTCCCTGTGAACTCCTGAAGGCCGGCACGCACGACTGACGCATAGCGGGTGACTGGGTAACGTGTAATTCCCAGCCTCAGATCGACAGGTAGGGTTCACATGTACCCACTGGTAAAGGCCAGGCCCAGGGAGGGGTGATTGCCTGAGCCGCAACCTTCCCAAATTGCCGATTGGTCCGTCTGTCAGGTGTCCGGGAGGTTTTACCTGAGGTGTGAACAATCACCTAAGGCGGGTGCGCCCCTTTGTGAAGGGGCCCCTAGTTGGAAGGAGCATGCCATCGGAGACACTGGCAATCATGGGGATTTCCTCGTGATGAGTCAATCATCTTTGCACTCAGCGTCTACAAAACGTAAACGTAATGAGGCTAATGATTCAAAGACCCTTCCTGCTGCACCACAGTTCCTTGTGGTTTCACGTACTGAAGAGTCAGTCCTTTGCCATGGTAAATCCGGTTATTATTCAGAAAGGTGTTTGTGCAGTTGCCAGCCCTGTGAACTCCTGCTCATTTATGGAATGGCAATGTGCTTTTGGAGACTACTTCTGATTCCCAAGCACAAAAACTGCTTGCTGCCTTGCTTCTCCCTGGCTACCCTGTTCGTGTTGAGGCCCATTGAACTTTGAATTCTTCCCATAGTGTAATTTACACCAGGGTGCTCATTGGTCTAACCGAGGCCAAAATCCAATCTTACCTCTCTGATTACTGCCATCCATTGTGTAATGAAAAGGTAGATTCCTCCTAGAATGGTGCTTCCATGCAAGATAAAAGTAGGCTACGAAATTCAGTCTGGCAAGACATTCTGAACCCACTGATACCAGTGTAATCGTTTCAGCCACCACAGAACGTCTTGTCAACACCCAGGCAAATGTGTAACCTGTGGTAGGGATGCGCATGAGGGCGATTGTCTGCTGGGTAAAGGAAAAAGTGCCATACCCAGTCATCGCAAGTTACTCGCTAGTCGTAAACCCTGCACTCTCCTGTCTGGCACCTATAGTTATGTTCTTGTTACCCCCTCGCTCCATGAAGGACATGGCCACGCAGATATGCAATCTCCAACTCAGCTCCGAGGTTGTGAATTCACCCAGTGTCAACGTATCGCCATCTCCCCCCCCCCCCCCCGCCCCCCGTCCAGCTGTGCAAGAACCCATCAAGCTCTTGCCTCAAATCAAGTGGTGAAGCCACCAGCTACACAACCGGTAGGTGGGAAAGGACAGCAGTAGTACTCTCATGCAGACTTCCTTCGTCCCTCCAACCAAACAACACTTGAGTCTTCCTCTGACTGGAAAGGCTCGAAGTAGTCCACCAAAAGCAAACAGTCTTCTCCTTTGCCAACTCAGATCCTCTTCGATGATGTTGCCACATATCATCTTAGCCTGGCCAGCTCCATGTCGCCAGTGCGCACCACCAAGCGTTTTTCAGCGTTGGACTTCACAGACTGACTGCACAAGCAATCCACTGCTTCTTTGGACCCCATGGAGCAGGATCCTCTTGCTCCTGTGCCCTGTAGTAGCGACTCTTCACAGGCTGTCACTTGGCATCTCTTGTCATTTGACTCTCCTCCAGTGGAACGTTTGTGGCCTTCGGTCCCACAAGGATGATTTACGTCTGCTTTTAGCATCGCAGTGTCCGCCTTCAGGAAACTAAATTGCGCCATGACCACTTTGAGCTTTCACATTTCTTACCACTTCGTTTTGACCTTCCCCCTGAGGTTGGCATTCCATCTCGTGGGGGTGTCCTGCTGCTCATACGAGATGACATTCATAGTCAACCCATCTCTGACTACCCATCTTCAAATTGTTGCAGTTTGCCTTTTTCTTCCCCTCCTGACTTTTTCCTTCTGAACCATTTATATTCCTTCGTCATTCGATGTCACAAGGGCAAACTTCCTTCAGCTTACTGGGCAGCTACCTTCCCCATTTTTGCTACTTGGTGACTTTAATGTGCATCGTTCCCTTTGGAGTTCTTCCAGGACCTGTCAGAGAGGTGACCTCTTGGCTGATCTTCTTATTCAACTCAACCTCTTCTGCCTTAACACTGGAGCACCCACTTTCCTTTCCGACTCCTCACACACCTTTTCCCATTTGGACGTTTCCTTCTGCACTACCCAGCTTCCCATCGTCTTGAGTGGTCTGTTCTTTCTGACACTAACTCGAGCGACCAATTCCCATGTGCTATCCGTTTGCTAATCCCTACCCTATTTGTGTGCTCGCCCAAATGGCAGCTTACTAAAGCTGACTGGCAGCTTTACTCCTCCCTGGCGACCTTCGAAGAACAAGGTTTCCCCAGTTGTGATGATCAAGTGGAATATCTCACAAATGTTACCCTTCCTGCTGCAGAACATTCCATTCCTCGCACTTTCTCTTTACCATGTCGCGTTCCAGTCCCTTGGTGGACTGAGGCGTGCCGCGACGCGATTCGCGCGTGGAGACGTGCTCTTCGCGTTTTTAACAGTCATCCTATGATGGCAAACTTCATTCATTAGAAACAGATGCGCGCAAAGCGTCGTCGCGTTCTTCGGGATAGCAAAAGGGCTAGCTGGATTTCATTCAATAGTTCTTTTAACAGTTCCACCCCTTCCTCTGTCGTGTGGGCCAACCTCTGACGGCTCTCAGGGACCAAGATCCATTGCCCAGTCTCCGGCCTGACAGTAGCAGACGATGTTGTCTTGGACGAACAGCTAGCTGTCTCCAACACATTGGGCCGCCATTTTGCGGAAGTTTCGAGCTCTTTCTACTATCACCCCGCCTTCCTGCATCGGAAACGAGCGGAGGCGGCTCGAGCTCTCTTCTATGAATCGTGAGTGCTAAAATGCCGCCATTATTATGAGGGAGGTAGATCACGCTCCCGCTTCGTTCTGATCCTCCTCCCCAGGGCCAGACGCTGACCACATCCAGATGTTGCAGCGCCTTTCTCTTGCGGGCAAGCACTTTCTGCTTAACACATACAACCGCATCTGGACAGAGGGCACATTTCCCGGACGCTGGCATGGAGCCACCGTCATACCCATACCTAAGACTGATATGATTCATTCCCAGCTGGTATGTTGGCTAGAGTCTCGCAATTTACTGACGAATTTATAGTGTGGATTTCGAGCGCAGCGTTCTGCAGTCGTCAATCTAGTTACTTCGTCCACTCATGTCATTATTGGTTTTCTGCTGAAATTCCAGATTGTGGCCGTGTTTTTCGATTTGGAGAAGGACTAAGACACCAGCTGGAGAACTTGTACCCTCCATACTCTTTACACGTGCGGCTTCCATGGATGCCTGCCCTGTTTCCTTCAGGCAATTTTAAAAGACCGAGTTTTCAAGGTGCGTGTGGGTTGTGCGTTGTCAGACACATTTATCCGGGAAAACGGTGTGCCTCAGGGTTCTGTCCTGAGCATTGTCCTCTTTGCTATCATCATTAACCTTATAATGGCCTGTCTCCTGCCAGGCATCTCCAGCTCCCTTTTTGTTGACGATTTTGCCATCTATTGCAGTTCTCCGCGGACCTCCATCACTGAGCAGCATCTTCAGCGATGTCTTGATCGTCTTTACTGCTGGAGCACCGACAATGCTTTCGCTTTTCCACTGACGAAAACGTCTGTATGAATTTCTGGCGACGCAGTTAGTTTCTCCCACCATCTTTACATCTTGGGCCTGTTGCCCTTCCGTTCGTTGAAACTACGAAATTCCTGGGCTCATGCTCGATAGGAAACACTCTTGGTCCTCCCATGTGTCTTACCTAGCAGCCCACTGTATGCCGTTTCTCGATGTCCTAGTGTCCTCAATGGTTCTTCTGGGTTGCTGATCGAACCACCCTCCATTTGTACCAGTCCCTTGTCTGTTCGAAACTCAACTATGGGTGCTTTGTTTATGCATCAGCACGTCCATCCCTCTTACGCTGTCTCAACACTATCTACCATCGTGGCATCTGTTTAGCCACAGGCGCCTCTTACACTAGCCCAGCTGAGTGTCTGTATGCTGAAGCTGCTGAACTACCACTATCGTACCGCCATACTTTCTCCTCAGCAAGTATGCATGCTGTTCGTGTGCCATGCGTGGCCACCCATCCTATGCCTCCTCCTTTGATTCATTTGATCACTAGTATGGGGCACGTCCTGGAGTCAACTTTCGGCACTTGCTATGCTGGCTGAACTTCACACTATCTGCAACCCTTCACCACCATGGCTTCATGAAGCGCCCCATGTTAACCTTGGCCTTCATTCGCTTCCTAAGGACACTACTCTAGCCTCGGTCTATCGCCTTCAGTTTCACGAACTTCGCATGGAACTTCACGTTAATACCTTTGTATACACTGATGGCTCTGACTGATCGTGTGTCAGGTGTGCCTTCGTCATTGATGCCCACGTCTTTCGATATCGGCTTCTGGCACACTGTTCGGCTCTTTCATCTGTCTCAGGCCACGGAGTGCGTCCAGCGACACAGCATTTTCAATTGTATTCTCTGCTCAGACTCACTCAGTGCCCTTCAGAGTCTATGTACGCTATACACCGCCCATCCCTTAGTGCAGTGGGTCCAGGAAAACTTGCACTTGGTCACTCTTGGTGGAGCCAGTGTGATGTTTGTGGGTTCCCGGTCATGTCAGTCTGCCAGGAAACGAGGCTGCTGATGCTGCTGCCAAGGCTGCAGTTCTCGTACCTCAGTCCGCGAGTTCCTATATTCCCTCCGATGACCTAAGTGTTGCCGTTTGTCAGGAGGTGGTGTCCATTTGGCATCGCCATTGGTCCTCCCTTCACGGGAATAAGCTCCGGCTTATTAAGCCTCTCCCAGCGGCTTGGACGACCTCCTCTCGGCTGGGAGTAGGTCATTTTAACTAGGCTGAGTATTGGGCACTGCCTTTTCTAGCCATTGTCATTTGATAAGTGGCGCTACCCCATCACTTTGTACAAATTGCGCCCAAGTTTTAACTGTCCACCGCTTCCTGATGATGGAATTCCCATTTTTTAACAGCTTACGTTCCTGCTTGGGTTTGCCGCCTGAGTTATCAGCCGTTTTCGCAAATGACGCGCGGGTTCTCGACCGCGTTTTACTTTTTATCCGCCAAAGCAATATGGCGAAGGCCATTTAATTTTTAGGTTTGGACTTCCGTTTCTGTAAGGTCTCTCTTTTAGTCCTTTTTCCACATGCCTGTTTTAGCTGTGTTCTATTATGTCAATTGAGGCTGATGTACAGTCGTTTTTTAATTCCTCTCTGTCTTCGTGTTCTATAGTTTTGACTTGGGCTCGTATGACACCAGTTGTTTTTTGCGCCCTAAAGTAAAACAAAATCAAAACCAAACCACTTTTAGTTATTACAGGAAAAATGTTAAATGGAACTGGATATCTGTAGGCCTATGTGACAGTCTTTAGGGACCAAACACAAGCTCTTCTGCACCTGTAATGTCTTATGGCCAATGACCTATCAGCCATTAATTGTGGCAGCACTGGATTATGGTTTGAGCATGGTTTTATCACACGAAGTCAACAGCATGGTATGCCCTATTGTATTTATCCCCAGGACGTTAACGCAGGACCTACTCAGCTAGAGCTGTATAGAAAAGGAAGTTCTGGTCGTTTGTGCCCTCACAACTTGTACTATTGACGGATGACGAACCTCTTATCATGGTTAAAGGCCGCCAGACATGTTCTTACCTGGGCAGTGCATTGTCTCTAGCAGTAGGCATTGATTTTGTCCATCTATTCTTCAAACATAAAGTATCATTCCACTGCTCAACCTGCCAATTCTGACGTTCTCTCCAGACTTCCAACAGGCCAGCACCCAGAATTTGATGTATGACAGGTGGTCTGTTTCCATGTGGGCAATGAAGCAGACGCGATACTCATCGCCTGCCACTCCTCTAATGACTTGGTCATCTGAGAAGTACTCTTGACTACTGGACCAAGGATGACCAGTGGACTGAAAACATCTGGACTATCTGGTAGCACAAGCCTTTTGGTATCGTCGCAACAAGCTATCTGCCCGTAAAGGCAGGCTACTACAGGGGGACAGTATCGCACTCATCACATGATTCCATACACCCTCTGGCATCGCATATTGTCACTCCTCCAACAGAACACTGGGGGATAGCGCTGACAAAGCGGCTGGCTAGGCAACATCTATATTGACGTGAGAGTGATACATTGCCAACATGGTTGCAGATTACCACAACTGTCAGTTTCAGCTTAGCGGTATTTGCCCTGTTGTAATACATCTCCTTGGCCATATCTCCACTTAAATTTTGCAGGCGCCTTTTAAGGGTCTTCCTGGCTCATTGTTATCAGTTCAGTCAGTGGCTTCTCGTATGTGTCACGCATATCATCATCATCATCATCATCATCATAATCTCAAACAAGTCACACTGACCCATGTATTTTCGACCAAGGAGCTTTCCATACAACATCCAGCAGATCGGCAGAATGGTTTGTCTGCACATAAGTCACTACTAACAAAGCTGCACTGATACTATCCACTGGCTAATGTACGACCCTATTTTTCGCTTCATACCGCTCTACCCCACAATACAGAGCCAGGCCAACAGAGAAATTACGTGAGCGACCACACTGTTCATAGGTTTCCATCGTTCTTCTGACTTGATCTGACCCCCCTCCTTAACAGCCATAACCCCCCCTTATTGAATTAAGTATAAAGTTCGAGCATTGTTTCTCCAAGAACTGCTGCCACTGAGGCTAGACCTTGTGAGAAGTGGAACTAAAAGATGGCTCTGCCACAAACAAATCTACCAAATGTACCCCCAGTGCACACACACTTCTACCGTGGTCTTTCACAGTCTTTTGTTCCAGAGTTGGACTACCTCCCTCTCTCAGGGCCACGGACGATGCTGACCAGCCACTGTGTCAACTGGTCTTTCAGCCTCCAGCTTCCAGCGAAGTCAGCACCCCTATGTCCCACACACCTGCTCCGATGGAGCCCTCCAGGCTCACTGATTCCATGAGCAGCCAAGAGGAAGGTGAGAGCCTCCTGGGACTTAGAGACGTGGCACACTCTCTCGTCCATCGTGGGGAGGGGTGCTGTGTATGGGCTGTTAGCCCTGCCTATCAGCAACGCTTCATACACAGTGTGTGTGTCCAACCCAGTGAAGCGACAGGGGCCACACCAGCAGCCTGCAGATTAAGACCAGGCTGGTAGGTGGCTGCACGAGCGCCACCAGAACAGTCTTTCCTTAGTCCTCCCGGCCAGTTGCCAACCACAGTTGTGGTTCATCAGAGCTTGTCGCTAAGGAAAACATCAGAACTGTCAATGCAGTCTCACAGCCGATCACCGCCACAGTGGAGCCGCCAGTAACTACCTCAGACATCGCCAGGAAGTGGCTCTTCCGCCTGAGGCTGAAAAATGTCTTTGGAATTTTCCATCTCCTTTGTCTTAGTTTGTGAGAGAGTGAACTCCGAATTTGACTTTCTTCTTTATTGGTGCCACCTGGCCATTTACAAACTTGTGTAAAATCAGTGATTAACACGAACTACTACAAACATTTCCTTTAATTAACGTGCTCTTGGAAGGAGCTTTTGTTTATATATTTATTAAAAAACTTATTGTATATTGTTTATCTGGGCTGAGTTCGCATTGCTCCTAAACCAGCACAGAACATATCAGTTCCACTGAGGAAGACACATACATATTCCTTTTCCATCATAGTCCTGTTCACATTTTATTTTATTTTTGTTATTTCTTTAGTCGGTTTTTTGGCATATATGCCATTATGCCATTGCCATACTACTTAGTTAACACATGTTATGATAAAAAGAAATTACAGCATTTTCAAACGGAGTACACAGTAGCAGGCTACAAATCAGAGCGTATCATAGTAACTAGCAATTATTTTAGGTTATTGAGAAAAAGATACAGAATAGTAAAAATTCAGACTATATTAGCATAATGATATATTAACCTAAAATTTGGGCTATAAGATCGTTTCCAAAAGGTAAAGGTGAAGCAATAAATAGATATGGCACTATCACGTGTCACAGTCCATGGTACCGAAGCCATCCAGGGGAATAGACGTCCAATTATATGGAAAATTTACAATGACTTAAAAAATCAGGATTCTAAAAGTAATCACATTTTCTAATGTGTGGCTTGCAGCGTGGTTGTTACCTTCACTGCAGCTCTCGCCCCACAGTGAAGACGGTTGACAGTACCAGATACACAAGTTTCCCACGTTTACACACTGCTGCGAGGGGGAAAAGGACTGCGTTCAGTGGCAGCAGCGTAAAATATGTCCATACTGAGGGCTTGATTCATTCGTCATGGCCACCGCCAATCAGATGACGCTCAGGAGGTTTGTCTGTGCACCCTCTTGTTTTGACTCTGCTGGCAGTAACTTACCTGAGTTTAGTGATGAACAGGGTTTGCAACATATACACTAGGGCACAATACGCCTCGGCATCGATTACGTACTCCTGTCGGACAACTTCAGTCGTTTCGATGGGTTCCTATTGTGGGCTTGCGGAAAACTGGGTGTACGCATTGATGGATTGCTGCACATGTTGGGCAGAATATATCGGCGGTGTGTTGCCACTTTCAGCATTCCTGCACCTGTAGACCTGTAGGTTCGCTTAGTACAGAAGCACGTCAAGACAGAGGCATTTTGTTAACGTTGGTTTCAGACTGAACGTCATTCAGGGAAGAAATCTAGCACATTTTACACCTGCTCTCACGGACGACAATTGGGAGTCGTCTGCTTGCAACAGGACTAAGACCATGTGTGCCTCGATCCAGGCGCCAGTGACACACACACCACCACCACCACCACCACCACCACCACGGCTACTCTGGTGTCATGAGTCACGTGGAAAATGCAATGGAGCTCTGTCACCATTCTCAAAAATTTTAGAAAAAGTAATGTACAGGCAGCTTCTCAACCATCTGACCACAAATAACATATTATCAAGGACAAAGTTTGGATTTCTGAAGGGTTCTGATATCGAGAATGCTATTTACACCTACAGTGAAAATGTACTTAATTCATTAAATAACAAGTTACAAACAGCAGGTATTTTCTGTAATTTGTGAAAGGCATTCGATTGTGTGAACCACAACATCCTTTTAAATAAATTAGAATTCTATGGTGTCACGGGCAGTGCTGCAAAATAGTTCGTCATACCTCGCTAACAGGAAACAAAAGGTGTCAGTGCAAGCGACTAGGAAATTAAGTCATCAGTCATCACCAGAATGGGAAGAAATTACATGTGGTGTCCCACAAGGATCCATCTTAGGGCCATTGCTTTTTCTTGTGTACATTAATGATCTCTCATCAGTTACACTGCCAGAAGCAGAGTTCGTTTTGTTTGCAGATGACACAAGTATTGCAATAAATAGTATGTCAAGTGTAGTTCTAGAAAGATCTGCTAATGATATTTTCATGGATATTAATAAATGGTTTAAAGCGAACTCACTGACATTAAACTTCGAAAAAACTCACTATATGCAATTCAGAACCTGTAAGATGTTTCCACCCAGCATATGCATAAAGTATGAAGAAGAGCGGATAGAAGAGGTTGACAGTCTTAAATTCCTGGGATTACGACTTGATAATAAATTCAGTTGGGAGCAGCACACCACAGAACTGCAGAAACGCCTTAACCAATCTGTATTTGCAATTCGAGTGTTAGCAGACATAGGCGACATAAAAATGAAAAAGCTTGCATACTTTGCCTACTTTCATTCCATAATGTCATATGGTATAATATTTTGGGGTAACTCTTCAAGTCAAACAAAAGTTTTCAGAGTCTAAAAGCGTGTAATACGTATTATTTGTGGAGTAAATTCACGGACGTCCTGTAGAAACCTCTTCAAAGAACTGGGTATACAAACTACTGCCTCTCAGTATATTTACTCCTTAATGAAATTTATCCTAAATAATCTTTTTCCAACAAATAGCTCAGTTCATACATACAGTACCAGGAACAAAAATGATCTGCACAAGGACTTAAAAGCACTTACTTTAGTTCAAAAGGGGGTCAAAAAGGGGTCCACTACTCAGGAACACTCATCTTCAAGAATTTGCCAGCAAACATAAATTTAGTTACAAATAAAGATCAGTTTGAAAGGAGCCTGAAAGATTTACTAGTGGCCAACTCCTCCTACTCCATTGACGATTTTTTAAATAGAATGTATTGTATATATATTCATACTATTAGTATTGTTATTTCAGCTTTAAAAACAAAACAAAAAAATTGACCCACATCCACGAGGATTTCCTCAGCACGGATCTATGGAACAAAAAACTAATCTAATCTAATCTGTCTGCTTTCGAGTGAGGCACGTACGCGTGTAGGGCCCTATTTTTGAGTGTATAATCCCACGACACAGGTACAGCCCCAGGCTTCATAGTTTCGGGAGGGGTGGGGGGGGGGGGAGGGGGTCGTCCGTTACAACTCACGCTCACGGATGATATTCTGCAGGGTAAAATAACTAGTTCCCGCTACATTGCACAAGTCGTTACTCTGTGCTACTGCCATTTATTCGAGAGTAAGGTGATGGGCTTGTTCAGCAGCTTACTGTACGTCCACATAGGGCTACTGTGATACATTGTGCCCTTCATGGTGTACAGCTAGTCCACTAGCCAGCAAGATCACCAGATTTCTCGCCAGTGAACCCATATGGGACACGATAAAGTAGGAACTTAATCGTTCTCTAGTGCATGCAAGAATCAAGGCCGATATGTAAAGGTTTTTTAAATTACCGCTACCAGTCACAAACTTTGTGAACTATTGTATTATTTATTTTGCTACATGTTTCGAGGGAATACCTCATTCTCAGGCTAAATGGCAGTACAAAAAACAATTTCACGGTAAGATTATACTGATGTTACATAGTCTTTTCATAACTGCTGTGGTTATCCTGTGGAAGAAGAGGAAACTTAGTAAGAGGCGATAGTCAAAATGACTTAGGCCGAATTGCACCAAAAGGAGCAAGATGCTTCGGATAGTCTGTCTTAGGACGCCATTCCGCACCTTTAGAATAGTTTGCATGCGAGATACAGATCTACGTTGCGGTCACTGAGGGGTACATTGTATATTTATATGACTGACGGTACACTTTACTGTGACGTGTTTCATTTGGTCTGAATTTGTCATCATATAATCCTAGCACGATGAAGTACCTGTCATGTCATTTGTCACTAAAATGGTCCTGTTATTGAGTGCACTGCATTTTTTCCGGCAGTGTGCTTCCCATTAAAGTTACTGACATGGTTAGTAATTTCTTTCGCGTTTCTGTACAGTATATCGGAATATATGTTCGTGGTTGCTTAGGCCTGTATGTTATCAGAGTCCTGTGGTTTCCTGGATACAAACACAATCCGCAATAATTAGTAATTCATACTCTTCCGTCTTTAGTTCCCTGTTCCTGCATTCGTTTCGCCAATTCTCTTCAAAGTATTCTTTTCTTATATTCCAGCGTTTACTCGACTTTAGATATTTCAGCATTGTGGGCTTTGTGGTCCTTTCATTTTTGCCGGCTAAGGAGCATGTTAATTCGAATTAGCTTCGTTTCTTCTGTTCAATATTCTTTGACCTTCATACTCTACAACTTTCTTTGCTCGTCTGCCCACAAAGTTTTTCTCTATACTGTCCTGGAAGTCTGAATTTTTCATTTGAAAGTCGCCCTGTTGTAAGTATGGTTCTTGTGTGGGCTTTCTTTCCAGATCCATTCGTACCTCTTGAATCGCGCTTACTTGGTTCGCTTGTTCACAAGAAATTACCTGATGTGTCAACGTCCTCTGGTCTCTTCTAAAGATGTGTCCGAAGGCCATACTAATTTTTTTCCAGGGGGTGTTAGATCATTTCTATTTGGGTGTACAGTTCTTGGTTCATTCGTTTTCTAAATTTACCGTCTCCTGTTCAGTGCCCCAATATCCTCTTGAAAATCCTTCGTTCATAGGTTCCAGTCTAAGTAATACCTTTCTTACAGGTTCAGTCTTTCGCTGTGTGTATGGCTTCAGGGCAGATGACTGTTTGGCAGTTTCTTCATTTTTCGTTGATATAAAGATTTTTCTTATTGTAGGTGTTCATATAGAGTTCGCATGCCAAATTCGTCGTGTGTATTCGTTCTTACGTAGCATTTTTTTCTACCAGAATAGCTTCTATTCATTCTCCTAGGTATTTAAATTCCTCCTCCTAAGGTCATCCATCTATGATGTGTCCCATGTTCGTCTGTTACTGTGCCTTCTCTATAGAGATTTACAAATATTTTTTAGCCGGTCGTCTCTGGAGCTAGTCGTATTTTCTAATGATGCCAACAGTATCACAATCTCTTCTGCCAATGTCATACATTACCTCTATACTCCTTTTTCTTGCATCTCAGTCGTATTCCACCCACTCCTTTCATTTCCATGATCACCTTATCAAGGACACAGTTACATAGTCTCCCTGTCTGATTCCAGTTTCGATCTTGAAAGACCCTGAACGTTTTCCTTTGGATCTATCCAAGGATATCGTCTTGGTTTAAGTCTGTTGAATCAGTTCAAAGGATTTTCTGTCCGCTCATCTCCTCCAAAATTGGGGCAATGTTCGTCTATCTACAAAGTTTCCCGTTTTCCTGAACTCTACGGATATTGACACAATATTATAACTTTCTTGTTTTTGAAACACTTTATCTATCTTATTGATCTAATTTCTTTCTGGGGAGAAAGTTTGACTCGCTCTCTCTAATTTATCTAATAGTTCTGCGTATTTACTCTGCGACCCTCCTAACATATTGGAACGAGCTGCATCTCTTTCTCCCACGTAGCACGCTCCGTTGTTCCGTCGACGTCACATCAAGCGCCACAACTGCTCGTGACCTACTGCACTGGTACCGCAGTTGCATGTGAGAATACGATTTTCGGTGGTGTCAGTTGAATGGTGCCACTTTCTGCCATGCCTCAAAAAATTCATCTCGGTTATAGTTAGTGACGCCACTAGACTTCCTTCACCCTGGTGGTGATATTCGAAAGACAGAGAATGTCTGTTTTTGTAGGATAATTGCTGATTAGTCCGTTTGTTCTGCGTTTTTGTTATGTTCTTACTGAATTTAATTTTTTGTTTTTAAAAATACGGCGCTCGGCAGGTCCAATTTCGCTGGTACTATACAAAGGGTGGCCTGCTCCTACTGCTTAAAATTCATTCTCTCTCTGCAGGGAATACTTCCGAGTGGGGTGTGACGTTTCGAAAGTAAAAATTAAAATTGCTCAGAGCGCTTTCATTAACGAACACATTATAAATCCAAAGAGTGGCACGTCTGCAGATGAAATTTACAAGCCAATTGTTAATTTGTATGCCACAGCAGACAGCATTTTCCCTTAGAGGATTATTTCTATGCAAATATTCCTTGTCACCTTTTATTCCCACATGAAATCCATTTTCGAGTCCAACATTTAAGTTTTCTCTTCCTTGCGCTTACGTTTTGCCTAATCCCGGCAGTAACCTGCTCTATAACGTTAATACCCGAACGAATCTTCTCAACTGTCTCCATACTGAAAACTATACCACAAAGTAGAATTTGTTGCGCCCTTTATGAAAGGGCTGCCGGTACAGTATACCATCAGCTCTGGTGTTACTTACGTTGCGTGTGTGAAAGAGGCTTTACTATAAGACTGTCAGATCGTCAATATAGAGACAGGTGGGCACGATATGAAACCAGTAGTTTTTTTTTTTTTTTGTGGAGATAATTTTCAGTTCCGCTCTTTCTATACGTTTAATTTCCCCGTGCGACGGACAAGTAGGAAGGACGTATTTCGGTTAGTTGATTTTGGAAAACAAAAGTAAGTATTTTATTATTTGGTATCCACGCGTTGTCATGCAAGTGTTAGCTAGTATTGAACGTTTTGGTTTAATGGCGACGAGTATGCATTCCGTCGGAACGAAAGGGAGAATGTGTGAACTTTTTAAAACAAAGCCCGTAATCCAGGAAGAGCTCTTGGCTGACGGCCTCCACATGCTGCGTATGCTTACACTGCAGGTGATAAGAATGTTCCGTTAGTCGGTTCGGCAGAAAACTGGGAATGATAGTACGCGACTGACCGCAAGAAGGTGCCAGAGATAACGACCTGCTTCCTGGAAAGTTTTGTCACAACGTAGGCTGGACGCTAAACACTAACAGAACTTTATCGCCTGTGAAGGAAGAGCACGGCAGAAACTTATCTACCAGAAAACTGTCCTTTTCCTGTCTCATACCTTCCCCTCCCCCATACACCCTTCTCTCTCTCTCTCTCTCTCTCTCTCTCTCTCTCTCTCTCTCTCTCTCATTTTGCCGTCGTTGATATATTTTGGTAAAAGAAAAGTAATGTGTTGCTGGACTCTACATAGAAAGTACGCTTTCGAAATTTCGACAGCAGAAACGTATAACGTCTCTTGTCGCGTCTGCCAATGGATTTTGATGAGCAGCCATGACACACTGTCGCGCTTACTAAACAACCCTGTGGCGAAAACTGCTACTCTTCTTCGCATCAACTCTTGCTTCTTTTAATCCTGTCTGGTAAATGCCCCCTGTGGTGCATAGTACTCAAGATACGCTTGAACGACGGTTTTGCACGCTACACCCTCCTCTATTGACGATATTTCGTAAAGATTTCTTCTACAAATCGGTATGGTATCTTACTTTCCAACAACCAATTTTAGGTTGTCGTTGTACTTTTAATCGCTCCGGGCCGATGTTGGTGTCGTCGTCATCCTTGTCTTCAGTTCGAAGACTGGTTTGATGCAGCTCACCATGCTACCCTATCCTGTGCGAGCCTCATCTGTGAATTACTGCTGCAACCTACATCTTTTTGAACCTTTCTTCTGTATTGAGCTCACGTTTTCCATATACAATTTTTACTCCCGTCAAATATTATGTTGATGATCCCTTGATGTCCCAAAATAAGTCATGTCAACCGATCCCTTCTTCCAGTCGGGTTGTGCCAAAACATTTTCTCCCAAATTTCCTCTTCAGTTACGTGATCTACTCATCTAATATTCAGCATTATTCTGTAGCACCACATTTTGCCTCTATTCTCGCCGGCCGGGGTGGCCTAGCGTTTCTAGACGCTACAGTCTGGAACCGCGCGACCGCTACTGTCGCAGGTTCGAATCCTACCTCAGGCATCGATGTGTGTGATTTCCTTAGGTTAGTTAGATTTAAGTAGTTCTAAGTTCTAGGGGACTGATGACCTCAGAAGTCAAGTCCCATAGTGCTCAGAGCCATTTGAACCTCTATTCTCTTCAAGTCTGAAATGTTTATCGTCCACGTTTCTCTTCCGTACAAGCGATGTTTCAGACAAATACCAGCCGGAAGAGACGCCTAAACACTGAATTTTATATTCGATGTTAACAAATTTGTCTTCGTCAGAAACTTTATTGCCACTGCCAGTCTGTATTTTACATCCTCTCTGCCTCTGCAATCGGCTATTTTCCTGTCCATGTCTCGTTTCCTAATCTAATTCCCTTAGTGTCGCCTGATTTAAGTAGACTGCATTCAGTTACCGTTGTTTTGGTTTCTTGGCGATCATCTTGCATCCTGTATGTAATTTTCACTCTGCAGCGGATTGTGCCCTGTTGTGAAACTTCTTGGCAGATACAAATGCGTACTAGACAGACTCGAAATCGGGACCTTTCCATTCCGTGGCCAGGTGCTCTGCCAAATGAGCTACGAAGTACGACTCACAATCCGTCCTCACAGTTTTACTTCAGCCAGTACCTGGAAGATAGGAGACAAGATACTGGCGTAGTCAAAGCCGTGAAGACGGATCGTGAGTTGGGTTTGGGTAGCCCAGTCAGTACAGCGCTTGCCTGCGAAAGGCAAAGGTCTCGACTTCGAGTCTCGGCCTGGCACACAGTTTTAACCTGCCAGTTAGTTTCATCTTATATCCTCCTTTCAAGACTCTGTCCATTCCGTTAAACTGCTCTTCGAAGTTCTTTGCTGTCTCTGGCAGAATTACAATGTCATTGGCAAACCTCAGAGTTTTTATTTCTTCTCCTTCAACTTTAATTCCTATTCCAAATTTTGCTGTGACTTCCTTTACTGCTTGTTCATTGTACAGATTCTGTAATAGAGGGGATAGGCTGCAACCCTGTCTCACTCCCTTCACAACCGCTGCTCCCCTTTCGCGTCCCTCGGCTCTTATTACCGCCATCTGGTTTCTGTAAAAGTTGTTTATATCTTTTCGCTCTCTACATTTTACCCCTGCTACCTTCAGAATTTCAAACAGTGTATTCCAGTCGACATTGCCAAAAGCTTTCTCCAAATCTACAAAACCCATAAACGTGTGTTTGCCTTTTCTTAACCTATCGTCTAAAGATTTGTCACAGGGTCTGTATTGCATCGGCTGTCAGTAAATTCCTCGGGAAACCAAACATTATTCGGTAAACCATTCGTGTTAGTATTTTGCTACCATGACTTATTAAATTGATAGTTCCGTGATTTTTACACCTGTCAGCAACGGCTTTCTTTGCAATTGGAATTATTACATTATTTTCTGGAAGTCTGCGGACATGTCGTCTGCCTCATACACCTTGAACCCTAGATGGGTTTTGTCACGGCTGGCTCCCCCAAGGCTATCGGTAGTTCTGATCGAATCTCGCCTACTCTCGGGGACTTGTTTCAACTTAGGTCTTTCAGTGCTCTGTTAAATTCTTTTTGCAATCCCGTATCTCCCATTTCATCTCCATCTACTTTCACCTCCCTTACATAGACCCTCGATATACTCCTTTGTTTTCCCTTCTTCACTCAGTACTGGTTTTCCATCTGAGCTCTTGATGTTTATGCAGTTGCTTCTCCTTTCTCCAAAGACCTCTTAAAATTTTCCTGTAGGCGGCATGTATCTTTCCCCTAGTGATACTTGCTTCTACATACTTAAATTTGTCCTCTAGCCACTTCTGCTTAGCCGATTTTTTGGAGGTTTGTGTTCCCTTTCGCCTGATCATTTGCTGCATTTTTATATTTTCTCCTTTCATCAAAGCTTTTTCCTACTTGACTCTTTACTGCCTTCACTACTTCATCTCACGAAGCTACCCATTGGTCTTCTACTTCACTTCTTTCTCCCGTTTGTCAGTCGTTGCCTATAGCTCCCCCTAAAACTCTAAACAGCCTCTGATTCTTTCAACTTATCCAGATCCCATCTCCTTAATGTCCTGCCTTTTTGCAATTTTACCTGTTTTAATCTACAGTCCATAACCAATAAATTATGATCGAAGTTCACATCTACCCCAGCAAATGTTTGACAGTTTAAAACCTAGTTTCGTAATCTGGCTTACCATTACACAATAAATTTGAAACACTCAGACACATCCAGGTTTCTTCCGTGTATACAACCTTCTTTCATCATTGTTTATCTAAGCGTAGGTGTTGATTAAATTGTGCTCTGTTCAAAATTCTACCACGCGCCTTCCTCTTTCATTCCTTTTCCGCAGTCTATATTCACCTATTTTTTCCCCTCCCTATCCCTTTACTTCTGCCGAATTCCAGTCCAGCAACGCATCATACATCTCTTTAGTCTCTTCATATGCGGAGATAGTTGGCATATATACTTGTACTACTGTGGCAGGCGTGTGCTTCGTGTCTATCTTGGCTACGATAATGCGTTCACTATGCTGTTCGTGTTAACTTACCCGCATTCCCATTTTGTTATTCATTGTTGTACATATTTCTGCATACTCCCATTTTTGTATTTGCAACGCTGTACTCACCTGACCAGAAGTCCTGTTCTTCCTCCCACCTAACTTACCTAATTCCCTCTATATCCAACTCCAACCTGGCCATATCCCTATTTAAATTTTCTAACCTAACTGCCCAATTAAGGGGTCTAACATTCCACACTCCAACCTTTATAATGCCAGTTTTGTTTCTCCTGATAACATCTTCCCGAGTAGTGCCCACCCGGATATCAAAATGGGAATTGTATTACATCGATGATATTTTATATAAAAGGATGCCATCATCATTTAAACATGCAGGAGAGCTGCATGTCCTCAGGAACGATTATGGCTGTAGTTCCCACTTGCTTTCAGCCGTTCACAGAACAAGCACGTTGTTGTTGTTGTTGTTGTTGTTGTCGTCGTCGTCTTCAGTCCTGAGACTGGTTTGATGCAGCTCTCCATGCTACTCTATCCTGTGCAAGCTTCTTTATCTCCCAGTACCTACTGCAGCCTACATCCTTCTGAATCTGCTTAGTGTATTTATCTCTTGGTCTCCCTCTACGATTTTTACTCTCTACGCTGCCCTCCAATACTAAATTGGTGATCCCTTGATGCCTCAGAACATGTCCTACCAACCGATCCCTTCTACTGGTTAAGTTGTGCCACAAACTTCTCTTCTCCCCAATCCTATTCAATACTTCCTCATTAGTTATGTGATCTACCCATCTAATCTTCAGCATTCTTCTGTAGCACCACATTTCAAAAGCTTCTATTCTCTTCTTGTCCAAACTATTTACCGTCCATGTTTCACTTCCATACATGGCTACACTCCATACAAATACTTTCAGAAACGACTTCCTGACATTTAAATCTATACTCGAGGTTAACAAATTTTTCTTCTTCAGAAACGCTTTCCTTGCCATTGCCAGTCTACCTTTTATATCCTCTCTACTTCGACCATCGTCAGTTATTTTGCTACCCAAATAGCAAAACTCCTTTACTATTTTAAGTGTCTCGTTTCCTAATCTAATTTCCTCAGCATCACCCGACTTAATTCGACTATATTCCATTATCCTCGTTTTGCTTTTGTTGATCATCTTACATCCTCCTTTCAAGACACTGTCCATTCCATTCAACTGCTCTTCCAAGTCCTTTGCTGTCTCTGACAGAATTACAATGTCATTGGCGAACCTCAAAGTTTTTATTTCTTCTCCATGGACTTTAATACCTACTCCGAATTTTTCTTTGGTTTCCTTTACTGCTTGCTCAATATACAGATTGAATAGAATCGGGGATAGGCTACAACCCTGTCTTACTCCCTTCCCAACCGCTGCTTCCCTTTCATGCCCCTCGACTCTTATAACTGCCATCTGGTTTCTGTACAAATTGTAAATAGCCTTTCGCTCACTGTATTTTACCCATGCCACCTTTAGAATTTGAAAGAGTATTCCAGTCAACATTCTCAAAAGCTTTCTCTAAGTCTACAAATGCTAGAAATGTAGGTTTGCCTTTCCTTAATCTATTTTCTAAGATGAGTCGTAGGGTCAGTATTGCCTCACGTGTTCCAACATTTCTGCGGAATCCAAACTGATCTTCGCCGAGGTCGGCTTCTACCAGTTTTTCCATTCGTCTGTAAAGAATTCGCGTTAGTATTTTGCAGCTGTGACTTATTAAACTGATAGTTCGGTAATTTTCGCATCTGTCAACACCTGCTTTCTTTGGGATTGCAATTATTATATTCTTCTTGAAGTCTGAGGGAATTTCGCCTGTCTCATACATCTTGCTCACCAGATGGTAGAGTTTTGTCAGGACTGGCTCTCCCAAGGCCGTCAGTAGTTCCAATGGAATGTTGTCTACTCCCGGGGCCTTGTTTCGACTCAGGTCTTTCAGTGCTCTGTCAAACTCTTCACGCAGTGTCGTATCTCCCATTTCATCTTCATCTAAATCCTCTTCCATTTCCATAATATTGTCCTCAAGTACATCGCCCTTGTATAGACCCTCTATATACTCCTTCCACCTTTCTGCTTTCCCTTCTTTGCTTAGAACTGGGTTTCCATCTGAGCTCTTGATATTCATACAAGTGGCTCTCTTTTCTCCAAAGGTCTCTTTAATTTTCCTATACGCAGTATCTATCTTACCCCTAGTGAGATAAGCCTCTACATCCTTACATTTGTCCTCTAGCCATCCCTGCTTAGCCATTTTCCACTTCCTGTCGATCTCATTTTTTGAGACGTTTGTATTCCCTTTTGCCTGCTTCATTTACTGCGTTTTTATATTTTCTCCTTTCATCAATTAAGTTCAATATTTCTTCTGTTACCCAAGGATTTCTACTAGCCCTCGTCTTTTTACGTACTTGATCCTCTGCTGCCTTCACTACTTCATCCCTCAGAGCTACCCATTCTTCTTCTACTGTATTTCTTTCCCCCATTCCTTTCAATTGTTCCCTTATGCTCTTCCTGAAACTCTGTACAACCTCTGGTTTAGTCAGTTTATCCAGGTCCCATCTCCTTAAATTCCCACCTTTTTGCAGTTTCTTCAGTTTTAATCTACAGTTCATAACCGATAGATTGTGGTCAGTCCACATCTGCCCCTGGAAATGTCTTAAAATTTAAAACCTGGTTCCTAAATCTGTCTTACCATTATATAATCTGATACCTTCTAGTATCTCCAGGATTCTTCCACGTATACAACCTTCTTTTATGATTCTTGAACCAAGTGTTAGCTATGATTAAGTTATGCTCTGTGCAAAATTCTACCAGGCGGCTTCCTCTTTCATTTCTCTCCCCCAATCCATATTCACCCACTATGTTTCCTTCTCTCCCTTTTCCTACTCTCGAATTCCAGTCAAATTTTCGTCTCCCTTCACTACCTGAATAATTTCTTTTATTTCATCATACGTTTCATCAATTTCTTCATCTGCAGAGCTAGTTGGCATATAAACTTGTACTACTGTAGTAGGCTTGGGCTTCGTGTCTATCTTGGCCACAATAATGCGTTCAGTATGCTGTTTGTAGTAGCTTACCCGTACTCCTATGTTTTATTTATTATTAAACCTACTCCTGCATTACAACTATTTAATTTTGTATTTATAACCCTGTATTCACCTGACCAAAAGTCTTGTTCCTCCTGCCACCGAACTCAGGACGGCGAGGGTGGGGGTGGGGGGGTCTTGGGGGGGGGAGGAGGAGGAGGAGGAGGTGGAGGAGGGGGGGGGTTGTGCACATGGCTGTAGTACCAGTAATGAAACTAAAACGTGTCCTTCCCCCTGTTTGTGCGAAACGCATTTGTTAGAGGGTAAATAGCCGTTCTACAAGAAACCTAGATCCTCCTCAGAATACTTTACTTTTCGCAAAAATTTTCGACCTGATATAAAACAGCATCACCTGGGAACTGCCTAATAGAGCTTCCGAAGTTACTAACCGGTCACAATTGGAATACTAAAGACCCTATAACACGCCCTATAGTCTAGTCAAAAAATATATATTCATCTTGCAAAAGGTGGAGAAAAAGATTTCATTTTGTTAACTTGTTTATGTGGTTGTAAAGAGTGTAAAACCAAGTATTGCCAACGAAATTTATGTTGGCTAAACTCCCTATAGACAAGTTTTGAAAATAACTGACTTTTTCAGTGTTTTTCAAAAAATCCAGTTTCTTGTGCTCCTAGCGCTTTGACATCCATTTCTCTCTACAAATTCGATTACTAAAACTTTTTCTGCACCCAGTACCATTGGCGCTACTGGTAGTCAAACAATATCGGTTTTTAAAGTTTTGTGCGAAATGGTAAAAATGTAGTTTCTGAACACTTTTATTTCAGTTTATGTACATATAGTAGAAATATAACAAATATTATGTCATTTAAAGGAACTGAACGTCTCACTGAGGAGTAGGGCGTATTCAATTACTCCATATGCAATCGGGTGAGTCCTGGGCATCCATCGATTGATTCGTACATCAGCAGTCGAAGTTAAGCTCCAGGGCATTTCAGCCCTGACTTATACGTATTTCTAAAACTACATTATTTACTCATTTATATCAAGTAACCACCGGCTGGAAACTGAACTATTGGTAGGAGACTCCGGGTGAGTAGTGGGTTTCATATCAACCTGTTCGTCCAACAGTGAGTCAGCGTCTTCCAGTTCAATGGAAATAAATTCGCTAAACACGAAAAACTTGGTGTCAGCTCTACGAGGTACAGATATTTTACCTGTTGGTGACGTGTGGAAGTTTGTGGTGTACCGTGGATTTCCCGCTTATCGCGAGCTGTCGCCTTGACATTAGGCTATCCGTGCACGCATCCCAGACCGACCTAAACTTGCACGCGTCACACTATGTCCCTATACCAATATGTCTTATTTTCATCAGTAATGCAGGAATACAGAATTCACACAGCCTAGCCTGACTATGTCAGTAGGTACTGACTGTAATATCAGCGATGCTATGTACTCTTGGCATACCAGAAAGTGAGATGTTCAATTGCGGTGTATAGCATTGCATGTATTTCTACTTTATGAAGAGAAAAGTGCTCAAAAACTAGGTATTTTGCAGTTTTGCACGAAGTCTGAAAAATCGTTATTTTGTGACGAACTGTAGTAGAAAATGAAATAATCAGTACTTTTGCTTTTGATGATATCGCCATTTGGGGAGAGACAGAAATGGGAGTTCAGAAGAGACTGGATTCATGGATAAAATATTTAAAGAATTTAAGTTGATTGTGAGAATAAAACAGTGACAATATCAGTTTGACCTTGTAACAACAAATTGGACGGAAAGGTTGAATGTGTAGAAAGTTTCAATTATATGGGCAGTGCCATATCAAGTAATGGAAGTGCCAAACCAGAACTTTTAAACAGAGTAGGAAGAACCAAGTACGAAACCCAATCTGGGACAAGGGAGGCCTAAGAGTTAAAGAGACCAAGTCTAAAACCTATCCCCAGACAGTCGTGAAGTATAGTCTGGAGACCTGTGTCATAAGTAAGAGAGAAGAGTCAAATACAAGCATGTGAAATGAAGTTCCTTGGGTCAGTTGTTAAAAAAAGGACAGGGATGAATATGTAAGGAGTGTCCTGCAGGTGAACTTGACCAAGGTGGAAGGAATGATTGCTTAGCGGTTGAAGTGGTTGGGTCATGTGAAGCGTATACATCTGGCTAGAACTCCACGTCAGTGTTTGGAGATGGAGGAAGGTGGAAAAAGACCGATTGGGCTGCCTAAGAACAGATGGACAGACCAGGTCAATGAAAATCTCAAGAAGAGAGGAGTAACCTGGGATGCAGTGGATAGAGAGAGAAGCCATACCAGGACAGAAATCAATGCAGGCACATCGTTCACAAAGTATTTATCTGACGACGACGATGATGATGTAACGCCCTTGGTATTGGGTGCATTGAATAAGTCGGAAATTTTCAAAGTTTTTTTACTACAGGAAGTTTACCAACATAACTTTTGTTGGCAAAACTTTGTTTTCTAATCTTTCCAGTCATACGAACGATATAAAAAATAATGAAATTTTCTACCCCAACCTTGGAAAGGTAAGTGCTTTTTTTTTTTTTTCGGACAATTTAAGTGGACTGTTATGGGATACAACAGAAGCCACTTTCACTTTTGACGATTTCAGCCCGTCAAGAACAAAACTGTCTTTTCTGTTACCAAGTCAATCAAAAAACTAGTCTGGTATTCAATCCCCTCTGGAAGTACCTGTATATCGCACTCCGCCAGGTAGTAAGAAACACGGCACCGAGTTGGGATCACTAAATGTTCCTGGATCGGACAGAAGAGGAAGGTGAGCTGAGACAAACAAAATGTCTGTAGAGGTATCTCTACTGATTCTTACACAGAACATTTTCATTTTCCAAAAAGTCGTAATACGCACGCGTGAAAAATGTCCTGCTACAGTCTGACGTCAACGGTTAAGGCCTAGTACATGCGGATGATGGTTCAATCCCGCGTCCGGCCATCCTGATTTAGGTTTTCCGTGATTTCCCCTAAATCGCTCCAGGCAAATGCCGGGATGGTTCCTGTGAAAGGACACGGCCGACTTCCTTCCCCGTCCTTCCTTAATCCGATGAGACCGATGACCTCGCTGTCTGGTCTCCTTCCCCAAACAACCAACCAACCAACCTAGTACATGCGGGCATGACTTCATGGATTCTCCTTAGAAATAGGAATGACTTCAGATGGACCACACGTCAATCAATCTTACGGGGGCTTGGTGTCTCATCAAAACTGAAAACAGTTTTATAAACTGGCATTCTGCTCCTCCTAGTGTATCTCCTACGGCGGTACGGCATGGCTGTGTGCTGCGTGCTGCTGCCTGCAGTCGACTGACGCAGAAACAGGAAGCGCGCCGAGCGCTCCATTCACAGAACGCTTATCGCTACGTCACTTCCGCTGATAAAGTTTGATTTTTGCCCGACGCGGCCCTAGTAATACTAGGGGCCGCGTCTCGCTGGCTGCCTCGCTAAACGGCTAAGTCCCGCTCAAGGTCAGCCGCCTATAAGGCGAAGCACACAGCCATGGATTCTCCTTAGAAATAGGAATGACTTCAGATGGACCACACGTCAATCAATCTTACGGGGGCAGGTTTGCGCGACTGTTCACGGAAACATCCGCAATTATATAAGTGCGTGGTTAGAAGTTGGACAGTTCCCTTATTATTATTATTATTATTATTATTATTATTATTATTATTATTTCTTTCCTTTCTCAGACGTTATGTCTGGTTAAAAATGGAAAGTGATGCGGGCCTTGATCAAGCGTGACTTCCTTTTAACTGTACGGTATATGTTACATTGCATTTAGGAACTTTCGGGTAATTGAACACGTATCAATAATTACAGATTTCTGTAGTTGTATATATATAATGTTTGGATGTAGCTGTATTGCGTTGATGTACTGGTGGATATTGTGTGGTATGACTCATGGAGCCGGCCGAAGTGGCCGAGCGGTTAAAGGCGCTACAGTCTGGAACCGCACGACCGCAGGTTCGAATCCTGCCTCGGGCATGGATGTGTGTGATGTCCTTAGGTTAGTTAGGTTTAAGTAGTTCTAAGTAGTTCTAAGTTCTAGGGGACTTACGACCACAGCAGTTGAGTCCCATAGTGCTCAGAGCCATTTGAACCATTTTTTTGACTCCTTTAGTTGATAGTATAATTGGTATAATGTCAACTTTATTCTGATGCCACATGTCCTTGACTTCCTCAGCCAGTTGAATGTATTTTTCAATTTTTCTCCTGTTTTCATCCGTATATTTGTTGAATTGGTTATGGATATTTCGATTAGTTGTGTTAATTTCTTTTTATTGGTGAGTATGATGTCAGGATTGTTATGTGGTGTTTTATCTGTAATAATGGATCTGTTCCAGTATAATTTGTATTCATCATTCTCCAGTACATTTTGTGGTGCATACTTGTATGTGGGAACGTGTTGTTTTTATTAGTTTGTTGTATGGCAAGTTGTTGATGTATTATTTTTGCTACATTGTCATGTCTTCTGGGGTATTCTGTGTTTGCTAGTATTGTACATCCGCTTGTGATGTGATCTACTGTTTCTATTTGTTGTTTGCAAAGTCTGCATTTATCTGTTGTGGTATTGGGATCTTTAATAATATGTTTACTGTACTATCTGGTGTTTATTGTTTGATCCTGTATTGCAATCACGAATCCTTCCGTCTCACTGTATATATTGCCTTTTCTTAGTCATGTGTTGGATGCGTCTTGATCGATGTGTGGCTGTGTTAGATGATACGGGTGCTTGCCATGTAGTGTTTTCTTTTTCCAATTTACTTTCTTCGTATCTGTTGATGTTATGTGATCTAGAGGGTTGTAGAAGAGGTTATGAAATTGCAGTGGTGTAGCCGTGTATTTATATGAGTGATTGCTTTGTGTATTTTGCTAGATTCTGCTCGTTCTAGAAAGAATTTTCTTAAATTGTCTACCCGTCCATAATGTAGGTTTATGTCGATAAATCCCCTTCCTCCATCCTTTCTGCTTAATGTGAATCTTTCTGTTGCTGAATGTATGTGATGTATTCTATATTTGTGGCATTGTGATCGTGTAAGTGTATTGAGTGCTTCTAGGTCTGTGTTACTCCATTTCACTACTCCAAACGAATAGGCCAATATTGGTATAGCGTAAGAATTTATAGCTTTTGTCTTGTTTCTTGATGTCAATTCTGTTTTCAGTATTTTTGTTAGTCTTTGTCTATTTTTTCTTTTAGTTCTTCTTTAATATTTGTATTATCTATTCCTATTTTTGTCTGTATCCTAGATATTTATAGGCATCTGTTTTTTCCATTGCTTCTATGCAGTCGCTGTGGTTATCCAATATGTAATCTTGTTTCGTGTGTTTTCCCTTGACTATGCTATTTTTCTTACATTTGTCTGTCCCAAAAGCCATATTTATATCACTGCTGAATATTTCTGTTATCTTTAGTAATTGGTTGAGTTGTTGATTTGTTGCTGCCAGTAGTTTTAGATAATCCATATATAGCAGATTGTTATTTTGTGTGGGTATGTTCCAGTAATATATATCCATAATTTGGATAGTGGGTTCAGAGCAAGGCAGAACCAGAAAGGACTTAACGAGTCTCCTTGTTATATTCCACGCTTAATCTGTATTGGCCGTAATGTGATATTATTTGAATTTGTTTGGACATTAAGTGTGGTTTTCCAATTTTTCATTACTATGTTTAGGAACTGTATTCATTTAGGATCTACTTTGTATATTTCCAATTCTGTAGTAACCATGAGTGGGCTACACTATCAAAAGCTTTTTGGTAATCAATGTATGCGTAGTGCAGCGACATTTGTTTAGGTTTAGCTTGATATGTCACCTCTGCATCTATTATCAGTTGCTCTTTACATCCTCGTGCTCCTTTGCAGCAGCCTTTTTGTTCTTCATTTATAATTTTGTTCTGTGTTGTATGTGTCATTAATTTCTGTGTAATGACTGAAGTTAATATTTTGTAGATTGTTGGTAGGCATGTTATGGGGCGATATTTAGCTGGGTTTGCTGTGTCTGCTTGATCTTTAGGTTTCAGATAAGTTATTCCTTGTGTGAGTGTATCAGGGAGTGTGTATGGGTCAGCAATGTAACTGTTAAATAATTTAGTTAGATGTGAATGTGTGGAGGTGAACTTCTTTAGCCAGAAATTTGCTATTTTATCTTTTCCAGAGGCTTTCCAATTGTGCGTAGAATTAATTGCGCGGGTGACTTCACGTTGCAATATTATCACTTCAGGCCTTTGTGGTATCATCTTGTATGTGTCTGTTTCAGCTTGTATCCACCGTGCATGCCTGTTATGTTGTACCGGGTTTGACCATATGTTGCTCCAGAAGTGTTCCATGTCTGTTTGGTGGATTGTCTATTTTAATGTGTGTGTGATCTATTGTCTGGTAAAATTTCTTTTTGTTTGTGTTGAATGTTTGGTTTTGTTTCCTTCTATTTTCACTTTTTTTGTACCTTCTAAGTCGTTTGGCCAATGCTTGTAATTTCTGCTTCTTTTCATCTATTTGCTCTATCGCTTCTTGCTGTGAGATTTTACATAACCTTTTTCGTTTATCTGATATTTCATTCCTTATAAATTGTGTTAGCTGTCCGATGTCTTTTCTCAGTTTTTCTATTCTGATCTGTAGCCTGTGTTGCCATGCTGGTTTTGTGGATTTCTTCTGTGTGTTGGTTGGTTCTGATCTCTGTCTAGTGTGTATATTTAGTGTAGTGAGTGCTCCTACATAAACCAGTAGTTGTAACTCTTCCATAGTTGTATTTTCATTTATTTTGTTGTGTATGATTGTGTTGATAGTTGTTATTGTTGTTTCGACTTGTGGGTTATTTGGTGGTCTATGCAAGAATGGTCTAATGTCTGTATTTGTGTCTTTGTATTCTATATATGTTAACTGAAATTTTTCTTCTATATCTAACATGTGTGTCGCTTCATGTTCTATTTGTGCTTGTTCTGGTGGCTCTCTTAAGATTTCGTTTTCCTCTGATTGTTTAATTGATGCGTGTTGTTCTTTGTTTGTTTGCTCTGGGATGTTTGAGTCCATTACTGTATTTTCTTCTTCTGATTGCACATTATTTTGTTCCAGTATTTGTTGTACTTGTTGTTTGATGTTTTCTAATTCTGACTGGGGTATCTGTTATTTTTTATTATTACACGGATCTGATCAGCTAGTCGTTATTCGGTTAAAAATTTTAATTCTGGGTATCTGGTAATAAATGTTGTGTATACTTGTGATCTGTATCCAGTTGTGTTGGTTCCTAGGTTTGTTGCTTGGTAATAACAGAACATGAGGTGTCGGTTAACTTCATCTGACCATCTCATCCTCTGTCTTTGTTTTCCTTCTAGAGTGGTTGCAGGAAGCATGTCCTGCAAAACACCTCTATTTGGATTTAAATCATTTTCCAGTTGGCTAGCAGTGTCGTTACCATTGTGGACGGACATAGGGTTCAAGCGTCGTCCCCGACCATGACAGCGCTTGTCCGAGGCTTCATTAGTTCTGTCCTGAACCAACTAATCACACTAAATGGGGGGGGGGGGGGTTAGCACTATTAGTGGTTTCTTCTTTTCGTCGCCTTTTACGACTGGCAGAACATACCGGAGGCCTATTCTTTTCCCGAGCCTCCACGGGGTTTATTATATTTTCATCAAATGGAGATCCGATGCTGAACGCGATTGCATAAAACGAAACTGCACATCCATTGCAGGTTTCAGTGTGTGGGAAGTCCTTAGTTTATGGGATAAGTAGTGCCATACGCACATTTATTTTTTTAAGGCCTAGTACATGCGGCCGATGGTTCAATCCCGCGTCCGGCCATCCTGATTTAGGTTTTCCGTAATTTCCCCTAAATCGCTCCAGGCAAAATGTTTCTTTACGTGCACCTACTGACTCTATTGCCACGACCATTATCATTCGTGCAATCTGGAAAGTGTTCTAGATGACACGCCTGGCCGCTGGATAACTGCCAGGTGTAAGCTGTGAAGCTTCTGCCACCCTTAACGCTTTGTAATGATCGAGTGACCAGGTAAAGAGGTCAGATTCAGCATTATTAATAGAGCGGTAGTAAAGTAAATCTTGACCTGTTCAATAGCTTCTTGCTCCACCTTTGGAACGCCATGCAGCAGAGACTACATTTGGCGTGTATTTGCCAAGTCCTTGGTTTGTTTCTGGCGGTACGTAGCGTTATATGTCTACGGAGTATGTCCCAGTTCCATTATGAATGTGGTTATGAAAAAAAAGTCATCGATTATGTCACAAAATCAATATGTATTCAAAATAGTCCCGCCCAGTATCAACGCATACCTGAAGTCATTTAAAGTGTTTTGAAACTGTCACTTACCCTTTTTTTGAGCCTGCAAATAGCGCTATAGTAAACTTTTCTTGAAAGTCCTTAATTGCGTCATAGCGGTGTCCTTCCATTGCCAGCTTCCATTTGGGTAACAACCAGAAGTCGAGTGGGGCGAAATCCGAAGAATACGATGGATGATCCAGAACTGTGATACATACGTTGGCCAAAAATTCGTCCACAATCTGCACTTTGTGGGCTGGTGTGTCGTCATGGAGATCAATCAGGAACCTGCCTCGTGGTATTAGGGTCGAATTCGACGAATTCTCGACCACAAGCCCTGGAGGACTCAAAAAAGTTGATGTTGCCTCACTGCTCCACTGCCAGTTTCCTACGAGTGTTAGACACGCACTGCTACATTCGCGGCCTAGGTGGATCCTGCTGCAACTGTTTTTGAAACTTCAGGAAACGTAACACCGCAACTCGCCACGATATAGCATTGCAGTTTGAAATTTCACACAAGCAGACCTAACAGAACCGGGATACACTGTACGCACAGACACGCAATTCCCGTAAATTATGGGCGGGTGTTTTATGGGCAAAGAACTGGCTCCTGGTAGCGTCCCAGATGTGTTCCATTGGGTTTAGATCAAGTGAATTTGGTGACCAAAACGATGTGAGCTGTCATGCTCCTCGAACCTCTGAAGTACGATTCTGGCCTTTTGACACGGGTAGTTTGGTTTGAGATCTGCCTACAGTTTATTTTAAATGGGATTGATACAAGACCATCATTAATAAAGCAGATTCCCAAATCCACAACTCGCGTGGAAAAGCGAGGTGTTTAAGAAAAGTAACGAGACTGATAGTATTGCGAGCGATTGGACAATGCAGCGTTGCTCTACTTGTGTAGACTGGTGTATACATCATTCCAGACGCTGTCTGTTTCAGCTCCGCATAGACATCACGTGATGTTTCGGAGCGCCATCAGTGAAGTCGTCTTTTTGTTATGTTAAGAAAATAGAACAGCTGAATTTAGAGCAACGTTATGCCATCAAGTTTTGTATTAAACTTAGGGAATCCGCGAGTGTGAACGTTGAAAAGTTGAAAAAGCCCTATGGGAACAGTCGTTACCAAGAGCACTTGTTTATCGCTGGCACAAATCATTTTTGGAAAGCCGAGAACACATTGATGATGATCCTCGCTCGGAAGACCTTATCTTCAGACACATACGAAAATGCCGAATGTGTGCATACTCTTTTGATATCAGGCCTACGTTTAATAATAAACATGGATGACCTGTTAAACACTTTCAACCCCACATCAGATTTTGACCGAAGTCTTACACATGCGAGAGGTTTGTGCCAAAACTATACCGAAAAACCTCACAACAAACCAGGAGGACAATCGAAGAAACGTGTGCATTGATCTTCTTGAGAGTATTGCCAGTGACCACGAATGGTTCAGTCGTGTGATCGTAGGTGTTGAATCGTGGATTTTTGAGTACGACCCTGAGACAAAGTGGGAAAGTAGGGAGTAGCACTCTGAGACATCTCCTCGACCGGAAAAAAGCTCGAAAGAGCAAAACAAAGATCAAAACAATGCTGATTTGCAGTAGGGTACCATGCATACAGAATATGTTCCTCCAGGACAAACTCAACCAGGTGTTTCACGAAGACGTTCCTGAAAGGCTCTGGAATAGGGTGAATCGTGTGAGACAGGACATTGGAGACAAGTAGGTGCTGCATCATGACAACGCCCCACGTCACACGGCCACTTCCATCACGGAATATTTGACCTCAACAGTCATTCCTGTTGTTTCGTAGCACCCTATTCAGTTGATCTGAATCCTTGTGACTCTTTTCTTTTCCCTAAATAGAAAAAAAATGTCTTAAAAGGGCGTCTTTTTAGGACACTGCAGAACATTCAAAAGAATGTGACAGACATATTAATGGCCCCCCAGGGGGTCCACAACTCTTTTGTGGACAGGTGCGTAGTGAGCACGGGACCCCGAGCTAATGTGGCCCTCCTTCCTTTCCGGGCTGCATACCTTCCCTTCCCTTTCCGCATCCCTCCCCGTCCCCCATCTTCGCCCCCCCGCCCCTCACCTCTGGCTCTTTCCTTCCCTTTCTCCCCCTCTGGGAGTATGGTTTGTGCCTACGTCCGGAGACGGACGCTCGAAACTTTTCCAAATTACTTGCTTTCTACACTTACAGGTCCTCGTCCTTCCTCTGTCCTTCCTCTGTCCTTCTCTTTTCCTTCCCTCTTCTCCTTGCCCTTTTCTCCGCTGCGGCGTTTGAGACCCCCTCTTCTTTCCTTTCCCTTTCTCTTTTTTCCTCCCTGTGCGTGTCTGAAGGCCGACCCACGCACTTCCATGCGTAGCCGGTGACGGGGTAACGCGTAATTCCCCGCCCCGGGTAGACAGGTAGGACACGTACGTACCCCCTGGTAACGGCCAGGCCCAGGGAGGGGTGATTACCCGAGCTGATACCTTCCGAAAGTGCCGATTGGTTCCTCCGTCCGTTTGTCGGGAGGTGTGACCTGAGGTGTGAACAATCACCTAAGGCGGGTGTGCCCTCGGTGAGGGCCCCCACAAGGGAGGAGCGCGCCATCGGAGACGCCGGTAATCATGGGCGATTCTTCCGCAATGGTTTCCTCACCTTCCACTATGTCTGCTCACAAACGTAAGTTCACTGAGTCTCAGCCACAGACGGTTCTTCCATCGTTGCCACAGTTCCTTGTTGTTTCTCGGTCTGACGAAGGTCACGACTTTTCCACGGTCAACCCTTTCATTATTCAGAAAGGTGTCGACGCAATTGCGGGTCCTGTAAAGTCTTGTTCCAGATTACGGAATGGCACCCTGTTGTTGGAAACACACAGTGCCCTCCAGGCTCAAAAATTGCTGCGTACTTCTCTGCTCCACACCTTCCCTGTCCGGGTGGAGCCGCACCGTACCTTAAATTCCTCGCGTGGAGTCGTTTATACACGCTCCCTCGATGGATTGTCTGACGAAGAAATTCAGCACTACCTGTCTGACCAGGGCGTCACGGCTGTTCATCGGGTTATGAAAAGGGTTGACTCGAACATCATTCCAACCCGCACTGTCTTCTTGACATTTGACAAAGTTCAACTCCCATCAAAAATCAAAGCAGGCTATGAGATAATTTCCGTTCGCCCTTATGTCCCAAACCCTACGCGTTGCTATTGATGTCAGCGGTTCAATCACACCAGCCAGTCCTGTTCAAATCCGGCAAAATGTGTTACGTGTGGCAAGGATGCCCATGAGGGTGCTTGTCCACCTCCATCCCCTCGCTGCATCAACTGTATGGGTGACCACGCTGCTTCCTCTCGAGATTGCCCCGTTTTTAAGGACGAAAAGCTCATCCAGGAAATAAGACTGAAGGAAAAGGTGTCGACCTTTGCTGCTCGAAAATTATTCGCCAGTCGACAGCCCACCGTGCCTCAGAAAGGAAAATACAGCACTGTCCTTGCTTCTCCTCGGCCAACAAAGGAGGCGGCCACGCAGACTTGCGACCTCACCTTTAGTACCACGGTCGTCAGATCGGCCAGCGCAAAGATCGCCCGTTCAACCTCACCACTTTCGCCTGCCCACTCAATGGCTCACCCTTCGTCGGGTTCTGCTAAATCTCGAGCCCAAAAGTCAGACACCAAGTCTTCGAAAAAAGAGCATTCTCGTGAAGAGTTTTTACGTACCGCAACTTCACAACCATCGGTTCCTCCTTCATCTAAACATCATACTTCCAAGAAGGCTACGAAGAAACACAGTTCCTCTCCTTCTCCGCCAAGGCATGTCCCATCTACAGCACCACCTGGCGGAAATCGCCCTCGGCCGTCTTCTGTGTCGCCGAGGCGCACTGCTGGTGGCCGGTCAACCGGCCGATCGCTGGTGGCAGGAGCTGCTCCTGACCAACCTATGGATCAGGATATTCTGCCTTGGACTGAATGCCATTCCATGCTGTCGGTCGCAAGCTCTGAGCAGTCGTTGAGTTGACAGCACCCTTGGTCACGTTCCTCCATTTCCTGTTCACCCTATGTCCATTATCCACTGGAATATCCGCGGCATTCGAGCCAATCGGGATGAATTGTCGATCCTCTTACGATCCTACTCGCCGGTCATCTTCTGCCTTCAGGAAACAAAGCTGCGTCCCCATGACCGCTTTGTTCTCCCCCATTTTCAGTCTGTCCGATTTGATCTCCCCTTTGTTGCAGGCACTCCAGCCCATGGAGGACTCATGATTCTTCTCCATGATACTCTCCATTATCACCCACTCCCCTTAAACAGTTCCTTCCAAGCTGTCGCCGTCCGTCTTTCCCTTTCTGGATACACGTTCTCTCTTTGTACGGTATACATTCCATCGTCCACACCAATGGCACGAGCTGATCTCCTTCATCTTCTTGATCAGCTTCCACCCCCCTATTTGCTGGTTGGGGACTTCAATGCCCACCACCCGCTTTGGGGATCTCCGCATCCTTGTCCACGTGGCTCACTATTGCTAGACGTCTTCCACCAAGCGGATCTAGTCTGCCTCAACACTGGGGTCCCCACATTTTTGTCTGCCTCCACGGCAAATTTATCTCATTTGGACCTTGCGGTCGGTACTGTTCCGCTATCTCGGCGCTTCGAATGGTTCGCCCTTGATGATACACACTCGAGTGACCACTTTCCATGTGTTCTTAGACTGCAGCCTCAACTGGCATATATGCGCTCGCGACGCTGGAAGTTTGCCCAAGCCGATTGGACACTTTTTTCGTCTCTAGCGACATTCGATGACCGTCGCTTTCCCAGCGTCGACGATGAGGTCACACATGTTACCGACGTTATTCTCACAGCTGCGGAACGTTCAATACCACGCACCTCCGAATTGCCCCGGCGCCCCCCAGTTCCTTGGTGGAACGAGGCATGCCGTGACGCAATACGTGAGCGGCGACGTGCTCTTCGCATTTTCCGTCACCATCCAACTTTGGCCGACTGTATCCGATATAAGCAGCTCCGTGCGCGATGCCGTCGCGTCATCCGCGATAGCAAGAAGGCAAGCTGGAAATTCTTTATTAGCTCATTTAACACCTTCACTCCCTCCTCGGAAGTTTGGAGTCGGCTTCGACGGTTTCAGGCGCGCCTAGTTTCTCCCCGGTCTCTGGGCTCACTGTCGCGCATGATACCTTAGTGGACCCCGTCGCAATTTCTAACTCATTGGGTCAGCACTTTGCTGAGATTTCGAGTTCTTCAAATTACCCGCCAGCGTTTCTCCCGAAGAAACGTGCAGCGGAAGTGCGACAGCTTGCTTTCTCCTCTCAAAATCACGAAAGCTACAATACTGTTTTCTCCATGCGGGAACTCCAACATGCCCTCTCTTCTCGCTCCTCCGCCCCAGGACCGGATGGTATCCATGTCCAAATGTTGCTGCATTTATCAACCCATAGTCTGCGTTACCTCCTTCGCCTTTATAATCGAATTTGGACCGACAGTACCTTTCCCAGGCGATGGCGGGAAGCTATTGTCGTTCCCGTTCCGAAACCTGGAAAGGACAAACATCTCCCCTCTAGTTATCGCCCCATTTCTCTCACGAGTAGTGTCTGTAAGGTTTTGGAGTGTATGGTGAATTACAGTTTAGCTTGGTGGCTGGAATCCTGCAGTCTTTTAACACCAGCCCAATGCGGATTCCGAAAGCATCGTTCTGCAGTTGACCATCTTGTTGCTCTCTCCACTTATATCATAAACAATTTTCTTCGGAAACGCCAAACGGTAGCAATATTTTTTGATCTGGAGAGAGCATACGATACCTGTTGGAGGACAGGCATCCTCCGCACACTGTTCTCTTGGGGCTTTCGGGGCCGGCTGCCCCTTTTTCTTCGCGAATTTATGGCAGAGCGCACATTTAGGGTGCGGGTGAACACTACTCTCTCCCGTACTTTCTCCCAAGAAAACGGGGTACCCCAGGGCTCCGTGCTGAGTGTTGTACTGTTTGCCATCGCCATTAATCCAATTATGGATTGTCTCCTTCCTGATGTCTCGGGCTCCCTCTTTGTGGACGATTTTGCGATCTACTACAGCTCTCAACGGACCAGCCTTCTTGAAAGACGTCTTCAAGGATGTCTCGATCGCCTCCACTCGTGGAGCATCGAAACCGGCTTCCGTTTCTCACCCAGTAAGACCGTTTGTGTTAATTTTTGGCGACGTAAGGAGTTTCTTCCGCCCTCCTTACATCTAGGTCCTGTCAACCTTCCGTTTTCCGACGTCGCTAAATTCTTGGGTCTTATGTTTGACAGAAAACTGTGCTGGTCCTCCCACGTTTCCTATCTTTCGGCTCGCTGTCTGCGTTCCCTTAACACCCTCCGTGTCCTGAATGGTACCTCCTGGGGAGCGGACCGAGTGGTCCTTCTCCGCCTCTATCGCGCCTTAGTGCGCTCTAAATTGGATTATGGAAGCATAGTCTACTCCTCTGCTCGGCCGTCTATTCTTCGGCGTTTCGACTCTATCCACCACCGTGGATTACGTTTAGTGTCTGGAGTTTTTTACACCAGCCCTGTGGAAAGCCTTTATGCTGAGACTGCTGAACCTCCGCTGTCCAATCGGCGGGCAGTCCTTCTGAGTTGTTATGCTAGCCATCTGTCTTCCATGCCTGCTAATCCAGCCCATGACCTTTTTTTCGACGCCTCCTTTGATGTAGGGTATGCAGGCCGCTCCTCCTCCCTACTACCCCCGGGAGTCCGCTTTCGTCAACTGCTCAACCCCTACACTTGTTTACCGTCGGGTATTTGCTGCTCTATGTGCACAAATGACGGACGCCACATTTATTTACACCGACGGCTCGAAAACATCGTTAGGTGTAGGGAGTGCCTATATTGTTGGCGACACCCCAAATCACTTTCGGCTTCCCGACCAGTGTTCGGTTTATACTGCGGAGCTTTACGCTGTTCTCCAGGCTGTCCACTACATCCGCCGCCATCAGCGGATACAGTACGTAATCTGCTCAGATTCTCTCAGCTCTCTCCTAAGTCTCCAAGCTCTTTACCCTGTGCACCCTCTGGTCCACCGGATTCAGGACTGTCTGCGCTTGCTCCACCTGGGGGGCGTCTCGGTGGCGTTCCTCTGGCTCCCGGGACACGCTGGTATCTGTGGGAATGAGGCGGCCGATATAGCGGCCAAGGCTGCAGTCTCTCTTCCTCGGCCAGCTATTCAGTCGCTTCCCATTACCGATCTACGGAGCGGTTTATGTCGCCAAGTTGCTCATTTATGGCATGCGCATTGGTCAACACTTCCCCATAATAAATTGCGGGAAGTGAAAGCCCTTCCTTGCGCTTGGACCTCTTCCTCCCGAACGCGTCGTCGGGAGGAGGTAATTTTAGCTAGACTCCGGATAGGGCACTGTCTTTTTAGCCATCGACATCTTTTAAGCGGTGATCCTCCCCCAATCTGTCCCCACTGCTCTCAGCTGTGGACGGTCAGACACCTTTTAATTGAATGCCCCTATTTTAATCCGTTACGCTCCCGTCTACAGCTATCGCCTGATCTATCGTCGATTTTAGCAGATGACACGCGCTCAGCCGACCGCGTTCTCCAGTTTATTAGTGACAGTGAAATGACGTCAGTCATTTGAAATTTTTTTTTTTTTTTGGGGACAACAAACCCCTTTCTATAGTGGATTTTTAAGCATTCCTTCTGCCTTTAGTTTCTCAAATTTTATGACTTTGTTCCCATTGCTGCTGGTTTTAAATTTCGTTTTTGTCCTGTTTCCTACGTCACGGGCTGGGCGCTAATGACCATAGAAGTTTTGCGCCCTAAAACCACAAACAAAAAAAACAAAAAAAAAGACATATTAATGGCCGTAACAGCTGAAGCCTTTCAACACTGCTTCCAAGACTGGGGTCGACGACTCTGTGTATACCTGCAGAATGGGGCTACGTTCAAGGGGAAAATCTTTTTGTTTGCAAAATATAAAAACTTCGATAAGTAAAGTCTCACTCGTTACTTTTTTCACACACCTTGTATACGTACTGGGTAGCCGTTTGTTACCCAGGGTTGCAGGCAAACGGCTTCATATATTGCGGTGTTTTTTAAATTTGTAAATAAGATCAAACAATTTAAAAAAATATTTATTATTCTGTACATAAACAATGAGATGACATGTAATGAAATACCTGGCTGCGACATTGTTGCCACATTCACCCTAAGTAAAAATAATGGAGCGCCGTCTTGAAAACATGCGCAATTGTACAGGTAGTACAGTGCATGCAAATGGCTTTAGTAGTTCCTCAAAAATTACCGGTTCTGTTCACATGCAAATCGGATTTATATAATGCATTAGCTGTACCCGGCCACCCTTTGTTGTGGCACAGTCTGCTTACATGGAAAAGAAAGAAAACAGAAAGCACACGTTTCTAATTTCAATCGGAATTTGATATACGTCCTAATCTCACTCTCACCCTCACCCTTTCTTTGTTCTCCTCCCCCCCCCCCCCCCCCACTCTCCATTTGTCACCTCTTCCTTCCTTTGTCCATCTTCTCCTTCCCTCTCTCTGTCCATCTCCATCTCCTCCTCCTCCTCCTCCTCCTCGTTTCGTAAGTCCGTTTACTTCCACCCCACTTCTCTGTCCATCTCCTCTAACACCCCTCTGTCTGACCTTGAGCCTTGTTTATTGTTATTGCAAGTTCATATTACGTAGAGTAGTAGTATTCTAACCACAAACCAATAAATACAACTTTCCTGTTTGCCAACGATAGTCTGTACGTGTCTGAACGTTTATTACAGTAGCGTATAAAAATCTGAAGTAAATCGGAAAGGTACATTTGAGATTTTTGGTAAAAATG
Source organism: Schistocerca piceifrons (assembly GCF_021461385.2). Taxonomy (NCBI): domain Eukaryota; kingdom Metazoa; phylum Arthropoda; class Insecta; order Orthoptera; family Acrididae; genus Schistocerca; species Schistocerca piceifrons. Next base: position 186,382,086 of record NC_060139.1, read on the forward strand.
TTTTCTCTTTGTATATTACATGTACATATTTATGTATTATGTTTATTAAAAATCCACACAAGTTAAACTATTAAGTACCTAAAAACATGTCTAAAAATTCAACGTTGTGTAAAAAAATTAAGAGCAATCGGTAAAGAACTTTCAACGATTCTCGATTTTCAACAAACCAACATTTAAATTTTTATTTATATAATATATGGAACCGGGCTGAAAGGTCATGGAAGGATTAAAAACATACGAAAGAAAAAACTACTAGAAAAACGTCAAAATGAAAAACAACATATCGTGATGTGTACCAAACTATTCCACATTGGAGCAGCTCATTACACAACTGACTGCTCTCCTGCGTATGTGGACGGTCAGCGCGGCTGAGTACAACGCGGATTGACCCGGATTCCATTCCCGGTACTGGCAGGGATTTTGTTGATGACTGGAACGGGGTGCTCTGAGCCTCGTTATCGATGTATCTCTATCGCTGTATAATTAATATCAGCTAAAAAGTAATCTTTTCAATGAAACTAGTTCTCAGAATTGAGATACTTGACTCGATTGAAATAAACCAGTTGCTTCAAAAGGCTTTTATAAAAGTAATAACTACTTAATTTATTCCCTTTTTTTCAAATTGTTACAAAATACAGTACGAGGTCTGTTCAAAAAATTCCAGAACAGTCGTAATTTCGCGCCAATGGTGTGTTGGAGCGTAATGTGGTTGGTATCCATGTATACGCCTGTGTTTAATGTGTAACTGCTGGAAGTTTCATTGTTGTATCTCTGTTAGTTATTATTCAGTGCTATATTGGGTAGTACGTTCACACAGTAAGAACGTTGTCACACATTATGCGAATTTAAGGGTGGCAGAGTTACAGGGACAACGCGTCTGCATTAAATTTTACGTGAAACTGAAGAAGACCTTTATAGAAACACGCCATATGATGCAGAAAGCCTACGATGATGAGTGCTTAAGTCGTACACGAAGTTAGATGACCCTCACTCAGGACGCCCTTCCACGTCTACCGATGCCATGCTGACAGTTTTCTGTGGCTTTGAAGGATTAGTCCATCACGAATTCCTGCGACAGGTAAAAACTGTTAATCGATGGTACTGTGGGGTAGTGTTGCGACGCCTGCGAGAAAATGTGAGAAGGAAACGGCCTGAAATGTGGCAAGACAATTCATGGCTCTTGCATCACGATAATGCAACCGCACATTCATCCCTCTTGGTGCGTGACTATTGCACAAAAAAAAAAAAGGAAATCAGTTCCCTGCCCCCATCCTCCGTACTCACCAGACCTGCCCCCCCCCCCCCCCCCTGCGGACTTTTTTGATTTCCAAAGTTGAAAACCCCCATTGAAAGGACGAAGATTTTTCCGGAAGTGGAAACGGCGTTGGGAGCGGTGTGTCAATTGTGGAGGAGAGTTTCGGAGGAGACCATGCACAGTAAAAGGTACGCCTAGAAAAATTTTGTGGACAAAATTCCGGAATTTTTGGAACAGACCTCTTCTTTCTTTTGTTAATGGAAAAACTTTCTATAGTGAATTATTACATATAGACATGTAGTTTTTAAATTCAAAACAATGAGTTACAAATTTTCGAAGGGTGCCATTAATAAAACACCGAATATATTCGTGTACTGGACTTTTGACTAAAATACTCGTATCCTGCAATTTAAGAACTTTTTAGTTTCTGTGTATGTTAAAGTCGAGCCACGCGTTTCACAAAGGTTTCCTGTGATCAGAAATTTGGAGGAGATGGGTTGGAGCACGGTGGACGTATTTATCTCGTACCACTGGGAAGCACTTGCCAGTCATCTAACAAATTGCCATATCAGAATCTCTAATGAAGTGATTCTGAGCCACTAAATCCGATATAAAACTGGGGATCACTGTAGCTATCCATTCTCAGAAGCACCACTTTAACAATAATACAGAAAAGAGGTTACAAGGTCGCATTTTGTTGCAAAGTATCTAAAGCAGTAAGGACGATATCTAGTGGCAACTGTCTCAACCAGAAGACAACAGACAAGCTACGAATGTAAGAGTGGATGCTCTTTAGCGGCCAAACACGTAACTTTTTTTTTTTCTTTTTTCGATGATTTGTTCTTGAGTTGCCCGAATATATTCGGGATTTTAAGTTTCTGTCAAAATAATGAGATAACTCGGGGCTTAGTTAAGGAGTTAAAATAAAGATGCCCAGTGTGTCGTATGGACGACAGGTTTGCGGAAGCTACCCACCTACGAAGCCACAATGAATAAACAGTTCTGACTTCGAATACATGTTACAAAAGCTGGTGATAATTTTCAAAAGACAAACCTACGACGACAACTTGAACCACACGAAAATAACGAATAAAGTAAATAGAGGGTGATTCAGAAGGAAAGGTACATGGTACTGCTGAACAAAAACAACCACTTCAAATGAACATACGCCCTTTCCTTAACCGTATCCTACATACAGCTGTTTGAAAGTCACGGGCGTCAGTCGCATGTCCTTTACCAGCGATATTAGGCTACGTAGTGTTGTCTTTACTGACCATTTCAATGCGTGCTTCACTTGCTCATGGTGGGCGACGAGTCCGGCAAGTGTACACGTTGTTTACCTCACGTCTCAGCACTTGCGTGGTTGCACCAATGTGCTACAGTGTTGTTAGGTATACAGTCACAACAGTACTGGTCAGTGTCACAAGCCTTCGCACATGCGGAGTATATCATCTTTGTCTACTGTTTTCTCGATGGGAATTCCACAACGAATACAAACGACCATTTCGTAATCGAAGACTTACGGATAGCGGAGTGTCTGACATTGTGTGGGCGTGGCAGGCTTCCCAGCATACATGTTACATCTGAACGACCAGACCAACGAAATCTGACTGAATGTGGACGTTCTTGACATGGTAGAAAGCTGCCCAACTACCAGCTCTAGAAGAATTGCTGCATAGCGTTGTTTTCCAGAAATTCAAGTCAGGGGCAGAGTCTGCATCGGTACCATCGGCAGTATGTGCATCTGCTCGTGGGAGATGATGCCAAACGAAAGGGTTCTGTCAGTGGATCATTGCCAATGAACGCTGTATTTTACGTATTCTGTTCCCTGATACGTCAACATTTAACTTACCTGTAACGGCATCAGTAACATGCGCAACTCTCACGTGTGGATAGATGAAAATCAGCTCGCTACTGTGAAAACAAAGTTTCAACGGCGTTTCTGAATGAACATGTGGTGCGTTACTGTCGATGACCAACTCATTGGAGCAGTTGTTTTAGATAACTATCTTCATGGAGTAAGGTATCTCGATTTACTTCAAAATGGGTTACCAGGACACTTGGAGGATGTTTCTTTGGCAAAACGGTCATATTTACTTCCAGCACGACAGACTTGCTGTACATTCCATACGCCCAGGGACACAGTACATCACTGAAACGTATCCTGGGCGTTGGATCGGGAGCCGTGGAGTAATTTCGTGGCCAGAGGTCATCCGAACTTAATAAATTGGATTACTATTTGTGGTAGTGGCCTGAGTGAAGTCTACAAGCGCAGAGTGGACACTACAGGGACTTCTCGCTTCTATTTTACATGCATGTGCTCAAGAAAATGACTGTACGAATGCTCTCAAACCAGCAACATAACAGCTGTCTACAATAGCTACAAAGCGTATTGCAGTTGAGGGCCTTTTCGAACATCTTTTGTAAAGAATTGAACACAAGCAAAATATGAGATCTGCGTTTCATTTACTATCATCTGCATTTGTCCAGTACCCCTTTGTTTCCTTTAGTTTCCCTGGAAATTAAGAACTGGACATGTTCGTATGACGTGTTTTCTGTTTAGTCACTAATACTATCACCCCCTCGTCTTGATTCGCCATGTATGAGTAAAAAGAGTATGGAAAGGAACTAATAATTTCAAGGAATTTTGTATAGCGGCACAAAATGTTTTACGTTCCATCCATAGGAGTGTGCAAGGGGGTCGTGGGGGTCCCTCCCCCCTTTCTCTCTGAATTCCCGACTACGAGTTTTTATTCCTTGCAGAATTCTCATAGACTTTCAGAAGTGATTTCCCATCATTCTACAAAAATTCTGGTTCAACCAATTTTAGATTATGTTGCTGATCGCAGTTCTTATATCATGACACGTCTCGAGGCTGACCAATTCTTCTATATAAAAAATAATTTGCTTTTGTATTCTTCCCCGCCCTCTCCCTCCCCCCCCCCCCCCCCTACGCCTTTCAGATAATCTTCTACGGACGCCTGTGGATACATCAGAACCAACTGTTAGTACATAGGCTGTAGCTTATGACTAACATACCAGCTTTTATCTGAAGCAAGTCTATCTCAAAATTAAGAAAAGAGTGGCAAGTTGGACAGATATTGCAGAAATTATCCTGCTGGAAGGTGCTATAACCACCAGACAAGGCATAAAGCTTGAAGGGGTGCAGATGGACGACAATAATGTTCACGTATGCTGCAGCTGTCAAAGTGTCTTCGATTAGTACCACATATCCCGTGGGGAAACACAGATGAATGTCCCTCGTAGCATCGAACTGGTATAACAAGAAACATGATTCATACGACCACAGACTAAGCACGATGATCCTGTGAACGACCGTTTCATTGGTTTAACATGGGAACACACAGAGGACGTCTGTTCAACGATGTGCACCGAACATTATGCTCTGAAATACTCGTGCCTGCACCGGCATTTTAATCTGTCAAGATCCGTCGCAGGTAGGCGCCTATCCTGCTTTGCAGAGAAGGCAAACTGTCGACCACTCTTCACAGATGTTGAGGACAGGTGGGACGCGCATAGCCGACCAGCTTCGCTGTTACTGAGATGCTCGTTCTCAGACGCCGCACCATAGCAGTCTACTCTTTGTCAGGTTCACAGTTAGGGCTATTATCATCGCTAGAATGTTTCTCTATCCGTCTCTGCTTCAGTTATATACTTTATTACCGCGCATGTGTCCATAGTGCCACCAGGTGCCACTCAGTCTCGCTGTGGACAGCGGTAATTATATTTTGACTCAGCAATGTAGTTTCGTGCCCTCCAAGACAAAAAAGACGCACCACGAAGGAATTATCCGGAAGGGACGGAAATCTGTAGATGTGATGTACATGTACAGCCAACCAAATAATTAAAATTTCAGAAAAATTGGATTTTTTATTCAAGAAAAAGTTTCACGAATTGTGGAAGTCAATAACGTGTGAGTCCACCTCCGGCCTTTATGCAAACAGGTATTCGGTTTGGCATTCATTGACAGTAGTTTTAACATCCTCCTGAGGGGTTATCGAGCCAAATTGTCTAATTGGTGCGTTAGATCGTCAAAATCCCGAGCTGCTATGAGGGCCCAGCCCGTAATGCTCCGAACGTTCTCAATTGGGAAGAGATTCAGCGATCTTGCTGGCCAAGATCGGGTTCGGCAAACATGAAGACAAACAGTAGAAAATCTCGCCATGTGCGAGCTGGCATCATTATCTTGCTGAAATGTAAACCTAGAATAGCTTGCCACTAAGGGCAATAAAACAGGGCGTAGAATATCGTCGACGTACTGCTGTGTTAAAGGTGCCGTGGATGACAACCAAAGGTGACCTGCTGCGAAGTGAAATGGCTCCCCAGAAATCACTCCTGATTGTTGGGGCGTATTGCGGGCGACAGTCAGTTTCGTACCACTCTCTGGGGCGTCTCAGACACGCGTTCGCTGGCATTTCGAAGCGGTACTCATGACTGAAGACATTCTACTCTTCTCACTGGGATTCCAGGCCGAAGATGTCTGGTGATGCCCTGGACAGCGGTCAGATACCAACCTGACTGTTACCCGCCATACGGCTCGACAGCCTGCAGTGATGGTGTAGGGTGCCACTCTTTCCATAGCAGGTTGTCACCCATAGGACCCTTAAGCACAGCGATATTTCGACGATATTCTGTGCCCCTTTTTATTGTTTGTGGTAAGCCGTCCTGGGCTTACGTTTGAACAAGATAATCCCGGTTAGCACATGACGAGTGCGTCTGTCAGTCTTCATGCTAGCCAAATCCTACCTTGGCCAACAAGGTCGCCGGATCTCTCCCCAATTGAGAGCGTTTGGAGCATTTTGGGTAGGACCCTCCAATTTCCGATGTAACGCGCCAATTGCAAGACATTTCTCAGGAGGACATCCCAACAACTGTATCAATGCCAAGCCGAATAATTGCTTGCGTAAGAGGTAGACCAACGCATTTTTTACTTGCTCAATTGTGAAGCTCTTTCTCTTGAATAAATCCTCCAGTTTTTTTCTGGAATTTCAATAATTTGTCTGTACATTTTCATAATAGTTACCAATTTCCATCCCATTCGGATAATTCCTTCATGGTGCATCGTTCATTTCTTCTTCTACATAGAGTATATAAGGTGAGTCAATCTGGCCACGCATTAATGCGAGAAACGATATTTACATCGTCGGTCTGGCAGATATTCGCTTCAGTTTCTGATATGAAGGGGAACATCTAAGTGGCTTGTTTCTCTTGCAAAGTATTGGATTCTCAGGCGTGATACAAACCTTCTGATATCCGCGGATTCGGATAAGGGATGGGGTAGCATTTCTCTTATCCGCACAGAACTCTCCTTACGGGTATCTCATCAAATTCAGGAGGCAGTCGTGTCCTTCCTACAAAACTGTGCGACCGCCTTCTAGTATTACATGGCAGTTAAGTCTGTAGCGAACTGCGATCGGTCCTGACTATTAAGGGCGGCGGCTGCGACTGGACAGTCCAGGGTCAACAGCCAGGGGAGAGCAGAAGACGAGACGAGGGGTGGGTCGTTGGGTCGTCTTCCGGCGAAGCGCACGCCGTGACCATAGCGGGACTGGGGTGCTGCAGGAAGCACGCACCCGCACTTCCTGCACTCGGAGCTGCTCAGTGGAGCGGTACACGGCGCCCGCGCTGGTGCCCGTGCGTCTTCCGAGAAGTAACTTGTTGCCACTCCCCTCTATCTCGAGTGTGGTGTCCTCCGCCGAGAGTCTGGAGGAAACAATTGAAGAGTAGACCTGTGAAAGTACCGGCTTAAGTGTGTTCGGTAATGTCGAACAATGTAACCGTTTTATAAAATGTTAATCGCTACTTTCGTTACCGATGACGTCTGTCCACAGATCCGCCACCATTGCTGTGCTGTGACTGGTTGATAATAGACGGGAGCACGTCAGTTTTGATTTCATAGTCCTTAAGGAAAGCGTCGTATTTGTTGGTTTTTCGTATTAAAGTGCAGCAAAAAAAAGTTTGTAGCCACTGGCCTATCGAAGATCCATAGAAAATGCGGGTTATAAAATATTCTATTGTACCTTCTGGATTGCACCGAGACATCAGTAACTGATTTCGTTTCAAAGGTGTTTGGTTTTCATTTGTTTTTCTTCTGAAGCGAAGATCCGGCTCCAGACTGCTATTGTTGAGCAGAATCATGAATGACACCACCGAATTTAACACCAATCTCCGTTCCATAAATGTCTGTTGTTTTCATCCAGATCTTCCCCTTCATATCACTGAGTGTGTGATACTATAATGTATATATTATAGTGTGTGTGTGTGTGTGTGTGTGTGTGTGTGTGTGTGTGTGTTTTATATTTGTTGAATGGGACAGGTATATTAAGACCTCTCATTTAAGGAAACCAGTGTTATGATTACTGTATCAGTACTGTTGCTATTTACAGCTCGCAAGAAGGAAATGAGATTAGAGTTTCGAACAGGTCACCATATAAAATCTGTATATTACACCCTTTGTTTGGTCGCCAGGCACATGCATGATGGGAACGAATTCAGTGTAAAGAAAGTCATCAAGAGCAACGAAAGGGAATACGTATTCGTTACTCAGTGTCCCTATCGACTCTCCTGAGTCTGGCACGAAGCCATGGGCCGTGTCGTTATTTGTTACCCACTCGTCCCGATAGGACGAACTGGTGAAATACCGAGTCGGACACGAATTTGCGTCCGATAATGTCTGTAAGAAACAGACTCTGAAACATTTACCACGCGATCAGTGCCACCTGTAAGTGATTTCGGCGCAGCAGGCAAAGAATCTGCGGCCATTCATATTCTATTAGGAAGACCTCGGAGGGCGACCTTACGCTAGATGGATTGACCACACAAAGAAACATGGACAAACTTGGATGCAAAAATCTGATAAAGGTAAAGTGTTGAGAATTCTGGGAGTGGTGATAGTGATGCCGATGTCAGCGCCACTAGAAACAACCAGTAGCACACGAGACATATTACAACGTTACACAGCATGGCTTGCGGCAGTTTAGATCATATATTACAATGGTATTAGATATGCCACGTTGCAAGTTTTACAAAGAACAAACAAAATTTTAAAAAATTACCATTGGTACAGGAAAACAAAAAACAATAATAATGACAGATTATAAATGATAGCTAGATATTGTAAATACAGCAAAAAAAGAGAACAAATTTTGGTATGTGAGAACGATAGGTCCTAGTAGCATGCATTTATTTACACAACAATCTTGCAGGCACAAGTAAAAACACAGTTATAAGAGTATATGTATGCCGTACTGTAGAAAATATTAAGAAATTTATGCAAACTGAAAAACTATTTTGTCATTTAGTCCGCAGCTCGTGGTCGTGCGGTAGCGTTCTCGCTTCCCGCGCCCGGGTTCCCGGGTTCGATTCCCGGCGGGGTCAGGGATTTTCTCTGCCTCGAGATGACTGGGTGTTGTGTGATGTCCTTAGGTTAGTTAGGTTTAAGTAGTTCCAAGTTCTAGGGGACTGCTGACCATAGACGTTAAGTCCCATAGTGCTCAGAGCCATTTGAACTATTTTGAACCAATCATATTTGTACTAAGTATAGTGCCAGGAAACACAGTTCTCCGGTTACAAAGGACACGTTTTACTTCGAACGCTCTGAACCGCACGAAGCCAAACACTCGATCATTTAAAAAAAAGAAAAAGAAAAAACACAGTGGTCTGTGTCATGTCCATCCAAAACGTAGCATTCTACCTCTAGTGACATTTAATAGGGAGAAACAATGTAACCAGATATCAATACCATAGGAGGGAAATTATAAATAGTGCATTGACGTCATTGTATCATTACATTTTCAATTAAGTGTCAAAAATCCACTGCTTAAAGTAATTGTCTAGCACACACATCCTACATACCTGATAGAGCATATATTAATCCTCATAGTGCAGATGCAGTATTTCGACGAAGTGGTTAAAACTGAATGGAAGAGAACAATGTGCGCATCACACTAAAGCCATGTTTTTACATTCAAAATCACTTTTGCATTCAAGCAGTCCAATATCAACAGTCACACCAGTTACATTTTCAGATGGTGATACGGGTGTGTCATTATCATAACCAGCCTTTCGCCGAGCATATTACAGCACAGGCGTATGGTTTGGCGCAGAAAATTGATTGTAAATCACAGAGTGAAGTTTGATGATTAAATAACGATCCTGTATTTTCACTTGTGGTTAGGCACATTGTAGTCTTACAAAATCAATAGTCTTTCTGATACAGAGCTTGTATTGCTGAAAGAAGTAAACATCAAGGGGTTGGCAATATCTTCAGCGTAACAACTTTGTGTGGAAAACTTGCATCTAGAAGGATACGATCAGTATGACCTGAACAGGAATCTCGCAGCAATATGCTCTTTTCGTTTGATATATGTTCGCCAAGGACTGAACTTAGAAAACGTTTCATGTATTCTTTAGTCATTTTTCCACTTTTGCTTGCCTGCGCGTGAACAATTCGTGGGCCGATTGTTTCGGTCCTAATATTTCAAAGAATTTGAAAGTGCCATGTCCCTCTTGAAAGTAGAGGTACAACTTGTTTGCTAGTCTGCCTGCATTGATAAAGCCACATCAATTGCGTAGCTATGGCTACAGATGTGTACAGACTACAACACACTAGCTGTAGTTTCCTGTCCTCTGTCAGACAGTGTTGATGAAGACATTTCATACCAGAATCGACTATGGTCACTGTTCCAAACATTTCCTTTCTCCATACCCTGCTGTCAAAAACACGTTCACTTAAAATTGTCGATAAAGGAAATCGAAGCTTTGAAATCGTCAAAGCCAACTCATTTAAACGCTCCTAGTACCCACATTTGTTGATGCCAATAGTGAACTGTGGATCCGTACGAATATGCTCTGTTAAATTGCGATATTACATGCTCCCGACAGTCTGTTTCCTTTGAAACGAGCTCCTGCTCGCTTTCTTCTATACACACAATTTAGAATTAATCTGCAATTTGATTAACTTTTAATGCACCTATAGCGGCTCATTTTTGCTATTGGAATTGAAGCCACGATTGTCACAGCCTTCATAAATGTTCTCTAGTGTGCTGTCATCAGTATCTCCTAATACATTGGCCCCCTATTGTTCGGGTGGAGATAATTCGTACTCGCGATGACCGCACTGTTACTGTTCTACTGGGTGTGAACATCGTATACTGCTCGAACAGCTACCTTCTGTCCTTCAAAATCATTTTGTGTATTGAGCGTACCGTCATTTGTTTGTGTCATCCTCATTATATTTCTGAATTATGTTATATATTCTCGACCCCGATTTCATTTCCACATTCAGCACGTCGCAACCTTGTTCCTTAAAGCTGGACCGCATTCGTAGGATTAATTTGCTTCTTGGTGTCACTGTACACAGTAAATCGGATGCGAACACTCAGACGCATTCTTTCTGCACCTATACCATTCACGCAACTCCAGAACTTGTTAGCGCAGCTACAACGTGCCACCGTCTGATGGCGCTAGAAGACAAGGCGGAGTTTTGCATGGAAGTGACACAGACCAGTGTTATTTTCATGATCGAGCACTAGTCTAAACATGGTTTCGTGTGGTTTCGAGCGTCAGAGGTCAAAGGTGTCCATTGTTAGTCTATACATACTCGTCTGTATTTTCAGCACACCATTTGATCTTCATTCTTTCCCTCGTCAGGAAATTGGTTTTCATATGAGAAGTGTTTTCCACTGTCCCCATTTCAATTTCCCTTTGTTCTATGAATCTGTCTGCAAGTATTGCTTCACATTATATCAACATCCAGAGTGAGATGTTCCTTCTTTTGAAGATGCTCAGGTCCTTCATGAAAAGCGGCAGACTGTTATAAAATAAGTTTCCTGCATTTCTAGGGTTCCTGTCTGTCATTTTCAGCCGTTTGCTACAGAATCGGGGATTACTTCTAGCTTCTGTTTTGTGATCATGAAAAATCACTGTTTATAGGTGCTGCACAGTTTAAAACTAAAGGAAGCACTCGTATGTACAGACTTACTAAGTTAATATTTGAAATTATTTAAACTGGTTTTTGCAGGACTCTCGTTGCGTTAGTTCCGCTATGCATGTGATGGCTTTCTTTAGTAATTTTAAAATTGTCTGATTGTGTATACCTGTTGCTCCTCCCTGTGATGGTATACAATAAAATATAAACTGGAGAGCCAAAGAAACTGGTGCATCTCCCTAATATCGTGTAGGACCCCCACAAGCACGCAGAAGTGCCGCAACACGACGTGGCATGGACTCTACTACTGTCCGAAGTAGTTACATTGTCCTGCTGGAATTGCCCAAGTCAGTCGGAATGCACAATGGACATCAATGGATGCAGGTGATCAGCCACGATGCTTACGTACGTGTCACCTGTCAGTCGCATCTAGACGAATCAGGAGTCCCATATCGCTCCAACTGCACGCGCCCCACACTATTACAGAGCCTCCACCAGCTTGAACAGTCCCTTGCTGACACGCAGGGTCCATCGATTCATGAGGTTGTTTCCATACCCGCGCACGTCCATCCGTTCGATACCATTTGAAACGGAACTCATCCGACCAGGCAACATGTTTCCAGTCATCAACAGTCCAGTGTTGGTGTTGACGGGCCCAGGCGAGGCGTAAAGCTTTGTGTCGTGCAGTCAAGGGTACACGAGTGGGCCTTTAGCTACTAAAGCCCATATCTATGACGTCTCGTTGAATGGTTCGCACGCTAACACTTGTTGATGGCCCAGCACTGAAATCCGCAGCAATTTGCGGAAGGGTTGCACTTTTGTCACGTTGAACGATTCTCTTCAGTCGTCCCGTTCTTGCAGGATCTGTTTCCGGCCGCATCAATGTCGGAGTTTTGATGTTTTATCGGTTTCCCGATATCCCTACTTCATCGCTATCTCGGAGATGCTGTGTCCCATCCCTCGTGCACCGACTATAATACCAACTGCGCAAGACACTTGTCTTACATTGGCGTTGCCGACCATAGCGCAGTATTCTGTCTGTTTACATCTCTCTGTATTTAAAAACGCATGCCTATATCAGTTTCTTTGGCGCTTCAGATAATTCCGTAGTACATTTTTAGCAAGATTTCTGTATCCACAGTGTAGGAGAATTTTTTTTTATTAAGAATATATTTGTATTTATTTTAAAACAGTTCTTATCAACTTGATTTTCCCCATGTCACAAATTTGTCCACCTCTATTCCGAGGAAACTATTACAGCACACTTTTTAGGTCTTCAGCCCCAGTACTTAGAATGAAATCCTCTGAGCTGCCAGCTCTGTTGTTCAAAATTTTGTAGGTGTTAATTTCTTGCTGTTTATCGATAGATTATATTGTCTTAAATGCCTTTCTGCCGTTTGTATATGCTCACTGGCTCTCTCTTTCCAAATTTTCTTTTGTGTCTCAAGGAAAAGAAAACAGCTACCAACCTGACATGGGTTTTAACCCGCGAACTTTGATACGGACAGTATAAACATTCGCAAAAAAAGTAGATCTTAGGATTTGTTTTAATAAGAAATGAAAACTTCGTGACATATTAAAGACTGAGCACTACTGGACTAAACGAGGGTTTTATTTTATATAGGTCAGGAGACTACGCTGAAAAACTCAATTTCAGGATTTTTCCAAACTGCAATGCAAAATCAAATCTTGTCCTCCTCTTCCTCCAACACCATCCGTATATTCAACAAATGTCGGCGTACTATACAGATGGCTTTGCGACAGAGCCAGCTTTGCACGCAGTGTAAAGAGTGAAGAGGTGTTACATGTAGACCGCAGACCTTTAAGTTAAAAACTACTCTCTTCCTGAGTTCGTAGTTGCAAATAAACTTCTCGAAACCGTTAATTTTTTACTACCTAGAACTCCCTATTTCGACGTTAACGCCAATTTTTGGCCACTTGGGCTTCAAAATCCTAAAAGATACCTAAAAATTAAAATCTTGTACTATTTTCAAAAGATTAGAACTGCCTAAAAGAATCAAAGGCGATACATGGAAAAAAGCCTACCTGTTTCCACAAAGACAGATATTCATAGCGCTTGAACTGACTACAGATGAAGAAAAAAAAACCACATGCACGAGGGGAGAGTTAAAGCAGCCAGTGTATTGTAGTAAAAAAAGTTCTCCTGTCCCCTTGGAAGCATCTCCCACCAGTTCATATGTTAACTGAAAATCTACCAGCCGCTGCGGATTCTGTAATCTGAGTAACTCAATACAAATGTTCCTCAACCATATAGGGATTGGGTTATACAGGTATTACAGCCAACTATACATTTATAGCAAGAATTATTTCCGAATTGGAAGGCTCAGGGAGACTTTCCTACGAGAGCATTTCTATTCTGGAGGAAGTTAAAAAGAAAATTAAAGAAGCGTCAGGTGAAGTGGGAGAAAAAGTACGAGCAAAATGCAAAAGGTTTTGCTGAAGAACACATCGAGCTTGAAGGACTTGCACTCAGCAGTATATATAAACCAGCTCCCCTGACTGCAGCATTCCTGTCCAATATGTGCCAAAATTGAAGTACGCCCCTGTCAGTTCTGTTGTTTTAGAACGTAGACTCAGTGTATAAATTAATGCTGATTGATAAGCGCCATACTTTTTCTGCGGAAAACCTAGAAAAGGTTTTAGTTATTTGCTGTGAAGCCAACTATGGTCTGAGTGTTTGAAACCAATGGTATACCCGACGTTCATTAAATTACGTGTTACATTTAAAGAGCTATACCAGTTTTATATTGTGTTTTTATGTTGGGGAAAACTAAAAAGAGTTGGCATTAGTCTGAACATCACAATAGTATAATTTTTGCTGCGTTCTGCAACTATGCATATTTTCATTTTCCTTGTATTTAATGATTAATAATATGCTCATATATCAACACTGTGTATTTTACATTATGTTAGTTTTTCCGCATAATACGTTTTAGGGGCTATTTAAGGATTGGATAGATACCGAAAGAGCCTATTTTATGTGCCTAAAATGCACTTCTTACAAACTGAAAATCCGCGATCTACTTACGTGGCAAAGACACGCCTTTGACAAAGTGTTCAGTTGGCAGAACAACGACTAATGTTGTAAATGGGGCAATGATTCTGCTGTGAGGTCCCCGCAGAGAAGTAAACAATGTTACTGTGTAGAAAATACCAGGAGCTAACCGGAGTGTGTGGGACAGTCCCGCCGCCGCTGCCACGTCACACCAACGACGCCGTCGCGAGACGGCCACCTTTGAGAAGTGCGGGAAGCTGCCAGATATGGAGCGGAAGTGAAATATAAACAACGCTGGGGGATGAACTTCCACTACAGTGCGTTTAGACAGTTTTGAATCAGTGCTTGTAGGCTTCGCTACCAACTATGTTTCCTAAACAGGAGTTTTGGAACTGGGTGTTAGGGATGTGGTAATCCATAACTGATTTCAGAGTTCCGAGCAACATGAGGGAGTCCTGTTATCGAGGAAATCCAATAATTCGACGACATCATTTGCAAGAATACAATGTATGAAGTGAGGTCTGCCAAGGTAGAAAACCCAAAGAGATTCTGCTCGTATGTAAAGTACACTAGTGGCAAAAAACAGTTAATACCGTCACTGCGTGATAGCGATGGAAATGTTACCGATGATGGTGCCACTAAAGCGGAGTTACTAAGTACAGTTTTCCGTAATTCCATCACGAAAGAAGACGAAGTAAATATTCCAGAATTCGAAACCAGAACAGCTGTTAGCATGAGTGACATAAAAGTAGATACCTTAGCTGTTGCGAAACAAATCACTTAAGAAAGGCAAGTCTTTCGGTCCAGATGGTACACTAGTCAGGTTCCTTTCAGAGTATGCAGACACAATAGCGCCTTTCTTAGCAATCATATACGACCGCTCACTTGATGAAAGTAGCACAGGTCACACCAATATGCAAGAAAGAAAATACGAGTAACCCATTGAATTACAGAACCATATCAAATGGTTCAGATGGCTCTGAGCACTATGGGACTTAACATCTGAGGTCATCAGTCCCCTAGACTTAGAACTACTTAAACCTAACTAACCTAAGGACATCACACACATCCATGCTCGAGGCAGGATTCGAACCTGCGACAGTAGCAGCTGCTCGGTTCCGGACTGAAGCGCCCGGAACCGCTCGGCCACAGCGCCCGGAACCGCTCGGCCACAGCGCCCGGCCAGACCCATATCACTGACCTCTATTTGCAGTAGGCTTTTGGAGCATATTCTGTGCTCGAACATTATGAATCACCTTGATAAAATGACATATTGATACATAACAAACACGGATTCAGAAAATATCGTTCTTGTGCAACGCAGCTATCTCTTTATTCCCATGAAGTAATGAGTGCTGTCGACAAGGGATCTCAGATCGATTCCATATACCTAGATTTCCAGAAGGCTTTTGATACCGTTCCTTACAAGCGACTATTAATCAAATTGCGTGCATATGGAGTATCGTCTCAGTTGTGTGGATTCGTGATTTCCACTCAGGGAGGTCACAGTTCGTAGTGATAGACGGTAAATCATCGAGTATAACAGAAGTGATATCTGGCGTTACGCAAGGTAGTGTCACAGGCGCTCTGCTGTTCCTGATTTACATAAATGATCTAGCCGATAATCTGAGCAGCCCCTTAGATTGTTTGCAGATAACACTGTAATTTACCGTCTAGTAAAATCATCAGACGATCAGTCCCAATTACAAAATGATCCAGAGAGAATTTCTGTATGGTGCGAAAAGTGACAATTTTCACAAAACAAAGAAACGTGCGAGGTCATCCACATGGGTATTAAAAGAAATCTGATAAATTTTGGGTATACGTTAAATCGCACAAATCTAAGGGCTGTCAATTCGACTAAATACCTAGGAATTAAAATTACGAGCAACTTAATATGGAAAGACCACGTAGATAATATTGTGGGGAAGGTGAAACAAAGACTGCGCTTTGTTGGCAGAACACTTAGAAGATGCGACAAACCCACTAAAGAGACAGCCTACATTACACTTGTCAGTCCTCTGCTGGAATATTGCTGCGCGCTGTGGGATCCTTACCAGTTAGGATTGACGGGGGGACATCGAAAAAGTGCAAAGAAGGGCAGCTCGTTTTGTGTTATCGCGCAATAGGGGTGAGTGTGTCACTGATATGATACGCGAGTTGGGGTGGCAGTCACTGAAACAAAGGCGGTCTTCTTTGCGGCGAGATCTATTTACGAAATTTCAATCACCAACTTTCTCTTCCGAATGCGAAAATATTTTATTGACACCAACCTCCGTAGGGAGAAATGATCCTCATAAAATAAGAGAAATCAGAGCTCGAACGGAAAGATTTAGGTGTTCCTTTTTCCCACGTACCATTCGAGAGTGCAGTGGTAGAGTAGCAGTATGAAAATGGTTCGATGAACCCTCTGCCAGGCACTTAACTGTGAATTGCAGAGTAACCATGTAGGTGTAGAGATACGAACGAGGTAATCCCTCCTAGTGCTCACGGAAATGTACATTCCGTGAGTGACAACAGTAAAAAGTGTGCTTCCATAGCCAAGCAGTTTTGATTACACAGAATGATTGCTTTAAATGTGGCTGCCGTTACACTTAGCTCTTACGAAACGTGGATAAGTTTATTTCTGTTGACAGTATAGCTACATGCTAATGTTGCGTTAATGCTAACATCTCTGTATTTCTGTTATCGATTCCAACTATACACACCAATTTCTTTTGTCCTGAGGGATTTCCTCCAACACAATTCAAAGGAGGCAAGTCTGAGGCTCAGCTTTTCTTACGGTCCAAATCTCATTCCGAATGCCATTTTCTTCTGTCCTGCGCTCTCCCCCCCCCCCCCCCCCCCGACTTTTCCTTAGAGTCCATTACGTCTGTGATGCCTTCGTTCGCCGCCTCCTTTGCCGGCATCTTTTTCCTTGTGCCTTCTGTCTTCCCCAGCATCAATGCCTTTTCCAGCGAATCGTCTCATCTCATTATGTGCCCAAACTAGTTTAATTTTTGTTTCAATCTCAGACCTTCCAAGGAGCAATCTGGTTTTTATTTGCTGTAATACCGACCGACCTGTTCAATCTTTATGCAGTCCATGCAACAATAAGGGATTTCCTCCACCACCACAATTTAAAGGAGGCAATTCTACGACGCTCAGCTTTTTTCATTTTATTTTTTCTAGAAAGATCGTTGCGCTTACTATACAGATCTTTGTTGTTAAAGTTACGTTTCAGTTCTTTAAAAAATTGTCAAGGTTGGACACTGCCTTTGGCACAAGAACTTTGTTAAGATGGGTTGTTCATTGCGACATAAATCACCAGGTCGCCCGCGTGTTGATGATTGTGTCAAACAGGTTAGGGAGAGCTTTCTCACAGTCCACAAAACTCAGTGGGATGTGCATCTCGCGAGACCGGCATTCCACAAGACTGGCGACACTGCGTAGACGTTTACACTTGAAACCTCACACATTCGCAATGACACAGCACATTAGTCATGCAGATAAGGTTGCTCGTCGGTTCTGTGCGGAAACTGAGGACGACGAGACATTCCTGGACATAATCTTCACCGATGGGCCAAGATTTAATATCAGTGGCATGGTTGACACCCACAACTGCAGAATATGGGTCATCGAAAATCCATATGCAACCCTGGAAGACCTTCGTGACAGCCCTCAAAGTTAAAGTTTTTTGTGCCATTAGCAAGTTGAAAGTGTATGGCTCTTTCGTCTTCATGGAGAAAACTGTCACTGGTATTTTGTATCTGGATATCCTTGAAAACTTTAATTCCACAGATCGATGAAGATGACAGAAATGGGATGGTTTACTACCTGCAAGGCGGTGCACCACCTCATTTCTTCACGGAAGTTCGAGGTTTCCTCGACAATCGCTTCCTAGGTCGGTGGTTTGGCCGTGAAGAGCCAATCTCATGGCCACCTCGCTCCCCAGACTTCACACAGCTAGATTTCTTTCTCTGCGGTTTCATTAAAGACGGAGGGTACGTTTCTCCCCTACCAAACAATTTAGCGGACCTGAAAAATTTTGTCTACGCTGACGTTGCACAAGTAACGCCCGATTTGCTTCAGCGAGTGTGGGTAGACATTTATTACCGGTGGAATGTTAGCCGCATCACAAATGTTTGTCACATCGAACCAAAATTTTATGCGAAACTTGAGATTGTTTGCTACAAAATGACAAATCTACCGATTCTGAAAGTTATCTCAATAAATTTCTAAATCATTCAAAAGTTGTGAAGTCCATTTTGACTCGCTCTGCAGAAACTACTTCCATTGTTTCCCCTCTTACTTGCCGTGAAGTGATAGGTGTAGTTGCCATAATTTTCGTTTTATGGACATTAAACACTAGCCCAGCTTTTTGCACTTTCTTGTATCACCTTCAATAAGAATATCTTGAGCTCTTATTTACTTTCTGCCATCATGATGGTATCGTTTGTATATCTAATATTATAACTATCCTAGCTGATTTAATTCCAGTTTCTCCTTCGTCTAACCCGGCATTCCTCATAATGTTATTCGTTTCTCAATCTTGCCTCTTTTAGTTGGTCCATATAGGGTTCTCACCGTGGCATTTTGGTCAGACAGGTGAGGTGGTCTGGTACTCCCATGTTTTCGAGTGCTCCCCATAATTTACTATGATGGACACAGCCAAAGGCTTTATCATAATCCATTGACCCTGGGTATAAATCTTTTTGAAATTTTCGTGCCGCTTCAATAATGCGTCAGATGTTGGCAACATGATCTCTGGTCACAAATCCTTTACGAAATCCAGCTTGTTCTTCAGGTGGCATTTGGTCTATGTACTGGCGAAGACTAATTTGTATGATATTAAGCATGACTTTTTCTAGCGTCTGAGATAAGTGCAACTGTTCGGTGATCCGAAAACTCCTTAGAAATTCCCTTCTTACGCCCACCTTCTGACTTCCTTGTCTCCTTCATCTTGCTTTTATTACTGACGGCTCAAAAGATGTCCGTTATGTTTTTAGCCATGTCGCATTTACTGTTATGTGTCTTCCTATTAGACGGTGGACGTCTCTCTTTTCGGTTGCACCACTCTTGGAGCGAGGGACTGGTGACTTCGTTGTTTGGTCCACAATCAACCAAAGTCCCTTCTTTGGAATCTAGATGAATACTAAACCTTCTCAGTCGTTTGGCTACTGTTCGGTTCTCCGTGGAGTGCAACACTTTCACCGCATACTTTGCAATGACTTTGAACAATTCTTCTGGGGGTCCATCATACCCACTAGCCTCGATTTTAGAAGCATTTTCTAGGGCCCATTTCATTTTACTTTCTAAAACATCTGATTCTGGTTCTAATGCCACATTAACTTCATCACCACTAGTACACAGTTCTTTGTTATATAGGTCTTTCACGTATTTCACCCGTCTTTTGTTCATGTCCTCTCCTTCTGTTAGATCTTTATCATTTTTGTCATTTATTACTCCAGTTTTCGCATTAAATTTTTCCTTAGTGTTTACGGTTTTCTTGTAAAGCACCCTTGTCTTCCCCGTTTTGTTGTTCTGTTAATCTTCTTTGCACTGTTAATTTAAGAAGATATTCTTCTCTCTTCTAATTTCCGAAACCCAGCATTTAATTCAAGCATTGACATCTATCGCCTCTTGACTTTCGCTTTCTTTCGCTCTAATACTATTTGCAATGCCTCGCCCGATAACCATCTGGCCTCCTTCTTATTGTTTTTCTTGAGAATGATGATGATGATGAGCGTTTGGCGTCATTGGCCGGGAGGCCCCTCGCGGGGCAGGTCCGGCCGCCATATCGCAGGTCTTATTACATTCGGCGCCACATTGGGCGACCTGCACGCCGGATGGGGATGAAATGATGATGAACACAACACAACACCCAGTCCCTGAGCGGAGAAAATCTCCGACCCAGCCGGGAATCGAACCCGGGCCCAGAGGACGGCAATCCGTCACGCTGACCACTCAGCTACTGGGGCGGACTTGAGAATGATATTCTGCTGCCTCCTCAACAGCGTAGGACATTTCTACCCACAGCTTTTCGACTTCTAACTCTGATTCATTAAATTTGTTCCTGGCTGCCACTGTATAATCAGAAGGTATGCATGCTAGGTCATATTTGTAAGATGATGTGGCTTTAGCTACTTTCCACAGTTTTAGCTGAAATTTTGAAATTAAGAGCTTATGATCTTAAGAGCTTAACTGATCCGTAGTCAGCTCCAGGTCTTGTTGGAGTTGTCTTCATAGTACTCTTTCATCTCTAATCACAAAGTAAGTAGTAATTTTTATTCTACTATTGGCCGTCTGGTGACCTCCAGGTGTACAGGTGTCTTCTGGGCAGCTGAAACAGTGTGTTGATAATCGGCGAATTGTATTGGCAGAATTCTAGGTATATCCGTCCTACTTCATTATTTTGTTGTGCAGAGACCAAATTTTCCCGTTACATCCACTTTTGCGTCCCGATGCCCAATAATGAAGGTATCCTTTCTTGGTGTCGACAGCAGTAGTTCTTGCAAATCTCCATAGAACTTGTCAGTAACAACCATTTCTGCATCGGTGGCTGACGTATCAACTTGACTGACGCTGAATATCAATCTATCATTTTTAGTTGCACCAATTCATAGTTTCATTTAATCTGTTACTAACTGTGAAGGCTACTGGATTACTTCCTTCTGTTGTCCATAATGGTATACCCTGTAGTCATTCAAAGCAAATTTTCTATACCAGTCCACATCGTTATACTTTTTCCAAATACGTCTATGCCAATTCTCTCCATTTCTCCTCTGATTACGTCCAGATTTCCTTACAGTACTGTTGTTTCCAGCATCATACTCTTCTTTGGTCTTCTCTATGCCTGATTCCCAAGGAGACCCGAACTGGAAGTTGAAACCGCGGAATATTTTGAATTGAGTAGTAACATAGCAACAACGTAGCAAATAAGTTAGCTGAACTGTGTTAGTGTAGGATGGAGCAGAAGCAGTGTCCGTAGAGACAAAAATTAAAGCAAAGGTTAAAAACGTGTAGCAAAATACGAAGGAAATTCTACTCTTGTGTTTATGGTGCAAAAATGGTTCATCAGTTATTACCCTCAGTGTGCGCTGTTTATTAAATGGGACGAAATTTTGCTAGTAAACTGTTTAAAAGACGTGAATGTGTCGTAAGTTATGTTAGGTAATACGTACATTTTTTATAGAATACCATGTGTTCTTAAATCTAATTTTTAGTATTGTTACGGAGAGACAATTGGACCTGACTTCCATTCCATACTCGTAATGGCAGTTTCAGCTAATAAGAACTAGAAAAAATTGGAGGATGACTGGTCTTTATACGCTGTCGAGTCTCACTCTGACAACTTGCCAAAAGCCTGAATAACCAACTTTTGCTGTGCGGACCGCTGTGAGAGGCGCAGAAAGTGTGCCAGTGACGTTCTGGAAGGTACAGACATATCTACTCAAGTGCCCTTGCTAGCTACACTAGGTTTCTCGGTTGAGGACAGCCCGATCGAGATGGTCCCACAGATTCTCGGTTGGTTTCAAATCCAGGAAGTTTGGTGTCCAAGGGACAACGGTAAGCACTCTGATCCTCTTCGAACCATGCATGTGCGCAACAAACCCCGTGATACGTTGCACTGTCCTGCTGGTACAGACGATCGTGGCAAGCAAAAACAAACTGCATGTAAGGGTGGACATGGTCCCCAAGGATAGAAGCATACCTGTGTCGATCAATTGTGCCTTCCAGAATGACACGCTCACCCACGAAATGTCACGGAAACGTTCCCCAGACCATAACGCTCTCTCCTGCGGCGTGGACCCTTCAGAGGATTGTTGCAGGGCCGTAAGCGCCAATGGCGATATGTCTGATGAAGCATAAAACTGACACATCTGAAAAGGCCGTCTGCCGCCACTCAGTGACGTCCACCAGCGGTTCTGGCATGCAAATTCCAGCAGTCAGTATGGGTATACGAACCAGGCATCACCTGCGAAGGTCCATACGAGAAAATATCCAGTGTTACTCTGCAATATCATGTTCTTTGCCTCATACCAGTCACGTCCAATGTGCACACAGTCACCGAATCTTTTCATACTGGTTCATGCTTGTTACATAAAGGTAATAGAAAGGAACGATCTACATAAATAAAAACGAAAATGTTCGTTGCTTCAAAATCGTGTATCCCCGAAAGCTCTTGACAGATTGCTTTGAAATTTTGACAACGCTGCATTCTAATACAGGCGTGTTTTTAGATACCTATGCATATTTTTAATATATGTAACATATAAATGTATGTATGTAGTACGTGTAAAGCGAAATCATGGTTAACGAAAATCTCAATGTACCCTTCCGATTTACTTCAATTTTTTACAGTTTATTGTATACAATGGTGAAACGTGGTTAGGAAACAGGAAAGATGTATTTATGACTTATTGGTTTATGCTTAGAATACTACTGCACAATCTGAATCAGCGATAAGAAGGCTCAATGTCGGAGAGAGCGGAAGGGGAAGAGGAGATGGAGAGGAGAAAATGGTGAGAGAGAGAGAGAGAGAGAGAGAGAGAGAGAGAGAGAGAGAGAGAGAGAGAGAGAGAGAGAGGAGGGGGGGAGGAGAAAAGATGGACTAAGAAAGGCAAGAAAGGAGGAGAGGGAAATGGACAGAGACAGGGGAGAGTAGTAGTTTAGGACGTATATCCAGTTCTGTAACATATTAGAAACGTGTGCTTTCACTTTTCTTTCTTTTCCATTTAAGTAGACTGGGCCACAGCAAAGCGTGGCCGGGTACAGCTGGTATCAAATACTATTCAAGAAAACATGATCCAATGAGCTCGAAATTCTATGATTTTCACGTAAGTCATTACGCGACTTTCATATATATAATGTCGCGAGATATTATGTTTTCGGCGTAATTTTTCAAAGTAAATTCTGGTAATCATATCAGCAAGCCACTCTACGTACATTTTGTGTCTGCCACTGAAGTTTGATGAGCACGTCCGATATTGTCGCTTTTACTAAGCGAACTCGCGAGGAAAAATGCCTATCCTCTTTGGATCTTCGTTATACCCGCTACTACTTGGCGATGGTGCCAAACTGACATAAAGTACTCAAGGATCAGCCGAACAAGTATTTTCTAAGCAAGTTCTTTCGTGGACGATTTAAACTTCTTTGGAATTTCCTTAGTACAATTTGATTATGGAGCTAAGTGTGGAAGTAAAAACTGATGAGGGAGCCCGTGGTTTCGCAGGTTCCTGTGTGTACGGGTCACAGTTATGCAGTAATGAGAGGGGGCTGCACAGGATAATACTAGCAAGGAGAGCTGCCAGAGTCTTCGAACCGAAGGCGGCGGCTACCACCACCACCACCAACAACAACAACAACAACAACATCATCAACAACAACAACAACAACAACAACAACATCATTTTCTCGTGAACCTCATCTTGCCATCTGCTCTTCTTGCCACTAGTTTTATGTAGTCGCTCAGCTTCAGGTTGTTTTGGTCGGATGCTCTTAAATATTTTCAGGTTGTTATTGTTTCCAGTGTTTATTTCCAGTGTATACAGCTAGACGTGTAAACGGACAGTAATGGATCTTTCCACCTGTTCATGCGCAGTACGCTAAATTTGTTTATGTTGAAGATCAACTGTGACGCTTTGCTTGTCTTCGTGCATTTCGCCGCGGTACTCAAGCGTTGCGTCTTTGCAGTACGCATAGTGGTCGCCCGCAGACAGCCTTACAGAGGTTCCGACGTCGTCCATCAGATCATTTCTATTTTTCGCGGACAGTAAGGTCCGTAAAACAGTCCTTCGGGGGTATCATCGAACTAAATTTACATCTCACGATTTGGCCCGTTAAGAAGTCGTATCTGGTATGAAGTCCTGAATCCATTACAAAAGTGCCTCGTATTTCGTGTTATTCCGCATATAGTAGTTAGTATTTTAAGACATAATAATGTTATTTAAAGTATATAAGGACGATCAGGAATCAGACATTATGACGATTATGATCTTGTGACGGTACTTCTTCGTCGATATTCCACATTGGCCGCCGATAGTAGCGGAGCAAGTGAGGGACGCGTGTAATGAGCCGGGGAACTGTGCGAGCGGAAATGCGACCGCAGGTTTCACTGCTCAGTGCTCGCCGCTCTGCGGCGGCTGGCAGAGAGCAGAGAAAGTCGCTTTCTCGAGGCTCTGCGTTTCTGCCGACAGGGAATTTGAGGACTTCGCCCGCCGGCAGGACTCGTGCTTTCGTGTTGAACCCAAAATGCTGGTGGAAGCTGGCGTATGTAGTCAATAATCTGAAACTATTGTGAACAGGTCATGTCTTCAGATATGAAGGGTTGTTGTTGTGGTCTTCAGTCCTGAGACTGGTTTGATGCAGCTCTCCATGCTACTCTATCCTGTGCAGGCTTTTTCATCTCCCAGTACCTACTGCAACCTACATCCTTCTGAATCTGCTTAGTGTATTCATCTCTTGGTCTCCCTCTACGATTTTTACCCTCCACGCTGCCCTCCAATACTAAATTGGTGATCCCTTGATGCCTCAGAACATGTCCTACCAACCGATCCCTTCTTCTGGTCAAGTTGTGCCACAAACTTCTCTTCTCCGCAATCCTATTCAATACTTCCTCATTAGTTATGTGATCTACCCATCTAATCTTCAGCATTCTTCTGTAGCACCACATTTCGAAAGCTTCTATTCTCTTCTTGTCCAAACTATTTATCGTCCATGTTTCACTTCCATACATGGCTACACTCCATACGAATACTCTCAGAAATGACTTCCTGACACTTAAATCTATACTCGATGTTAACAAATTTCTCTTCTTCAGAAACGCTTTCCTTGCCATTGCCAGCCTACATTTTATATCCTCTCTACTTCGACCATCATCAGTTATTTTGCTCCCCAAATAGCAAAACTCCTTACTACTTTAAGTGCCTCATTTCCTAATCTAATTCCCTCAGCATCACCCGACTTAATTCGACTACATTCCATTATCCTTGTTTTGCTTTTGTTGATGTTCATCTTATATCCTCCTTTCAAGACACTGTCCACTCCATTCAACTGCTCTTCCAAGTCCTTTGCTGTCTCTGACAGAATTACAATGTCATCGGCGAACCTCAAAGTTTTTATTTCTTCTCCATGAATTTTAATACCTACTCCGAATTTTTCTTTTGTTTCCTTTACTGCTTGCTCAATATACAGATTGAACAACATCGGGGAGAGGCTACAACCCTGTCTTACTCCCTTCCCAACCACTGCTTCCCTTTCATGTCCCTCGACTCTTATAACTGCCATCTGGTTTCTGTACAAATTGTAAATAGCCTTTCGCTCCCTGTATTTTACCCCTGCCACCTTTAGAATTTGAAAGAGAGTATTCCAGTCAACATTGTCAAAAGCTTTCTCTAAGTCTACAAATGCTAGAAACGTAGGTTTGCCTTTCCTTAATCTTTCTTCTAAGATAAGTCGTAAGGTCAGTATTGCCTCACGTGTTCCAGTGTTTCTACGGAATCCAAACTGATCTTCCCCGAGGTTGGCTTCTACTAGTTTTTCCATTCGTCTGTAAAGAATTCGTGTTAGTATTTTGCAGCTGTGACTTATTAAGCTGATAGTTCGGTAATTTTCACATCTGTCAACACCTGCTTTCTTTGGGATTGGAATTATTATATTCTTCTTGAAGTCTGAGGGAATTTCGCCTGTCTCATACATCTTCCTCACCAGATGGTAGAGTTTTGTCAGGACTGGCTCTCCCACGGCCGTCAGTAGTTCCAATGGTATATTGTCTACTCCGGGGGCTTTGTTTCGACTCAGGTCTTTCAGTGCTCTGTCAAACTTTTCACGCAGTATCATATCTCCCATTTCATCTTCATCTACATCCTCTTCCATTTCCATAATATTGTCCTCAAGTACATCGCCCTTGTACAGACCCTCTATATACTCCTTCCACCTTTCTGCTTTCCCTTCTTTGCTTAGAACTGGGTTTCCATCTGAGCTCTTGATATTCATACAAGTCGTTCTCTTATCTCCAAAGGCCTCTTTAATTTTCCTGTAGGCGGTATCTATCTTACCCCTAGTGAGATAGGCCTCTACATCCTTAAATTTGTCCTCTAGCCATCCCTGCTTAGCCATTTTGCACTTCCTGTCGATCTCATTTTTGAGACGTTTGTATTCCCTTTTGCCTGTTTCACTTACTGCATTTTTATATTTTCTCCTTTCATCAATTAAATTCAATATTTCTTCTGTTACCCAAGGATTTCTACTAGCCCTCGTCTTTTTACCTACTTGATCCTCTGCTGCCTTCACTACTTCATCCCTCAAAGCTACCCATTCTTCTTCTACTGTATTTATTTCCCCCATTCCTGTCAATTGCTCCCTTATGCTCTCCCTGAATCTCTGTACAACCTCTGGTTCTTTCAGTTTATCCAGGTCCCATCTCCTTAAATTCCCACCTTTTTGCAGTTTCTTCAGTTTTAATCTACAGGTCATAACCAATAGATTGTGGTCAGAGTCCACATCTGCCCCTGGAAATGTCTTACAATTTAAAACCTGGTTCCTAAATCTCTGTCTTACCATTATATAATCTATCTGATACCTTTTAGTATCTCCAGGGTTCTTCCATGTATACAACCTTCTTTCATGATTCTTAAACCAAGTGTTAGTTATGATTATGTTGTGCTCTGTGCAAAATTCTACCAGGCGGCTTCCTCTTTCATTTCTGTCCCCTAATCCATATTCACCTACTATGTTTCCTTCTCTCCCTTTTCCTACACTCGAATTCCAGTCACCCATGACTATTAAATTTTCGTCTCCCTTCACTACCTGAATAATTTCTTTTATTTCATCATACGTTTCATCAATTTCTTCGTCATCTGCAGAGCTAGTTGGCATATAAACTTGTACTACTGTAGTAGGCGTGGGCTTCGTATCTATCTTGGCCACAATAATGCGTTCACTATGCTGTTTGTAGTAGCTTACCCGCATTCCTATTTTCCTATTCATTATTAAACCTACTCCTGCATTACCCCTATTTGATTTTGTGTTTATAACCCTGTAGTCACCTGACCAGAAGTCTTGTTCCTCCTGCCACCGAACTTCACTAATTCCCACTATATCTAACTTCAACCTATCCATTTCCCTTTTTAAATTTTCTAACCTACCTGCCCGATTAAGGGATCTTGACATTCCACGCTCCGATCCGTAGAACGCCAGTTTTCTTTCTCCTGATAACGACATCCTCTTGAGTAGTCCCCGCCCGGAGATCCGAATGGGGGACTATTTTACCTCCGGAATATTTTACCCAAGAGGACGCCATCATCATGTAATCATACAATAAAGCTGCATGCCCTCGGGAAAAATTACGGCTGTAGTTTCCCCTTGCTTTCAGCCGTTCGCAGTACCGGCACGGCAAGGCCGTTTTGGTTATTGTTACGAGGCCAGATCAGTCAATCATCCAGACTGTTGCCCTTGCAACTACTGAAAAGGCTGCTGCCCCTCTTCAGGAACCACACGTTTGTCTGGCCTCTCAACAGATACCCCTCCGTTGTGGTTGCACCTACGGTACGGCTATCTGTATCGCTGAGGCACGCAAGCCTCCCCACCAACGGCAAGGTCCATGGTTCATGGGAGGAGAATATGAAGGGGTTAATGGAAAAAAGTTCTAATCCTTAAGAATGTGTTTTGAGTTGTACGGATTCTATACTTCGGAGACCTTGACTGTGAATAGACGGGCACCAATAGCAGTATTCGTAGAAAGAGCGCAGTGTATTGAGGAAAATTTTAGGCAATTTGAAATCATATGAGGAACTGTACAGGAGGGTAGACGATCATCGGCCATTCTGAAGACGCATCCATAGATCTTTCCTTTTTTAATTGATTATGCTACTGATTCTAACAAAGAAAATCTGAAATATCACAAGGCTAAAGACAAAAAGATTCGAATAATTCCATGAACGTGAGAAAAACGCTGTCTCAGAGAACAAAATAACGGATAGGAATTAATTTAGACAAATGGTGAGAAACTACTGGAGTTTTAAGCTGGGAGAACAACTCTAAGACGAAGGGGAACTCTGTCAGAAGACGGAAGGAAGGCACTGAGCGACAGGCGCAAGAGGTTTTGGCAGGACAACAAAGCTGGCCGACGAACAAGAGATAAAATAGAAAGTTATATTGATTGTTAACCGGTAGCCCATAATGGCTCAATTCGAATAAAAAAAACTGATTTGCTGCGTGTTATGTGTGCTGTTAAACTCAATGACCAAAAACTTAAATACACTAACACAAAGGAAATTGTATACTAGACAGTTCTTTCTAGTGGTACATGTGGAAGAACTGTTACCAGCTTGTGCTGCATTCGAAAAAACAATAGCTGTGTTTTTAATAGAGTGAGATTTCCTTGTGGATGTTAGTGGACTGAGGAGGAGGTGATCTTAAAACAACAGATGTTCAAAAAATATTTTCTAAGGTAATTAATGCATTCCTTGTGAAAAAAAGTACAAAGTGAACATTGGTGGAACTTCTTGTAGTCTAGAAAACTTCCTAAGACGTAACGACATATTCCTATTTCTGCTACCGAATGTATCGTCACCAGCCACTGCGTAAGTAAGCATTTGAAACACTCAAACTGAGTATAGTACAGGGCGGCGCAAAATAGGTTTATGAAATTGTCTGCTACAACATAACATGGAATTATAGATCCCTGTTATATTTATGCTTTAGCAGACAACCTCTAACTTAATACAGCAGGTTTTCAAAGAGCTTTCCTTTTGCAGCAATTGAAATTGGTCTCACCCCTAAATATCACATTAAGATGTTTAGGGGTGAGACAAATGTCAAATTTGATAGTTTGCGTTCCCAGAAACAGATGGCAACACTTATCTCTAAGCTTTCACATTTGGGGTTAGTTCGTTTTTCCGGCGCATGTCTTCACATATAAAATTTACAGAACATTCAATCGGTGTCAAGAAAGAGAACAAAGCATCATTGTGAGGCAGAATCCATGCAGGAGTAAGTCAAGGATGAGGCCTTTCACCACTCTTGTACACTATTTATATGAATAAAATCTTGCAAGAACTGAGACAAATGCTACACGGCTTTAATCAAATCAACAGAAATACAAATCTACATGATTTACTTTTTGCAGATGACTTAAAACTTGTAGCATAATCAGATAATGGCCTGCAGCGTTCTGTACACGATTTTTAGATTATATTCGCGAAATAAAGCATGGACGTAAACACCGAAAAAGCGAAAACAAAGCCTTTATGTAGAAAATAACCACTACAAACTTAGATCTTGGTGGTTTAACTGAGGGTCAAGCTGTAACAGGCTGAGTAAGTCGGTCCAGAGGCAGGAGGAAGACAAGGGCAGCACAGCACATAAAATTCTAGAAAGAACTATTCTTCGAGTAAGAAACAGACCTAGCTGAAAAATCCACTAGGTATACAAAAACAATGGGAGTCTTTTATGTCAAGAAACCTTTCGTGGTCCAGCAGCTCACGAGAATACGTCTTTGTAAGACCTAAGTAAGAGCTGTGCTGTACTGTGGCGTCGAAGCCTGAACGATAAAGGCAATAAATGCGAAAAGACTAACAACCTGTGAAATTAAATTCTTGAGAGAAGCTATTAGTTACACCAACGGGCTCACAAAATGGATGACAATATAGTGAAGGAACTTAAAATGGATTTCATGACACATTGTTGAAATAAGCAGTTCTCATAATATGCAAAGATCAGCACATTCCTCAAACTGGGGAACTATCAAGAATGGGGTTCCACAAGAGTCAGTCTAGGGTCCTTTGTTGTTCTTAATGTATATTAATGACTTGCCATTCTATATTCATGAAGAGACAAAGTTAGTTCTCTTTGCTGATGATACAAGTATAGTAATCACACCTGACAAACAAGAATTAACTGATGAAATTGTCAATACTGTCTTTCAGAAAATCACTAAGTGGTTCCTTGTAAACAGACTCACTGAATTTTGATAAGACACAGTACATACAGTTCCGTACAGTGGATGGTATGACGCCATTAATGAATATAGACCTTAATCAGAAGCATATAGCTAAGGTAGAATATTCCAAAATTTTAGGTGTGTCCATTGATGAGCGATTAAATTGGAAGAAACACATTGATGATATGCTGAAACGTTTGAGTTCAGCTACTTATGCAATAAGGGTCATTGCAAATTTTGGTGATAAACATCTTAGTAAATTAGCTTACTACGCCTATTTTCACTCATTGATTTCATATGGCATCATATTTTGGGGTAATTCATCACTGAGGAATAAAGTATTTATTGCACAAAAGCGTGAAATCAGAATAATAGCTGGAGTCCACCCAAGATCATCCTGCAGACATTTATTTAAGGATCTAGGGATATTCACAGTAGCTTCTCAGTATATATACTCTCTTATGAAATTTGTTATTAACATCCAAACCCAATTCAATAGTAATAGCAGTGTGCATAACTACAATACTAGCAGAAAGGATGATCTTCACTATTCAAGATTAAATCTAACTTTGGCACAGAAAGGGGTGAATTATACTGCCACTAAAGTCTTTGGTCACTTACCAAATAGTATCAAAAGTCTGGCAGATAACCAACAAGTATTTAAGAAGAAATTAAAAGAATTTCTGAATGACAACTCCTTCTACTCCATAGAGGAATTTTTAGATATAAATTAAGAAAAAAAGAAAAAAAAAATTATTAAAAAAAATAAAAAAACGCAAAAAAATAAAGTTGTTATGTTAACTTAAGTATTTTGTTAAATTAACTTAATTATGTCATGTATTGGAAAATTTGACTCGTTCCACATCATTACGAAATATCGTATTCATGATCCATGGAACTAGTATTAATCTAATCTACATTATACTCAGAATTACCAAAATAACGGAAGAAAACGCCTGCAACGAATAAGCTCAAAGAGGATCCCAAAATCCATGTTAAACTACCATCCCTACCGTGTGAGATCGCTAGGTTGTAACGTTCCATGTGTAACGTTCTTTAAGAATTAAAATCTTTACATTACGTTGGATAAATGCGTGACTGATGCATACATAACTGGAGTTGTCGTGTAGCGTGTTGTAACTGCAAGTGGTATGCTTACTCTGTGTTATTGTTAACAAAACTTTGTACGAACAGATTGGGCAAATTAGTAAGCTAACATACTTTGCATACTTCCACACTCTGATATCATACGGAATAATATTCTGGGGCAACTCAACACTTAGGCAAAAGGTATTCACTGCTAAAAAGAAAGTAGTTAGAGTAATGTGTGGTCTTCATAGCCTCACATCTTGTAGGCATCTGTTTAAAAGGTTAGGAATTCTTAAAACTGCTTCGCAGTACATTTAGTCAGTAATGAAATTTTTTCTCAACAACATGGACCAGTTTAAAATCAACAGCGACGTTCATGATTACAATACCAGAAAAAAGAAAGACCTACACTATCCTTTACTTAACCTATCTTTGGTGCCGAAAGTGGTAAAATATGCTGCTATAAAACTTTTTGATAAATTACCAGATGAAATAAAATGTCTGACAGCAGTAATAGTTTCAAGAACAAATTGAAACCATACCTACTTGACAACTCCTTCTATACCATAGTTGAATTCTTGAATATGAGTACATAAATCGGGAGATATAATATATGCATTTTCTGCCGTTTAAGGGAATGGGATAGATAATAGAAATATTTAGGTATAACACTATAATGTAAACAAAAAACCCTTGTTCCCTGTGTGCATTTCTTGTGCATTTGACACGTTCCACATCATAACGATTTTTCCGTGCTATTGATCAATGGAACACGTAATTAACTAACAACTCCCAATACCAGTAGAGAAATACAGTCACTGCAAAATATAGTCATCCCCTTAGGCATTGAATCATCTTGCCCTGTTCAAAACTGATAACTTTTGTCCATGTGCACATAACAAACAAATTAATCATTTTACGTACATTCTGGGGTTACTAAACAATTACAAATTATCAGCCAACTCATCTACACTAACGCGCTTTCGAAACGAGGGTCATAAATACTTAACATCTTTACCTTGCTTGCGTGAAGACTTCTGCTTCAATGTTCTCGTTATTCCTGTATTAATCTAACACTTGGTGGCATCACAGAATACACCACAAAAACTGCCTACTCCATCCTCTTTCACTCACAGACAGCTTACCTACAACTGTGCGCCGGGCGCTCTCTCACTCCAACTCTATAATCTCAGACCAGAAGCAATAACTTTGACTCTGCACACACACACACACACACACACACACACACACACACACACACACACACACACACACCACAAACTGCGTATGTGAAGTTCCTTTCATCCTTGAGTTTGACACTACGTTCCTTTCTACATTTTCTTGTGTGTTGTAAAAGTCTGGCGTCTCTCTTTTAGCCTACAAATCCCGTCTTCTTACATGTTCTCTCACTAATTTTCTTTAGATTTGTAGATGGTTATTAGTTGTTGACGATTATACTGTCTTAAGAATGTTGAAAGTTTGGTCTCTCTCGACGCTGTGCACGAGACCCGAGGCCTCGTAGAATTTTTGTGCGCCGCTACAGCCTGCCCGCTCGCTCTGACAACGTAGCTTGAGCTGTTGGGGATTTCGCTGTTTAATGCTGCATCTGACCATTTCATAGCCACTTCAAATTGGCTCCGACCGTGAGCTGAGCTCATCCGCATGTATTGGTCTGTATGTGTGTAGAGCTGCTGTTTTTAAGCTCACTAGACAAAAAATTGGTGAACATTTACTTAAATGCTTAATAGAAGTGATTTTCTATTGTCCTGCAAAACACAGGAAACACTAACAAGGGAGGCCACGACGTTGGGACCACGGATTACTTCAGACTTCATACACCTTTAGTAGCCCATTAAAACAACATAATGTGCAAGAAGTAAGGTGCACTACTCTAGCAGTTCCGAGAAAATCCCAAGAGAAGTTTTACGCGTCTATTATGCAACCGATGTATCTGTGCATAGCTGCCGGACTCCATCTTGACGGTGGGCGTATGGTTAGCGTTCGAGCCCCCTAAGACGAACGTGTATGTGGCGACGGTTTGACTTCCGTAAAACCCTCATTTTTGTAGTGCAAGTGTAAATTCTGTGATGTTAAAAAAATTTGCACCTACACTATTCGTTCTTGCTACAGTAGCCACGTCTCACCGCTACGCAGGTTCACTGCCAAACGGGGCCTGCCTCTGTGTTTGCAGCTCGAAACGTCGATGTGCAAAGTAGTTCCTGGTACGTTACCAGATTACATGTATAAGGGATTTCGCAAATCACGACAGGCATACATTCACAGAAAAACTATGCCTTTCTTCATTTACTTGTTGATAGTTATAAACATGTTTGTTCTAATTTAATTAAAATTAGGAAGTAGTCAAATAACACGATATTCACTAAAACTCCTTTCAAATACGTGGTTTTTTAATTATATTACGTCTCAAATGTCACAGAAATTAAATATTACCAGTGACGAAAAAATATAGATTAGAAATTAGGTGGGATTCCAACCGTCGTCTCATGCACAATTAAAACTCGAACGCTAACCACTTGACCACTCTTAAGTGCCCGGCACGTACGCGCAGATAAGTCAGTTACATGACAAAGTTTGAGGTAAATCCGTGATCCCAGAGTCGTGGCCTCCCTTTGTAAGATTCTTGCATCTTTTCGTTGGTGTTATCCTAAACGTTTTGATTTTGGTGCGGAGCCCACGTTTAATTGAGGGTCACGCTGTAACAGGCTGAGTAAGTCGGTCCAGAGTAGGGGGAAGGCAAGAGCAGCACAGCAACTCCAGTTCATTTCAGGAAACCCCATTAGTTCTAAATTTCATGACGTTTCAGCTTAGAAATACTGGCAACAAAAAACCTCCCTAAGCGAACCTGATTCAACAATCCATGCATAAAAGGCTTGTGTGTGTACGTAGTGATACTTTTCTCCTAGACTATTCATTGCCACCGACTGGTGATTTGTGGTGGTAGATAGCCCTTGGTCTCATGCTGTTAGTAAGGGAGTTTGGTCGTGGTGCGTGGCAGTGGGTGAGTGTAGCGAACAAAAATCTGCGAAATATAGAGCAATAAGTACTCTTAGGAAAAGCTATGTAATATGTGTCTTACGAACTTTATCGTACATTAGAAAATGCATTTTTTGTTTATTCGTCCGATGTGATACTATGCAGGCGCGGTTTCGTCATCCAGACTTTAGTAGTGACGTGTAATATCTAACAGATCAGTTTTTCAATCTCTCAGCGCGTTTTCGTCAACCACACTTTACCGACGATCAACAAACACACAAAGAAAAAAAAATCCAGTCGGACTCAAACTTGTAACTAAGAAATGAATAATCAAACGGTACATTACAGTGATTTCGGATAAATGTTTCGCTAATTCTTCGTGAGTATAATCCTTTTCATAATTTAGCGCGTTTTCGTCAATCACTTCGCATTGGTCCTGTGGTGTTACCCGCAGTCAAATATGTCTCCATAACGTAATGTTAATGCCAGTATGGATGGAACAGGGTGAAGATTGTATAAGCAAGTATATTCACTAATACGGTAAAGTTCAAAAGTCATAGTTCTCTTAGAAGAAGCTGTGTTCTGGAAGTGTTCCACGTCGCGCTTTATGTTGTGCCAAACGCAGTATGGATGAAGCACGTTGAGGACTCTATACCATTATCCTGCATCGCGAATGGAGAAAAACCGTTTCACATGTACGGTAAACCTCATATATTATTTAGCTTTACGCGCTCTACATATCGCGGATTTCTGCCCACCACACTCACCAACTGCCAAGCACTGTGACCAAACTACCTTGCTAACAGGATAACTGCATTGGTGTTACCCTTAATGAGGTATAAGTCTGTATGTATCTCATATCTGAAATGATGGTACGCATGCCTCCTCCCATGCCATTTATTCTGACCCGGCAAGATCCCGGAGATTCTCAGCTAAGTTATTTTATAAATTGGATTTCCATGCTTAAGGAACTGACATTTTATGAGGGAATCCTTTAACTTTACTAATATATCTGTGTGTTAAGTTTTAATTTCACCCTGCGATAAAATTAATTAAAAATTGACGACTGCGAAGAAAGACTGTTGCTCCGAAATAGATTCGTATGCCATATGAACGAAAAACAAAGGTTTTCAGCTGCGAGAAATGGATAGTCTAAATGGGAGGAGGTACATCTTGCAGAAGTGGTTACTTTTCTGTGAATATAGATAAGTATGTTTAAGAGGTAATAAGCTGCTGTTTTGTCACTCGCACTTCCTTTATGATTTCAAATTGGAAAGTGACCTATAAAGAGTGATCGGATAAGCAATAATAAATTATGGAGAGCATCTGCAATTCCTGGCGAACAGACTATTATTCATTGCAAAAGATAAATATCCACAGTTCTAACATGGACTGTGAGCTGCGGCAAGAACGCTCTGGAGATCGTAGTTAACCTCAAAACATGAGAACTGTTCTATCTTTCAGCAGCACAGCCCAGATTAAGAGATGTCAAGCACCTCATTTTCGAACGTCCCTGTCACTCCGGCGTCATGTGACAGCTATTTCAAGCAGGATGTTTACGCCTGCCCTTCATTCCCTACGGTCCAAAGTAAATAACCATTCCGTTAACGGTCACGTGTTTTTTATGAAGTGATGACGAATAGTGCCGCTTTCTCCAGCGTCTGTTGTGTATGCATCGGTAGTGGGCATGAATCATTCTTCTGTCTGTCCTATGCCATTCGGAAGGGTCTGTGCTTGTAACTCCGTTCCGTGCTCGCTTGTGTAAAGTGAAAATTTTTCAATGATTTACTTACACTTAATTGGAAAATACCATCATCCCGCTGTCATAATTGCTACATCTGGAATGTCTTGATTTGAATATCTGGCCAGTCACCCAAGGTTATGATAATCTAGTTATGTTAAAATTTCACTAGGTGATCGGAGATATACTGGCATAAACGAAGATAATCCTATTTCTTGTACCAGTCTCTACCAATTCTTCGAAACTATACCGCTCGGGCGCAGAGAATTCATTTGGGAACTGTTGAGAACTTCCCATACCGGAACGTCGCAAACAATGTGAATGACACAGCACTTCTAGAACTTCTCTCGTCAACAGTGATGGTGAACAGAGTTCTGACCAGAGACAGGTCCAAGATTTAACCTTGTATACGTGAGATAAACAGTAATAAAACGGCTTTGACATGTCAGCAATGAAGTACTTAGAGAAGGAGCTCTTTCTTGCTTCCTTACAAGTCACTGTGGTAATAATAATATCCCACGTGGATTGGAAATAGATTAGGATGCGGATAATGACATCTCAGTTAATATAACACTTAGTTCTAAAACACTTTTGGTTTGGTCCGTTAAAGAGCACATAGAAGCATTTGAATTTTAATTCCTCTCATCTTCACAAAACTTCATCCTCTGCCAGTCAGTAGTCTTTCTTATTATGTTGCGTTTTTCCCAAGTTTTACTCCTTTCGGTCTGTTGTCTGGATATGAACTTCTGCCTCTGCGTAGTTCGTGCCACTGTGATGTGTCAAGAACGACTACCGTGAGTTACTTTCAAGTATCGGATAACCATTGTACTTAGTTTATATGGTTCCATTTGTGATCTGGAAGATATTTTGCGTAGTTGTGAGTCGTCCATCCGTGCTGCATATTCGTTAAACTAAATACGTCATTTTCTGTGAAATGGAACTAAGCGTTAGGTCCGGGAATATAGTTCTTCTGAGCTTCAGGGCGGCCAAGATACCGTCTTGGACCTCGTGTACGAATATTTTCTTGAATACTTGTTATGTTGTACTACAACTGCTTTAATGTAATTTCATATTTCTTGCGATAAACATGTACCGCATTTCAAGATGATCGTCTTATAATGTATATTCACGAATCCATGTTATTTTCGTGCCAAAATTTGCACTATAGTAGCTGGTCGGTACAAGCCGCGCACCCCCGTCACTTGTCTGTGCTGGAAGATGAACATTAAAACGTTCGCCCTCTCACGTCTAAGGCCACAGTGGCCGCCCTTGTTACGCCTCTTGCTCAGTTAAGCATCTCTTAGGATGTTACCGTCCCTCGATGTTTGTTACTGAGCAGGAAATCTACGCTCTTAAGAATCTCAGCGTTAGTTGACGTGTCTGACTTCGCCTGTTAGTTGCTCATGCATACTATTACACAAGGTGCGACTGAAAAGTTCGGTGAATGGTCTCTTAAAATAAAGGAAACAAGATTTGCAAACAAAATACCTTTACTGGCTTGCAGAATAATCACCATTAGCTACAATACACTTCAGACATCGGTTGTAAAGCTATTGTAAAGTGTCTGCAAACGCTTCTTGTGGTATCACTCGACGCACTGTGATCACGCGTTGTTGGCATCTGCGTTCTCAACTTTCTCGCTCAAAGCAAGCAAGCTGATTGTTGTTCAGCACCCTTCTTATTCTCTAGATCTGACGCCAGCAAACTTCCTTCCCTCCTTAAATTAGCTCTGGAAAGTCTTACCCTTCGTAGGCCAGTTCCTCAAGGGGCGTTTGTTGACGTTTTCCAACAGCTTTACAACCGATGTAAGAAGTGCGTTGTTGCTAATTTTATTTATTTATTTATTTATTTAACCTGATCAGATTAGGGCCATCAGGCCCTCTCTTACATCGGACCAGTGTTCCACACATGCAGCATTTCACACATCAGAGTAACATCATGAACATAGTTTAAATGAGAAAATTAGCTTACTCTAGTGACAATATGAATAAAGACTAGTGACTAAGACCTAATAAAGTAAATGCGGAAGTATTTTTACAACAGTTGCTATACATACAGATTATGATAAAAGCAATAATAATAACAGTAAAACGAAAAATCAAATAATAATGATAAACATGACTAAGACCTAATAAAGTAAATGCTGGGAGTATTTTTACATCAGGTGCTATACATACAGATTATGGTGAAAGCAATAATAATAACAGTAAAAAAAATCAAATAATAATGACAAACATGAGAAAGATTGGCAATAGTAATGAAGATTTGTGCAGATGTACATTAATATCTTGGTGTGTAAAGTAGATGTTTACTAGTATAGCGAGTTTTGGGTAAGGGAGGTTTAAGGAGGGGGAGAGAGGGAAGTAATGAGGTGAAGTGCACTCATGTACAGAGGAAGGCATTACTGTTGCTTAAGTAGATACGTCATTAACTGTTTTTTGAAGCCGGTCATGTTTTTAAGTTCTCTAACATAACGAGGGAGGTTATTCCAGAGTCGGGTTCCCGCTACTGTAAAGGACTTGGAGAAGGTGACTGAGCGATGCAGTGGAACGGAGAGGATTTTATTATGATGGGAACGTGTGTTTCTGTCATGTTGTTCCGACATGAGTGTTAGGGACGAGGAGAGATATGAGGGACGGTGTACATTTATAAGGCAGTAGATGAGACAGTGTGTATGGAAATCTCTGCGTTTGTCTGCACGCAGCCAGGACAATTTTGCATATGCTGGTGAAATGTGATCAAAAAGTCGAACGTCACAGATATATCGGACGCAGGCATTCGTGACCAGTTCTAGACGTCGGGAATTTTCCTGAGAGAGGCCTTGTAGGATGATATCGCTGTAGTCAATGATTGGGAGTATAAGCGTTTGTACTAATTTCTTTTTCAGATCGAAAGGGAAGAGTTTTTTATATTTTTGTAGGACATGAAGGGATGCTGATGCTTTTTTGCACACTGCAGTTACGTGCGCTGTCCAATTTAGATTTTCATCTATTATTACTCCCAAACTCTTTGCTGAGGGCGAGAAGTTAATAATTGTTCCATTTAGGATAAGCGATGGTACGGATTCCCGATGTTTTGGGCTAATGAGCTTAGAGTGACCAACAAGTACCGCTTGGGTTTTAGATGGGTTTAGTTTTAGACCTATGTCCTGTGCCCATTTTGACAGTGCGTCGAGGTCAGTATTGAAATTTTCAATAGCTTTCTTGAGTTTGCTTGGTTTCGCACTTAGATACAACTGAAGGTCATCAGCATACATATGGTATTTGCAATAGGTCAGGAGATCACTTTGAAAGCAAGTAAAGATATTTTCATTGTAACTCTTGTTTACTTTATTTTCACAGACCATTCACAGAACTTTTCACACCCACCTTGTGAAATACGACTGTGAACTGCGAACAACAAGAATAACTGAGGGCCGCAGATCGAAGACCGCTGGAGTAAGCTGTGGCCACTAAACAGCATTTTATTGTCGGCGTGGTGTTTGGAATTAAATGACCACTTAATGTGTATAGCAGTTACAACCAGTGTCTGTAAAAGTGAATGCTCGTACTTACAAAAAACTCTCACCCGCCTCAGCAGCCGAGTCCCGCTTAAGCCAACGCACGCCTGTGTTGTGGCGCTCGACGCAGTGGTAAGCTGGTTCGAATCTTGCTGCTGGTAAATTTTCACGGCCAGTGTTTGGCCGGCAAGGGGAGGAGAGGGGGTGGGGTGAAGTTCTTGATCACCAATCGACAAGGCGCCAATGTCCTCGATTAAATTCCAAACCTCTCCGCAGTGTCTCATGAAGTGAGGGCGTGTGACACTGTTCATCGTCCGTCGGATGGGGACGTTAAAGCTCGGCAGTTCCCTCGGGTCTGTTTGAGACCAGTAGCCTGTTTTCCGGCACTGCCTTTCACCCTCTCCTGTCCCTCCATCCATTACAATACAAACCCAACTCTCCACGGTACGAGCACTCTTCAGTCATCCACACGACACACTTGGCACTTGACAAACTGAATGCAAACGGCTGTGCTGAATAATTCAGACAATGTCGGAAAGGTAGAAAATGTTAGTGACTGGGCTAAAATCACAAAGGGAGTCCCGCAGGGTTAAATTCTGGGTTGATAGCAATTCCTTGTACATGTGACTGACCTTCCACATAACATTCAACGAGCAAAAGTGGTACTTTCTGCAGACGATACTAGTGTTATAATAAATCCCATTAGAGTGAAAGCAACAGAATAGTTGATAAATTAAATTTTCCAAAGAATTATTAAGTGGCTCTCTGAGAACCGGACCCTACCTAAATTTTGAAAAAAAAGAAAAAAAAAACACTACATTCACTTCTGTACAAGAATGAAGCATACTGTTGTAGCACATTAGCAGGAGACAATAAGCAAGGTAGGATGCTTCATATTTTTTGGTGTACTTGAACTGAAAGAAGCTTGTTACTGGCCTTCCCAAACAGTTAAGTTCAGCTACTTTTGCTCTTCTTATGATTGTTAATCTTGGAAAAAAAAGTATCAACTCCTGACATGATTTGCATGTTTCCACTCAGTAATGTCGCAAGGAATAATTTTCTGTGATAACTCCCCGCTTAGAAAGTATTGATTACACAATAGTGAGCTGTAAGAATAATACTTGGTGGTCACCCGCGGACGTCATATAGGTACCATTCAAGGAGCTAGGCATTTTAACTGTGTCGTCACAGTACAGATTTTTCGCTAGTGAAATTAGTCATAAATAATCCATCACAATTCGAGAAGAACAGTGATGTATATGCCTACAACACTCTAGGGGAAAAAAGCTTCATTACTCATTGTTGAAAACGTCCGTGGCTCAGAAAGTAGTTAAATATGAAACAATAAAAATTTTTGATTAGTTGCCCAATAATATAAAATGTGTGCGAGAGAGCGAAGCAAGTTTTATATATAATTTAAAATCGTTTCGCCTGGGCAACCTCTTCTATTCTGCTGGTCAGTTTCTAATTAAAAACTGGTAACCAGTGAAAAAAAAGTTTTTTCAAGTGTAGTGGAATGAAGAGGAGTAAAATGATGTGATCATTAATGTTGACACTAATCATGTATACGTATCATGTAAACTGACTTGGCACACATCATTTCGATAAAAGAATCGTTCAGATGATCTACGGAACGTGTAACTAATGACTAACAGGTAAGAAGAAAGCAACCCCAAACTACGTGGACTAGGACGTTGCCAAGAGCGGGCGACCACTCGCTCTCTTTTATTAATCTCTTACGACGTTTCGTCTGTCAGACTTGTTACAGTACCCAAGACAAACTGCGAGCGAAACTGTTATTTCAGCTATAGCCAGTTGAAGCTGTTAGTGATTTCGAGCGCTCGTCAACCATTGTGTTGCAGTTCATGCTAGGACTAAAACGAATTTCCAGAGTTCGCAGTGAGTGTCAACTAATTTACCAAAAGAAAAGCATAGTCTCTCTTACTGCTTGATTAATTAATACAATCATTACAACACGTTAAGAATTGAATTTAAAATAAGAGTAATTCCAATATGGAAGAACTGCCTTTCAAGATTACCTGGAAACACATGCGTAGCAGAATGGATAGACAGATAGAACGGTGGGTACCGTAAGAGGCTTATGCTTATTGAAGGAGGCGAGAGACAAGGAGCTGGAGAAGGAAGAAGAACTGTACATTGTTAAGGGAATCAGTGATAAAATATTTCAAATGAGGACGTAGCACAATTGCTAGTTGTTGTTCTGTCCGGTTGGTTTTGTGCAGATATACCAGACCTCACAGCTTTTCGCCAATGATCCCCATGTTTAATGCCCTAATAAGACCAACATCGAAGCTTCACACAAAGACAGGAGTGAATCATAACTTACGAAGTAAAACGTTGGAATCGTATTGGAAATACCGGTGATAGCTGTATCTGGAAGTAAACTTTCTTCAGGCACAATGACAACAATATTCATATCTCAGATTTCAAACATGTCGACCGGCCATCGTCAGATGAGTATCCGGCACTAGTGATGTCTTAGTCTCAGTAACAACCCAGATCTTTCGCTCGGTTACAGACTAGGACCTCAGTGGTTGCATGCTGGTTTGAAAATGGTCGATTGCTACGGTTCGTACCGTTTAAGATGTATGATATTAGTGTGATTTTGCCTGGAAGTAAATAACATAAAAATAAGAAGACATCAAACATTTTCAGAAATAGAAATAATCGACAAAAAGGGGCTTGCAAGAATATTGCTGAACGAACTAAGTCTGAACTGGCAGTCGACATAATAATCGTAGTACCTGCAGAATGTTCTTCAGAATCATGGACAATCACACACGCAAACTACTTAATTATCAAAATACGAATCATTCCTACATCGAGAATTTATCTTCGATTTGAGGCTTTGTTATAAAATACAATTGCGTGAAACAAGAAGGTTCTGCAGAGATTTGTTGGCTCTGCCTACATCTTAGTGCTGTTAACAGAAGAGTGAATAAATTATGTATACATAACGTTTTGTTGTTATCTTCAACAAACCGAATGAAACGTCCCCTTAGAAAAACTTAATGAATTACTGTGCTGATAAACCTCTTACATTATTTGCTTTTCAGACAGCTGAGCAAAACTGAACGTACTCAGACATTTCGCTCTTTACCTATTCTGGTCAACACTAAACTGACACACAATATTTTTAGCGCAACGCAATCTGACTTCCAAAAATCCCTACAAAGGAATGGCCCTGACTGACTTTCATGAATCACTTACCTCACAAAAATCTTCGTTACTCGAACTACTGCAATACAGCGAGCGCCAATACTGCCAGCTAAATAAAAGATTCTAACTACTGAAAGCACTAACTACTGATAGGCATAGTTAGCAAATGAAAGATTTTGGTAGAGAATAAACAATGTATTTACCTTAAAAGTGTTCAAAAGTCATAATATATATTTCAGTTCATGACATCCAGTGTTACAAATTTCCAGATCGTCCGCTCTCAA
Organism: Schistocerca piceifrons; assembly: GCF_021461385.2. NCBI lineage: Eukaryota > Metazoa > Arthropoda > Insecta > Orthoptera > Acrididae > Schistocerca > Schistocerca piceifrons. The sequence continues at coordinate 186,425,015 of NC_060139.1, forward strand.
AACTCTGGCAGACAACAATGCAAACTGGCCACAGACTGCACACAGCACAGCCAGTGATTTTCATACAGAGCGCTACGTGGCGTTACCAATAAGAAAACCTAAACAGCCTACTTACACGAAGACTGGTTTGATGCACCTCTCCTACATTTACATCTATACTCCGCAAGTAATGTAGCGATGTATGTTAGAGGGGGACCTCCTGTACATCTGTCACGTTCTTCCCCCCCCCCCCCCCCCCCCCCCCCCCCCCCCCCCGCCTTTCTTGTTCCAGTCGCGTACGGTTCGCGGGAAGAACAATTGCCAGTAAGCCTCCGTGTGGGCTCAGATCGCTTTGATTTGATTTTCGTCATCTTTTGGCGAGACATAGGACGAAGCAAAAGTTGGCTTTTCGAGGAACGTACCCTCTCTGAACATAAACAGAAAAACACACCGTGACGCAAAGCGCCTCCCTGCAGCGTCACTTGCTGGAGTTGGTTGATTATACCCGTGACGCTTTCGTGCTTGCTACACGAACCAGTAACGAAAGGCGCCGCTCACCTTTGGACCTTCTGTTTCCTTTTCAGTTCGGTCTTGTACAGATCTGATACTGACGAACAATATTCAAGTATTGGTAGAACGAGTTTTTTGGAAGATACTTCCTTTGTCGATGTACTACGGTCCCAGAGGATTCTTCCAATGAATCCGTCAGGTATCTCCCTTTTCTGCGATTAGTTTTATGTGGTCGTTCTATTTTAAATCGCCGCGTACGCAGGTTCCTATACGTTTTATGGAAGGAACTGCTTCCAGTGATTGTTCTGAAATCGTGCAATCATACAGTAGTAAGACTTTCTGTTTATACTCAATACGCTACATTTTTTCATGTTGAGGGTCGGTTGCCACTTCCTGCACCAAGCGTCGATCCCCTGCCAGTTTTCCTGCTGGTCTATCTGTGGAAATCTGTTCATCCATCTAAACCTGCTTACTGCAGCCAAACCTTGGTCTCACTATAGAATTTTTACGCTTACCCCCACTTAAACTCATTAGGAAACTATTTCTTGATACCTGAGGACGTCCTCTTAACTGATTTCTTCTTTTAGCCAAGTTGTGTCTTTTTTTTTTTTTTTTTTTTTTTTTTTTTTTTTTTTTTTTTTTTCTTGCCAGTTGCATTCAGTAGCTCCTCGTAAGTTATCCAGTCTACCCATGTACTCTTCAGCAATCTCTAGCAGCGCCACATTTCAAAAGCTTGTATTCTATTGTTGTCTGTACTGTTTATTATCATCCACGTTTCGCTTTGGTATAAAGTTAAACGCAAGAAAAATACCTACATAATAAACTTCCTAAAACTTAAATTTATATAGGATAGTAAAATTTCTCTCTTTCAGAGGTGCTTTTCTTATTGTTGCCCCTCTGCATTTTTAATCCTCTCTTCCTCGGCCATAATAAGTTATGCTGCTGCTCAAATAACACAACTCACACATTACTTTTAGTGCCTCATTTCCCAGCCTGATTCTCTCAGCATCGTCTGATTTAATTCGACTACATTCCATTACGATAGTTTTACTTTTTTAATATAACTTACTTTCAGGACAATGCCCATTGCGTTTGACTGCTTGCTGAAATCCTTTCCAATCACTGACAGGATCTCAGTATTGACGGAAATCTTTTAAAGTTTTTATTTCGTGTCTTTGAACGACTTTGATTCCTTTCCAAATTTCTTCTTGGCTTCCTTTAATGTCTGCTCAGTGTATAAACTGAATAGCATCGGGGGCAGGCTGAACATTCTCTCACTGCCTGCTCAAGTACTGCTCCCTTGTTATGGACTTAAATTGTTAATACATTCTATAAAGACTGCATATGTACACATTTCATCTGATTTCAGTTTGTACTATATTGAACAGCATACCCAAAAACATCATCATGATGAATAACCGTAAAATTTGTATAGTGGCTGAAATTATTTTAAAGGTACATGGTTATTTGTGGAAAAAACATGTTTAACAGGGTGTATACGTAGACAAGGAAAAAAAATTCCCGGGTTTCTCCCGGATTTGCCGGTTAAAATATACACTTTCTCCCAGGTGAAAATACACTTTTTCCGTGTTAAGTGACAGTATGCTCTTCCTCGGCACTGTAAAACTCAATTGTTTGAATGTTTATGGTTTTATATACCGATGTAGAATTTCCCGGCACTTTAGAAAACGAAATTCAGGGGGGAAAACACGTTTTGAAAGACCTTTGGTGTGCAGCATGCTGCATATTTCCGTATTACGAAGGTATAAATTTGAATTCCACCAAACACAGCATGTCACTTTCCGAAGCATTGAAATCGAGATTGCGATGTGCTTTCGTAAGCCAGTCATAGCTCATGTCATGTGATCTCGCCAGCTGATGACAGCATAGTACACGTGATGCAGTCAGCCAATAGCAAGATCTCTCTTAAGTAGCGCGAATACACAAATAAGAAAAGTTAATGGTTTAAATTAATACACATAGCATTCATATATTATATTGGTCTCGTAGATTAATAAGCTGAAAGAGAAGCTTAGCTTCCACATATAATGTTGATCTTTTATGCTCGTGTTACATTTTAAGATACAGCTCACAAATGTGCCAGTAAAATTTTTAATAACGACGTAAATGTCTGATCTTCTGGGCTCGAAATTCTTCTAAATGGTCGTCCTCAAAGAGTTGATTTTTAAATGAGAGTCAAACGCTTTGTGATTTAAGAAATTCATCGTACATTCTCGCACATAGTTCATCTTGCGTAAAAGGAAATTTGGTTTGAATGTAACGCTTTTCAAACTACCATTCGCAATGTTTTCCTGCGACCTGTTAGAAATAGGTTCGTTTCAGCAGCTTGAAGAGAGCACCAGATAATAGGCGTCACCGCGCTTACGCAGCTACGATGGCGCAGGAAGCACATATGTCCATACGTGTAAAACATTAAAAGATCTTACCTTATGTCACGAAAGAAACAAGACTTCAGAGGATACTTAAAGAGCATCGGAATTTCGTGAACCATACTAAAATGCATAATTCGGCTTAAAATGCACATTCATATGTCCAGAATCGTACGTAAATGTTCTTGGAGTACCAGTACTGTATTATCAATTGTTTGGTTCTTTATTTTGGCATAATGCCATACGTGCACTCATACGTGTGCTTGAAATGCAGCGAACAGTTGAAATTAGCCAATAATGTGAAATTAAACACTTCGTTTCATATAAAGCAGAAAAGATTAATGAAACCCAAATCTCTTTAGCAAACCGACAAAAATAACTTAATTGTTCTGCATGGCGATTAATGCTCGACTGTCATGAAGGTGGAAATAAAATCTAAAACTAATAACATATTTTAGCTTTCCGTAATTATGCGAACGTATTTTAATTAATTTGATAACTCCCGGCCGCAAAAATCCGTTTGTTATCATTTAACGTGAGAGCAAGAAACGAAGAGGAAACAACAAAATCACTGAACGTAAACACAGGTCACTTGGAGACGACCCATCTCCCCACCACAACTCAGACTGCTCTGGGCATCGGCACCGTATTTACTGTATTTCCGAACCGGGGCGATATTAAGTAGTGGCGCCCAGCCATACTGTAACCATAAGCGAAAGAAGGTACAACTCATACGCGACTCAACTGTGCATGCGCAAGAGCCCGCCCGCAACTGCTCAAACGAATCTAATTTAAACTGGTTGTCACGTTATGAAGCATTATAGTCTTCCTAAAGCTTTTAACACACTTTGCTGTTGGCAGACGCTTGTATGAACACTGTGTTTTGTTGTTGTATACGGCGCGTTTCCTTTGCAACTTAAGTTTATTTTTCTTTTTTTTTCTTTTTCCTCTCTCTAGTTCACGTTTTGTTGCTGCAGCATTATTCTGCAATAGCGGGATACAGTAATATCCTTTGTTAGAGTATTCGTTCTTACCAGTCAAAATCACAACAATTTAACTGAGAACTAAAACAATGAAAAATTCCCGGAATTCTAAAGAATTCCCGGGTTTTTCCCGGATCTCCCGGCTGTCCCGGGTCGTATACACCCTGTTTAAGTATTTGGTGTTGTACGTCTTTTTCTGTGCAGTTTACAACAAAGCAAAACAAAATACATTCTCATTTCACCATTAGGATTTTTACTTAAGAAATGTAAAGAAACAAGACAACCTAAAGGGCGCAAACTGATTCAAAGGGACTTATGACTTGTCAGAATAACATACCGTACAGCAAGTAGATTATAACCATGACCTAGTATTTAGTCGAACCTCCACTGTTCTTAATAACTGCGAAAATCCTCTTAGGCATTGATTGTACAAGAGCAGTGACATCTTCTTCAGAGATTGAGGTTCATTCCATTGAATTGCAGTTTCCAGCTTGGCGAGTAACGAACTGTTGCCCACTGCGATAAACATGTCGTGCTCTAATCCCCCATACATTCTCCGTGGGATTTAAATCCGGACTTTTCGACGGCCAGCTCAGAAGCGTAATTTGTTTACCATGAAACTGCAACATTGTCTTGGCGTACCTGTGAATCCCAACATTATCGTGTTATAATAGTAAATTATCATCTTCAAATTCCTCATTTATACGAGCCAACATCTTCAGCATTCATGTATAATCATTTTGGGCCGCAACCATGCTATGTTGTACGTGCCTCTAGCACAAAATGCTGCCCGGATCATAGCGCTGCCAACGCCATATTCATCCCAATGTGTTCATCTATACGGAGATCACGGCAGGAATATTGAAAACCATCTGGCCCACCCAAATTACACTTATCAATGAAAATTACCTTGTTCCGTTCTACGATCCTCGACTTATGTTCTTCGGCAAACTTCTGTCGGGCCTCCTTATGGATATTGTGTAACGCTGCCTTATGGAGCAGTTCCTTGAATGCCGGACTCTCGTCTCCAGCCATTATTTGTCTAATTGGCCTAGAAGTAACTGCAAATCAGCCACGATTTGAGAGGAACACAAGCTGTTTTGGCTTTCGCTTGAATCAGACGCGTATCTGATGCTGACACTATTCGTGTCCGGCCATATTTGTTATGTTTTGTTAACCGGGGACCTAGAAACGACGGAGAGGCTCCGTCCCCGCCGCAGCCGCAGTGGTCCGGAACCCCACGACTACTACCGCAGTCAACTTCACCCCTCCGCCACCCACACCGAACCCAGGGTTATTGTGCGGTTCGGCCCCCGGTGGACCCCCCCATGGAACGTCTCACACCAGACGAGTGTAACCCCTATGTTTGCGTGGTGGTGGTGGTGTACGCGTACGTGGAGAACTTGTTTGCGCAGCAATCGCCGACATAGTGTAGCTGAGGCGGAATAAGGGGAACCAGCCCGCATTTGCCCAGGCAGATGGAAAACCGCCTAAAAACCATCCACAGACTGGCCGGCTCACCGGACCTCGACACAAATCCGCCGGGCGGATTCGTGCCGGGGCCAGGCGCTCCTTCCCGCCCGGAAAGCCGTGCGTTAGACCGCACGGCCAACAGGATGGGCTATATTTGCCATACTGTGCATCTAATCTGACAAAATTATCAATAACACAACTGGAACGCCCTAATTGTTTAGAAATCTGGCAACTAGACAGGCTCATTGATTTGTACGCCATAATACTTGCATTCTCGTCTCCCAATAGAGGTTTTTCACGCGGCATTATCACAATAACTAACGTACGACGGTAGCGCACACACCTCCAAACTATACTTGTAGCTAGTTGTTGTTTGACATTCGCCATTGTGCTTGTCATCTAGCGGACTTGCCCTTATAACAACTTCCGCCTCGTCCTACCCGAAAGATTGCTTTTCTTTCTAATTTTTAAGTACCCGACCTAATCCTAATGGTGAAATGAAAGTATTTTATTTTGCTTTGTTGTAAACCGTGCAGGAAAAATAGCTGTAACACAAAATACGTAAATAAACGTGTTTTTGTTCACAAATAACCACGTGCCTTTATCGTAAATACCACCACTGCATTTAAATTTAGCTTAACGAGTCGTAGAGACGTATATCCTCGAAATTGTGCCGCGTTGGCACAGTACACATGGAGCAACAGATACGTGTTTGGTTCTGTAGATCGCTAACGCTGGGTAATGGCGCCTTGCCGACGAGTCGATAAATATTGACGCCCGGTGGTAAGGCACGACGCCGACGCGTCGGCCCGGTGATGGGAAGCAGATGGCGCTGATGGCTGCAGCGTGCTAGCCTGCGGTGCCGGGAGCCGGGACGCGTCGCTTGATGTACGTCCTGTTGGGAGGGGCCGGCAGCAGGAACAGTAGGGGAGCTCGGGGACTGTGGGCTGCGTGCACACGGAGGAGGCGTGTCTGGACGTGCCGCATTGCATCCACGTCTGTACTGCGCAAGCCACTTGACGGCTTGAGGCGGATGGTACCTCGGTTACCAGTACCCTTATCCTTTTCCTGTTTCATTCACAAATGGTTCATTCAGTATTTTAACTTCGTTGAGTTTTCCAGTGGCCGTTTCAATTTTTGGTTTTAGTTAATAATTTTGTGACGTTTTGTTAGTATTAGTATTGGCTGTGGTGCGGTAATATTAAAACAAGTAGTTGCTTTTTTACAAGGGAACCTCCACATCGCACCCCCTCAGATTTAGTTATGAGTTGGCTCAGTGGATAGGCCTTGAAAAACTGAACACAGATTAGTCGAGAAAACAGGAAGAAGTTGTTTGGAACTATGAAAAAAATAAGCAAAATATACAAATTGAGTAGTCCATGCGCAAGGTAGGTAACATCAATGATAGTATGAGCTCAGGAGCGCCGTGGTCCCGTGGTTAGCGTGAGCAGCTGCGGAACGAGAGGTCCTTGGTTCAAGTCTTCCCTCGAGTGGAAAGTTTACTTTCTTTATTTTCGCAAAGTTATGATCTGTCCGTTCGTTCATTGACGTCTCTGTTCACTGTAATAAGTTTAGTGTCTGTGTTTTGCGACCGCACCGCAAAACCGTGCGATTAGTAGACGAAAGGACGTGCCTTTCCAATGGGAACCGAAAACATTTGATCGCAAGGTCATAGGTCAACCGATTCCTCCACACGAAAACACGTGTGATATATTCTATACGACACTGGTGACGGCATGTGCGTCACATGACAGGAATATGTTGCCGACCCACCTAACTTGTACACTTGGCGAATGGGTAAAAATATTCCTCTACCTTGCCCAATTTAGGTTTTCTTGTGGATGTGATAATCAGTCCCAAAAAGGTGATCGCATCGGACGGACGGACGGACACATAATAATTCCCTGAAAAAAAAAAAAACTATCTTTTCACTCGAGGGAAGACTTGACCCAAGGACCTCTCGTTCCGCAGCTGCTCACGCTAACCACGGGACCACGGCGCTCCTGAGCTCATACTATCATTGATGTTGCCTATCTTGCGCGTGGACTACTCAGTTTGTATATTTTGCTTATTTTTTTCAAAGTTCCACACTTCTTCTTCCTGTCTTCTCGATTGATCTGTGTCCAGTTTTTCAAGGCCTATCCACTGTGCTAACTTATAACTAAATCTGAGGGGGGTGCGATGGGGAGGTTCCCTTGTTAGTAGACACAGAATTTCGAGACAACTATTGTTAGTTCTTTAAGTAGTTCTACTGGTGTAACTGAACTTGGGTAACGTAGACGTATAGTTTTTTTTCAGTAACTGTAAAATTTTATAATGAGTGAGAAGTGTGGGCTCTGTCGTAGGTTTGTGAGTAGTGAGTTACGGTGTGGGGTTTGTTCAAAGTATTTTCATTGGGGTGGGGGGGGGGGGGCGGCGGGTGTATGCAGTAGGGAAGCCAGTGGGCATTCTAGCGAGATCCTCTCCTGGGAACGCAGAATCTTTAGTAGAAGTAAGTTGATAGAGGAGCAGGAGTGTAAGACCTGTGCCCTTCAGGTGCAGTTACAACTCGCAAAGGAGGAACTAGATAGGTTGAGGAGGGTGAAGGGTGGTGGCGAATGGGAACGCGCAGTTTGCAAGAAGGCAGCTAGGAGAAGGTGGTATTCAGACAGTTATATTTTGCGTATATGCAGTAGATTTGACCAACAGTCAGAGTTGAGTGGAGAGGAGCCTCTTGTAGCTGTAGATGTAGGGAACACGCAGCAGTCCTCAGCATTTAGGAGGCCTAGGTCAGCTGCAAAGTCTAACAGAAAGAAGAAGGTTCTCCTGCTAGGTAGTTCGCACGGTAGAGATGTGGGCCAGCAGTTGTGAAAGTGTTGGGGAGTGAATATCAGGTAGCCAGCATTGTGAAGCCTAGTGCAGGGTTGGCTCAGGTGAATGACAGCATAGGACAGTTATGTAGAAATTTTACGGAGGAGGATCAGGTAGTGATAGTGGGTGGGGAACAGTTTTGATAGGGACGGGGAATATGATGTAGGTGGTGACCTGGTAAAGATAGCTACTCAAACTGGTGACACTAATGTGCATTTCGTGCAACTGTTTCAGCGTCATGATGGGCCTCATCTTAATGCGGCTGTTAGGCGCGTTAACTTGGGGCTGGGGAGGGCGCTGATGGCAGAGGACATGGCTCACATTTTGGTGGCGCCAATTGGGTCTATCAGTAGATCGGGTTTCAGTAGGCATCGACTTACAGTGTATAAAGCTATTGATAATACATCTATTACTACGAAGAGCGGAGTAGGTGCGTAAGTTATTCTTCATGGTCCTTCAGTGTTTTGTGGATGCGTACTGAATTTTACACTTACTAATGCTGATGCTAGTGCACATGGTAAGGGTTGGTTTACTGTGGCTCTAGTTCGTGGTGATAAAGTGAAGACTGTATCAGGGCTGGAGACTTTTAACAGCCAAGAAGTTGTTGCTTATCGTACACTTAAGATATGTGAAGTGTATAACGGAGATCGTGGTTCATTTTACTATATGTCTACCATGCCGTTGGTTCTCAGGAAAAGGAATCGTCGTAAAGTAAATGAATCAGAGTCTGTGTCCGTATGGGTTAAAGGTGCACTGAATTGTCCCAAGATTAAAGTTGTTGGTGATGTGACACATTACTATAGAAACTGAAATAAAGTACCTGTCCTTTCTTTGAGAAAATAAAAAAAACAATAAATACTACAAGACATCAAAAAAGAAACCTATTGTGTCATGGTAAATGACCCATCCCAAGTCATCCAGATACTGATTCACCAACAGACACTGACATCTCAGAGAGAGGAACCATGGCTATGGGGGGAGCTGTGCTCCCATCTTTGATTATATATTCATTTACTGCCAGTTGCTGCGATATATATCTATGTGCGGCGTTCTAGGTACTTCGCGTTGCCCTCTGGGCGTTCTAACGCCTAGCGGGTTTCACTATCTTGCATCTCAATAGGTATGGGAAGGGCGTGCTGGTAAAGCTTATAGGTGACAGTGTTGTGGGTGATGGTGGGATCACTCATGGAAAAATTCCTGTAGTAGTTGGTGCTACAGCTGTACTTTTTTTAGATTGAAGTCAACTGATATGTATATCTTCTTAAAGGAAGTCCCTCTAACTAAGGGCTCGCCTTCAGAGGACGTCATGTTTCGAAGTAGAGAAGGAATTAGCGTATTTCATCAAAATATAAGAGGTATTAGAAATAAAGTTAGTGAACTGCTTATAGATGTTGACTCTGAAATTACTGGTATGTTAGAGCACCACTTAAATAATTCAGAGGCGTTCTTTGCCAGGATACAGATTTGCTGGCTGTTTTTCGAGGAGTTCCTTGCGGTGTGAGGGAGTGGCTGTGTACGTAAAAAACAGTATTCCATTTGAGTCTATTGACGCATCATGGCACTACACTGAACTGATATTTGAATGTTGTGCAGGGGCAGTTGAATTTAGTGAAACTAAACTTCTATTTGTTGTTGTTTATAGGTCCCCTAACTCTGACTTCAGAGCATTTCTGCTCAAGCTAGAGGGTTCTTGATTCACTTTGTAGGAAGTGCCAGAAATTAGTTAGATGTGGTGACTTCAATATAAATTTTGTATATGATGATGCAATAAAAGGGATTTTGGTAGATCTCCAAAATTCATATGATCTGATGCAGACTGTTTTTTCCAACTAGGATGCAGGGGAACGGTAGCACAGCTATAGACAACATTTTTATTCATTCTTCATTACTAGATGGGCATTGTGTTAGTAAAAGGGTGAATGGCCTTTCAGACTTTAATGCACAAATTCTAACACTAAAAGGCTTTTGTACTCAAAAAAAGTCTCTCACATAATTACAAACTACGAAGGAAAGTTAATCCAACAGCAATAGAGAGTTTTTTAAACCTTGTCAAGGAACAAGAGTGGCAGGATATTTAGAGCGCCGATAACATAGATCACAAATATAATGCTTTCCTTAACACATTTCTCATGCTCTTTGAGAGTTGCTTTCCATTAGAACGTTCTATACATGGTAGTAGCAGTAAAAGGCAGCCAGGGTGGCTGACCAGTGGGATAAGGATATCATGTAGAACAAAGTGGAAATTATATCAAAATGTTAGAAGTAGTCACAATCAAACTACAGTAGCCCATTATAAACAGTATTGTAAGGTGCTTAAACATGTTATTAGGAAGGCAAAGAGTATATGGTATGCAAATAGTGTAGCTAATTCACAGGATAAAATTAAAACCATATGGTCAGTTGTGAAGGAAGTGTCTGGTCAGTAGCACAAGGTCGACGATATAAAGTCACTTCGTATTAAAAATATTTCTGTTACTGATATATCAGATATACGTCCAGTATTTAACAATCATTTACTGAGTATTGCTGGTAAATTAAATAAAACTTTAGTTTCTACAGGAAACGATATAACTTTCTTGGTAAATGCCTTTCCGAGATTGACGTCCGAAATACTGCTCTGTGATACAGACAAGGGGAGGTGGAGTCAATAATTAAATAACTGAAAACTAAGGACTCTCATGGTTATGATGGAGTGCCTAGCAGAATATTAAAGTACTGTGCTGCACATGTTAGCCCTGTATTTAGCCATATTTGTAATTTTTCCTTTAGGAATGGCCAGTTTCCTGAACGATTAAAATACTCAATAGTAAAGCCGCTTTATAAAAAGGGACAAAGGGATAACGTAGACAATTTTAGACCTGTTACTATGCCATCAGTGTTTGCTAAAGTTATTGAAAAGGCTGTGTATGTAAGGACAATTGATCATTTTGTATCACACGATTTTTTTATCAAATGTACAGTTCGGCTTTAGCAGACGTTTAACAACTGAAAATGCTATATTCTCTTTTTTCTGTTAGGTACTGGATGGATTAAACAAAAGGTTTCGAAATCTAGGAATATTTTTTTCGAGTTAACTAAGGCGTTTGATTGTGTTGATCACAAAATATTGCTCCAGAAGTCGAACCCCTATAGAATACAGGGAGTAGCTCACAATTGGTTCACCTCTTACTTTAACAACAGACAGCCAAAGGTCATTATTCACAATGTTGAGAATGGCGGTGATGGGGCGGTCTGAGTAGGGTACGGTCAAGTAGGGGGTGCCCCAGGAATCAGTGTTGGGGCCTTTCCTGTTCTTTATTGATATAAATGATATGCCCTCTAGTATTACAGGTAACTCTAAAATATTTGTGTTTGCCTATGACACTAGCTTGGTAATAAAGTATGTTGTGTGCGACATTGGCTCGGTTTCAAATAGTGCAGTTCATGACATAAGTTCATGACTTGTAGAAAATAAACTAATACTAATAAACTAATACTAAATCACAGTAAGAGTTTTTACAGTTTTTAACACAAGATTCAACAAAACCTGATGTTTTAATTTCACAGAATGGACGTATGATTAGTGAAACTGAGCAGTTCGAATTTCTAGGTGTTCAGATAGATAGTAAACTGTCGTGGAAAGCCGACATTCAGGATCTTGTTCAAAGACTTAATGCTGTCATTTTTACTATTCGAACAGTTTCTGATGTGAGTGATCGTTCGACGCGAAAATTAGTCTACTATGCTTATTTTCATTCGTTTATGTGGTATGGTGTTGTATTTTGGGGTAATTCTTCCCATTCTAAAAGGATATTTTTGGCTCAGAAACGGGCGGTTCGGGCAGTGGGTGGTGTAAGTTCACAAACCTCTTGTCGACCCTTGTTCACGAGTCTGGGTATTTTGACATTGGCCTCTCATTATATATATATATATATATATATATATATATATATATATATATATATATATATATACTTACTGTCATTTCTTGTTATCGATATTAGCTTATTCCCAAGAATAAGCAGCTTTCATTCAGTTCATACTCGGCAGAAATCAAACCTGCATTTGGGTCGGACTTCCGTAACTCTTGTGCAAAAAGGTGTGCAGTATACTGCTGCATCCATTTTCAATAAGCTACCACGCGAATTAAAAAAATCTTAGCTATAATCCACGCGCTTTCAAATCGAAACTGAAGAGTTCTCTCATGAGTCAGTCCTTTTATTCTGCCGAGGAGTTCCTTGAAAAATTTAGCTGATTCTTGTTGTATTGTTGACTGGGTTTAGTTAAATCTATGAACTGACTTTTTTGGGGTCATAAACATTTTATTTTAGTCTGTTATTACTTTTATGTTGTAATTTTATCTACTGACACGTTCCATGACCTTGGAGATTTGCTCCTCCGGAACTTGACGTGTAAATAAATAAATAAATAAAGTATAACGTATACAATGAGGAGACAAAAATTATCGGAGGGATTGGGTTGTTTGGAGGAGGAGACGAGACCTCTCATCGGATTAGGGAAGGATGGGAAAGGATGACGGCCGTGCCCTTTCAAAGGAACCATCGCGGCATTTGCCTGGAGCGATTTAGGGAAATCACAGTAAACCTAAATCAGGCTGGCCGGACGCGGGATTGAACCGTCGTCCTCCCGTGAGAGTGCAGTGTGCTAACCACTGCGCCACCTCGCTCAGTAGGGACAGGGATATGCACACATACAGATGGCGGTAGTGTCGGGTACACAAGGTATGAAAGGGCAGTGCATTAGCGAAGCAGTCATTTATACGCATGTGATTCGCTTGAAAATTTTCCCGACGTGATTATGGCCACACGACGGGAATTAACAGACTTTGGACGCAGAATAGTAGTTGGGGCTAGACACATGGTACATTCCATTAAGGTAATTCGTAAGTGGGTGCCGAGAATATAAAATTTCAGGCATTACATCTCATCGCGGCCTACGCAGTGGCGGACGACCATCACTTAACGACCGAATACAGCGGCATTTTCGTAGAGTTTTCAGTGCTAACAGACAAGAAACGTTCAAATGGCTCTGAGCACTATGGAACTTAATTTCTGAGGTCATCAGTCCCCTAGACTTAGAACTACTTAAACCTAACTAACCTAAGGACATCACACACGTCCATCCCCGAGGCAGGATTCGAACCTGCTACAGTAGCAGCAGCGCGGTTCCGATGTGAATCGCCTAGAACCGCTCGGTCGCAACGGCCGGCAACAGACAAAAGAGACTGCGTGAAACATCCGCAGAAATCAGTGTGGAACGTACGACGAACGTATCCAATAGGACAGTGCGGCGAAATTTGGCACTAATGGGCTATGGCAGCAGACGAACGACGAGGGTGCTTCTGCTGACAGCTCGACATTGCCTGCAGCGCCTGTCCGTTGCTCGCGACCGCGTCTGTTGGACCCTAGACTACTGGAAAACCGTGGCCTGTCAGATCAGTCCTGATTTCAATTTGTAAGAACTAATAGTAGGGTTAGTGTGGCGCAGACCCCGCGAACCCATGGACCCAAGTATTCAGCAAGGCACGATACAAGCTGATGGTGGCTCCATAATAGTGTGTGGGCTTTGTTTACACGGGATGGACTGACTGGGTCCTTTGGTCCATCTGAACTGATCATTAACTGGAAATTGATATGTTCGGCTACTTGGAGACCATTTGCAGCTATTCATGGACTTCATGGTTCAAATGGCTCTGAGCACTATAGGACTTAACTGCTGAGGTCATCAGTCCCCTAGAACTTAGAACTACTTAAACCTAACTAACCTAGGGACATCACACACATCCATTCCCGAGGCAGGATTCGGACCTGCGGTTGGAGCGGTCACGCGGTTCCACACTGTAGCGCCTAGAACCGCTGGGCCACACCGGCCGTCCATGGACTTCATGTTCCGATGCCAATGCGCCATGTCACCACGCTACAACATTACGCAGTTGGTTTGGAGATCATTCTGGACAATTCGAGCGAATGATCTGACCATCCAGATCGCCCGACATTAATCCCATCGAACATTTACGGGGCGTAATCGAGAGGTCAGCTTGTGCAATAAATCCTGCACCAGCAACACTTTGACAATTATGTACGGCAATGGAGACAGCATGGCTTAATATTTATGCAGAGGACTTCCATCGACTTGTTGAATCCATGCCACGTCGAGCTGCTGCATTAAGCCGGGCGAAAGAAGGTCCGACAGGATGTTAGGAGGTATCCCGTGACTTCGCCCCCTCACTGTACAGTCGCGACGCTCACTGCTGCGACCACTGTTACCGCCTGAGACGTCGAACCACACTAGCGTTCCTAACTACGAGAAAATTAGCCGTAAGATTGTTTGTTTTTAATTATTTTTCCAGTTAATTAACGAAATAGGTGTTATATTTTTGCTTTCCAAGCATTACTAAATGATACAGACACATGCATATTGGTGAAATAAATACAAAATCAGCTTTATCTCACTGATACAGTGGCACCAGCTACAACTTATTCATCAATAAATGCTTTCGAATATGTGTAAAATTTGCAACTTACTCTGATGTAAGCAAGAGAAAATACACAAATATTCCATGCATGAGAAGCATATGTTTGTGTTGTTGTTTTGTCAGTTCTTATTATGATGGGCAGTTACCTTGACACGTAACAATGTTGAAACAAATATGGGTGAAATAACCCCAGTAATGGGCCATCTGGAGCATGGAGACTAATGAACATATCTCCAGGACGACACACACGTGGACTAACAGCGCCGGAAACCGTAACACCGTTCAATAATTTCACATCACGAAATTTGTGCTACAGAAGTTGATGCTAACCTGAAAAACAAGAGAAAAACATCACAAAATGTAACATAGTAACATACTGTAACTGCCATATAATACATTTATTATATGTATAAAAAGAAACATATATTATAGGCCACTGAAGACGCTTCACAAATAAAAGAAACGAAACGCGTGTGGCACTTGGGCTTTCAGTCTGTTGAGTGAGTGTCGTTCTGTAGCGTTCTGAATTGACGACTGCTTTAGGCTCTGAGACGTCTAGAAGGACAACAGCCTGCCTGTCTCAGAAGACTGCACCGTACTGCCTGCCGATGGCCGTTTTAAACTTTGTTGGAGAATTGCACGATCGCTGTCGTTCTGAGCTCCATCTCAGTCTAGCTCGTAAAGAATGCTCGTATAAATTCCAAAAGGCTCATTGGCTGTGATCAACTGTCCACAACGTAATATATGTAAAACAGTTGCAGGTGGGCACCGCTACTAAATGTCGTACGCGATCTCAAGTTTCTGGATAAAAACAATAGTTCTTTCCGCGCTGTTACCTGTTGAAACTGTTAGCTATTAGTGCAGTGGCAAAGTTACTGCACTCGTGCAGTTACTGTGCAGTAACAACACTCATGTCTGCGTGTAACAGTTTAAACTACACATTCCCTTGACAATGAAGCCGGTTAATATTTCGAATCGCCACTCTTCCGTCGCACAGACGTCACTGAGTTACTCCCGGACGCACATCATGGGTACGGGCTGCTGAGCAACTATTTTTTTTTTCTCTCCCTGGAGGAACCGCCTCTTGCAACTGCGAACTACATTCCAATCGTTCACCAAAGGCAAGGCACAGTGGGGACAAAACATTTCGTCTCGCACACACTTCGCGATCCTTTAGTCGGGATGACTTTGTACCACTTTCTTTTTTTGAAAATACCAGACACAAAAGAAATTACACATTACAATAGACTTTGTAACATTTAACATTTATAGTTACTGAGCGCTATGCCCTATTAGAGTAAAATTTCAGTTTTAATGCTGCTGCAAGGTGAAATTCAGGGTAACTTTAGTCCAGTCCTGAAAATCAAAGAATTTTTCCTATATCTAATGCTCTGGGCAAATTTAGATCGCTCCATAAGGAAACTAGGTGTTAAAACAGCTAAAACGAAACAGCGTTAATTCAGTACTGCAGTTTTACTATTAAATATCAAGATATTTCTACCGATCTGGCATTGTTCAACTTGAATCACTGTCGCTAGAAGTTCTCTTCATAGCAAGCCTAAGGGTTTGAAGGAAGTGGGAAAGGTAACTGAAATACTAACCGCAAATCACAAAAAATGGCTCTGAGCACTATGTGACTTAACATCTGTGGTCATCAGTCCCCTAGAACTTAGAACTACTTAAACCTAAGTAACCTAAGGACATCACACACATCCATGCCCGAGGCAGGATTCGAACCTGCGACCGTAGCAGTCGCGCGGTTCCAGACTGAGCGCCTAGAACCGCGAGGCCACCGCGGCCGGCCAAATCACAAAGGTAATAAAACAGTTTTAGTACAAAATAATGTAAGTAATGGAATAGCCGCCATTTGAAACTAAATTGGTAAGTGTTACAAACCTACCCTGACTGGTAAAGAGTTACCCTGATTGTAACTCAGATTGTCTAAGCCTCTAAGGCATCACAGCGTCACATTACGCAAGTCTACTGAGTTGTCGCAATATACCGTCATCACGCGTCGGTGAATTTCAGTTGTCACAGTTTGTTCAGCAGTGAGGAATTGGTCGCAGTGGTATATTCAGTTGAGTTGTTTAATAGGTTCAGCACATTCTTCCTATTTCAATTCTTTTGTGAAGGACATAAAATAAGAAACTGACGACATTTGTTCCCCTCAACCAGTTTTAAAGAAATTTAGGACAAAGCGTGAAAACTAAGGACTGTCTGCAGAAAATGAGGACATCTGATCACATTAGTTCAGTGGTTAAAAGTATAATAGAAGATTGCTATTTTGGGCCGTTCGATGTTGGAGAAGGTGGGGGCGGGGAGGGGGTGGGGGCGGCGGGGGGCGGGGGGGGAGGGCGTGGGCGGCGGGGGGGGGTCTGAAGCGGCGGCGGCGGTATTGTATGGTTGTTGCTGTTTCTAGTGATATGCTAACGGTGTACTCCAACTGTAATGAGTTTTTCCGCCTATTTATGCGCGGTACGTGCACTTACTTAAGCAGCGACTGCCATTTCCTTCAGCGAGCGTCGAACTCCTGCACGTCTGCCTGCATTCTGCTATAATTTTCTGGTATCGCAGCATTCCTGTATGCTATACAGTCAGTTCCACAAGCAAGTGTACGCCATAATGTTAAATGTAACGTCCGCAGCGACATCTCTGGTAGTGGTCTCGAATCTGTACTCAATGCGCTTTTGCACTGTGTATAGATAAACAGTGTGAGAGTTGAATGTTTTGTCTTGTCGGTTGCAGCTTGGGCTATTTTCACATATTTAAGGCCAATTTAAACGCTGGAAAAAATGTCCATTATTTACGAAAAATGCCTTCTGAAGTCCGTTAAGAAGCTATTTGGTTCGAACGAGGATAATTATCTGAAACAGCGCAGCCGTCTCTGTACAGCGTTGAAACAAGACAAAGGGTTGTCCACGATGATTTCGCGTGTAATGTATCCGGATGCAAATCGTATCAAAAATGTCAGGTCGTATATTAAGATGAAGCTTAAAGGAAAGCCAATATATACTTTGAAGCAGCTGTCATATAAAATCAGGACGGTATGGAAATCGTTGCCGAGGCGATATGCAGAAAATCTCGTGAAAAGCATGCCAAAAATGTGCTAAGCTATAATCGATAATGACGGCGACTGGAGTTAGATAGTTGAAACTTCCTGGCGGATTAAAACTGTGTGCCGGACCGAAACTCGAACTCGGGATCCTTGCATATCACGGGCAAGTGCTCTACCATCTTTTTTATCTCATTTTGTTCGTTTTCGTTCGTTGTATCTGATCGGGGCGGACGTCGCAAGACTCTTTTCAGTTCGTCGTTGATCCATTAACTCAGTTTTTTTATTACATAAAGCAGCTAACCCTCTGACCGAACACGCTGAGTTACTGTGCCGGCACCATCTGAGCTACCCAAGCACGACTCACGACCCACCCTCACAGCTTTACTTCCGCCAGTGCCTCGTCTTCTACCTTCCAAACTTCACAGAAGCTGTCCTGCGAAACTTGCAGAATTAGCACTCCTGGAAGAAAGGATATTGCGGAGACATGGCTTTGCCACGACCTGGGGTATGTTTCCAGAATAAGATTTTCACTCCGCAGCGGAATGTGCGGTGATATTAAACTCCCTGGCAGATTAAAACTTTGTGCTGGACCAAAGTAATTGTGCAATTGACAATAACAAGTATTTTCAGGTACACACATATAAGTGTCTTTTGTTTCATACAGATAAGGGCGTACACTTTCTTGTGGAATCGACTGTACATCGTGAACACTAACGCCCCTATAACACTCGTTGAGGTACCATTGAAACTGCTGCTCCAGTAGACTATTTTGAGCCGTTAAGACGACGTGCTGAGTTCTGTGTACTGGGGAGCCTTAGTAACTTCCCGTGGTCAGGGAACACTATCGCAATTTACTGCTGCTGGGTCTCAATGCACGAACTAGGCGATCGGGGTTTCGCAAGATGTCTGTTGGTGGAATGCGACGTGACTCCTACAAGGAAATTTTCCTTTCCGAAAGTAGTGATACCAGCTTAAAAATTCTCCTATCAGAGAGGGAAAAAAAGCCAATATGTTCCTGTTTGTTTACAAGACTGACTGAAAAGTGGGGTATCAGCTTCCTCATTCTACCTTCCTTAGCACTTTTAAAAACTTTCCAAAAGTTTTGGCATGCGAACATATTCACCCTATTTTTAACAAGCAACTCGCGTCAAACTCCCATAATCTCCCCTAACTGTAACTCTCACACCCACTAGTGCATCACTGAAAGTCCCTCATACCCATTCACCCCTAGTTGCCATTTCGCACGCACGCACTCACTCACTCCAGTTCAATGTCATTATCTCTTTCGTATCTCTCATTGTCTCCTGTGTCACAGCCACAATCCCCTTCGTTATGTCCTACTACTACAGTCTCTTCTCATTGTCAGTGTCGCCCTCTTGCTGCTAAGATCCCATTCCTTCCTTCTCACTGCCACCCTCTCTCTTCTCACTGCCACCCTCTCTCTTCTCACTGCCACCCTCACTCTTCCTTCTAGTCACTGTCATAGACTCTGTCTTTATTATCACTGGCTCTCACCCACTTCCACCTCTTTATTTCCCTCCCAGTGACACTGTCCCCTCCACTCTTTTTCCTGGCACTGTTCTGTCACTGTCATCTATGTTTTATTGCTATTGTGCCCCTATGTTTTTGTCACACTGCCATTGTCTCCTTCGCTCTTTCTACCACACAACCACTGTCTACTATCTTCAGTATTTATTTCTTTTCCGCCTGTTTCCCCTTGATACCGTCTTCTTATCTCTCAGCATAAAAACGCGCGGATATGTTCGCTAAGTATAGTGACGCATGCGTACCGATTACGCGAGATTGAGATTCCAAAATTCTAAAAGAGGTTGACGGCAGTGAAATAGGTCTGTAGCTCTTACAATTGATTGTTGACTCTTGTAAAAAACCGGAATGGTGTAAAAGTTTTGCCAGTGACTATTAACATACTTTGTTCTCCCGCATTTGGAGGATCGTAAATGACCACCTTGTGGAATTCAATATGGACTCCGCGAGTAGCGATCCTATGTAATCCAACACTCAGTCCATGATGTCTACAATGCTATATTTTATTTTGGTACTATTGTACAATTCCGGGCGTAGGCCACTTTCAGGTCCCCAGAAATTGTTGTTGTCGCTTGTGTCATACACCAAGGAAGTTTTTTTTATAGGATCGCCACTGTTCACAGTTTACCGTAAATAAATGAACGAGACAATAAACACTGGTCACAGGCGATAATGTTGTCCTTAGAGAAGTTGCGACGCCAGAAAATTGTCTGAGTGCGAGAAGGCTGCGAGGATCGACGCTTTGAGTAGGGTTTGGCAAGTGACACCCTCACGTAAAATTAAAGCACCGAATTGTTCTTAAATATGTTCGTGATACACGTCATTTGTATACTAATGAGTACTCGGTGAAGCAGTGGAAACAAGTTACAACTGTATAGAGTGATCAAAAAGTCCCATTACACCCTATCCCATGTCCACATATTCATAGGTGGTCGCATTGTATTAATGTGGGATCAGGTCAGGGGACAACTTTAAAGTAATTGGAACATTCTTTATTTTTTCCAGAATGTCTGTGTGTACACCATAGTTTTCATAACAGAGTATGAGTCTCCTCCATGCACGATGTGAAAATCTCCTCAGCATAGCAGTAAATGCACGTCGAACGGCATCCGTAAGTTCGTCAACTGTCTCGTAACGTTTGACAAAAACCTTCTGCTTACTGAACCCTCACAATGCGCTGTCTCAAGGTGCCGGATCAGGACTTTGGGCTGTCCACTCCACAGGGTGCAGGCAAATGGATAGAAAACTGCATCCAGTCCATTTATGAGGAAATATCTCGTCGAGATATTCTCTAACGGCAATAGCGCAGTGGGTTGGTGCTCCAACCTGCTGGAACCATACACGACCCAAGAGTCCCCGATCTCGCAAATGTGGAATAAACCATTCACGTAAAATGGTGAGATACACAATGTCATTCACAGTACTAACAAAGAAATATGGACCTACCAAGTGAGTTGCAGACATTGCAGCCCAGGTAAAAATTTGGGTTTTCTTTACTCCAGAAATGTTTCTCGTTTTTGCAGTGTGACATATTGCACATACGTCCGAGAAAAACAGTTTCGCCGGCCGCGGTGGTCTCGCGGTTCTAGGCGCGCAGTCCGGAACCGCGCGACTGCTACGGTCGCAGGTTCGAATCCTGCCTCGGGCATGGATGTGTGTGATGTCCTTAGGTTAGTTAGGTTTAAGTAGTTCTAGGGGACTGATGACCACAGCTGTTAAGTCCCATAGTGCTCAGAGCCATTTGAAAACAGTTTCCCCCTTGAAGGAAGAGTTATAATGCGATTGAGCATTCGCCCACAATCCTGATGACGTTTTTGGATGTCGCTATCGCTCACTTCGTTTACAATCGACTGTTTAAATGTCTTTTACTTCAAAGCATTCTTCATATGTTTTTGTATCGTCGAGAATGGAACTCCGAATTCCTGTAGCCACTTATGAATGGACTTTTTCGACGAAAATTCGACAGATGCTGCCTGCCTCCACACACCTTTCCAGCCGTGTCGGTGGTCATCCTGAGCGCGGCTTATCTTTTATGCAACCAGTTGCAAAGAGCTTTTTCTCCCACCGTGAAAGTGTTGGTTTTGATGTGGAAGGTTTTTGAAAACTTTAGTGAAACCATGCTAAGTCTCTCATAGATTTTCCTTTATGTGGTTGTTTGTGAGCCCACGTACTCGTTACGAACCTTTCTTCCATCGTGTAAGTGAACTCATTAGCCATGATTTAGATGTATATCAGCACTTTCAACAATTCATTAACATCTATGTAATACATAGGAGGTAATGGGACTTCGTGATTATTCTGTAGGGTAGCTAAGGTATATATTCACTGTAAGATTGGTACGAAAACAAACCATTCGAGGAGGAGATAATTAACAAAAATCTCGTTTGGTCGGTACTTCAAAGTTGGTAATCAGATTGTTAATCTCATCAGACAGGATTAATCGAGATGGTAATGAGGATTCACGTCTTTCTTCAAGTTCGTTTTTTGATGAGTGATACACGATGTACCTTTCATCACACATAATAAGGTGGCTTTTGTATACATAGAAGATGGACAACTGCTTGTTTTCGTACGTTTCATTCTCAAACAAGTTTCAGTACTACTGTAACATAATGAACTGATGCTGTTATGGAAAAAATGGAATTGTTTTGTTTTTTACTTCGACGTCATTTTCATAACTTCTACACTATTCACTTACTGCTTCCTCGACGTAACTTTGTCTACAGTTAAATAATTTTTGTTTCCTGCCAGTAACATAGCGTGTGGTTGTGAAATGGAAAAGTGTTTGTTTTAGCGTCCGATTGAGAGAAGTAACATCTTCGTTAAAACACTGCAAAGGTTTGAGTGGTCTGCATTCCCTTAAAGGTGCTTACAAGACCACACAAGGAAAGATCTTGAGCCACTTACAAGTTTTGGCGGACATTTCGTAGTTCTTTATTGCTTCATATTTAACGAGTATCTATGGTGATCAGAAAATCTAACTGAATATCTTGGACTGGCATGTAGAGTCGAATGCTGTTCGTTTTGGTGTGATTGAGTTTGAAAAAGAAGGAAGAGCAAGAACCGCGTCGAAGGTTCATCGCATTCCCATCTCGAGTAACACGCATGGGAACCGCCGAGCTTACGCTCCCACCTGCCAGACGAATTGTCACAGACTGTCATATGCTGTCACCCTCTGAAACAATCTGGAGAGGACTGAGATTCGTCGTGGCTCATTGCCTGTAGCTATTAGAAAATAAGCGCGGCCACATGTTCTCCTTCTGGTCACAAAATGTCGGCGATTTCTTCCATCGCCATGATTCCAGATAGACACCTTCCAGCGGAGGGGGGTAGCAGAGAATCAACGATTGTGTTAAAGACGGGAGGCATAGCTTCATAGTGTGAAATCCACGCTTCTGGTTGCTTACTGGTATTACGCAGCCGCTTTGCAGTACCCGGGAAATGAGTGTCCGCCCGCCACTGTGAATGGTTTGAGGGCCTGAGAAAGCCGCTGCCGGCTTTGTCTCTTTCTTATTGTGGTAGTTTCGCAAGGCTGGCGCACTGCTCCCTTACATAAGCCCCTCCTTGTAGTTGCCACGCACTTTCTGACAGTGACCTCTCCTCTGGCCTCGAATGCTTCTTATACGGTGTCGTCGAGTTGTATATATCACGTGCAGACCTTGAGGAAACAGGTTTTTTGTTACATTTCGATTGAGTTTATTGACCCTTTCTGCCAACAGCTTGATACAAATATAAAGTCATACACTGCCGGAAAAAATTAATATGCCTGGAAAGACGACGTCGATTTTGATCCAATGACGGCATATGTCACCTGGGCCACGATGGATGTTCTGATATTGGTTTCAGGGTCGTCCGCTAACAAATAGCGTAGCGGCATAGCTACCAGAGCACAATCTGTGTCTGCACTTTCATAGGGAAAGCTCACAGACAGAAGGCCCGGCGTGTTGCTAACGTGTGAAGCAAACAGGCAACCATGCCACAGAGACGCACTCGTGCTTTCTACAGCCAACTGAGTGGGTTTGAAAGGGGTCAGTTCGTGAATTTCCGAGTGGCAGGATGGTCCTTTCAGAGAATCGGCACACTAGTTGGACGTACTGTGTCACCTGTGCAATGATGCTGGTATCAGTGGTCACGTCAACATTCTCACAACTGTAGACGAGTTTCTGCGCGTCCACGCTGCACAGAGGCTCGGCAGAATCATCGTATTGGAAAGGCAGTAGTGGCAGATGATACTGCTACAACAGCACAGAAGCCAGACGTGTCGACACGAACTATCGCTAACCAGTTATTAACAGTGGGACCACGAAAATGCACATTTCTAGCCCGTCTTCCACTCGGGCCACAGCATCGACGTGAACAGCTCGACTGGTGCCGCCAGAGGATCACTTGGAAGATGGAAAGGTGCACTGTGCTCTTCAGCGATGAAAGCAGAGTCTGCCTGCACCCCCTCTGCAGGTCCAGGGGTTAGAATAGGCCCGAGGTATTCCTGCCTGTCGTAAGAGGCGACTAAAAGGAGTTTGACACGTTTCGGCCTTTATGTGATGGTCCCCTTTAGGGTTTGATCTCCATTTTTCAAAATTTTCCCGAAGAGCTAGCCAACTGGGGAAGAGCACCTTACGTGGTGCATCGTGTCCATCATGCATTGAAATCTTTAGCCCACTTTCTCGTCGTCGCATTGCAGTGCAGCCCATTATCCATCTCTTGGGCGAGGCCACCTTCCTGGGTGCGTTTTCCACCATCCATTATGCAGTGTCAATTTCCGTGCCGACGATGACCACGGACTTCGTTGCACCTCGTATCCAGCACGGTAGTCAGTCCGTTGTGGTGGGGCCGCCATGTGCCCTGTTGGTTGTAGACTCCTGACAACACAGGGATCGCTCTGCAGATGCCTGCGCCGTTAACTTCCCACGTATGCCAAGCAGTTGACGCCCGTCACCCTGGGGCATCGGGACTCCCGGCAATGGCCATCCTGCCAGGTGGCCTTTGCTGTGGCTGGGTGGTGCCTGTGGGGAGGGCCCCTGGTCGGAGTGGGTGGCATCAGGGCGGATGACACGCCATGAAGTGTCGTACCTCATCTCTTGCTGGTGGTCCGCCGCCAGCAGTCCCTAAGCGGGCAAAGTCTAACTTTAATGCTAAGAAATATGACCACAAGTCGTTCCCTCCCTGGCCACACCATGGGAGGAACGCCAGGCTAAGGATGGCAGTGAAGCTTATTCGCCCCGGTACCTTCTATGTACGAGAGTTGATGGGGAATCCTTCATGTCCATGAAGCCTCAGTTTTTTTGTGGAGCATTTGGAGGACAAGTTTGAGGAGGTGGAAGGCTTGTCCAAAATGCGCTCTGGGTTGGTCTTGATAAAAACAGCATCCTCTGCCCAGTCAAGGGCATTACTCGCTTGTGCCATTGTGGGGGATGTTTCTGTTACCATCACGCCCCGTAAGAGCTTAAATATGGTCAGGCCGCAGATTCGTTTGGACCTTTCTCATGACCCTAAGGACTCAGTTACTCCTGCCGTTCTCCACCGTCACTTCCTCTCGATTCTTGTGTTCCAGAGCTCGGAAGTTAGTTAGAGCTAAATAATAGTTCGTTCATTAAGTCAGCTGTTTTACGCCATAACCACTCCGTCTTCAGGCCACGAGTGGCCTTCCGGGACCATCCGACCGCCGTGTCATCCTCCGAGGAGGGTGTGGATAGGAGGGGCGTGGGTCAGCACACCCCTCTCCCGGTCGTTATGATGGCTTTGTTTGACCGGAGCCGCTACTATTCGGTCGAGTAGCTCCTCAATTGGCATCACGAGGCTGAGTGCACCCCGAAAAATAGCAACAGCGCATGGCGGCTGGATGGTCACCCATCCAAGTGCCGGCCACGCCCAACAGCGCTTAACTTCGGTGATCTCACGGGAACCGGTGTATCCACTGCGGCAAGGCCGTTGCCACGTTTTACGCCACGTTTTACGCCATAGGGTCTCATTAAATTTTCCATCAGCCAAAATATCTTATATCCTACGATCACGCAAGGAACTGCCATGTCGTGGTTTTCTGTAAAAGTTTTTTTTTTTTTTTTCAGCAAGTCCTACGTTTTTTCCAGTATTACATATAGAACGGAATCTCTGAAAATTCCTGAGTCGGTGTCTTTATCCAGCAAGGGCGAATGTCTACGCAGCAAAAACGATAGTTAGTGTCACAGCTCCAACAGCGCTAGGGCATAATTTAAGCGAAGTGCTCTGGATTTTGTGTTCTGACATTTTTACCATAGAGAGCTCCGATGCAACGATGAGGAAGTGCCGCGTATTGTTCAAATACTTCAGAGATTTCAATCCGTTTTTCTTCATTTGGTGTTAGCTTCACAGTCTCTCTTAATTCCATCCAAATAACTTACCGTACATGAAGTATTATCCCAGATAGATTCTATCCAGTCTTATACGAATAGTGTAGCTCTGGCACTGAAGAACCTCTTGCAGAATATCTGAAACCGTAACAGACCGCGAGAAACTGCAGCGACAAACGCCCTCTACAGTCATCTAAACTGTTGAAATTCGAGCGCGCGATAGCGTGCGTCAGCTCACTTTGAATGTTAACTTACAAGAGGACCATCAGACCTGTTCATCACCGATTTTGATGAGTCTAGGTACGTTATAGAGGCCTGTCCTGAGTACTTGGGTAGCGACTTTTTGTGTGTTCCCCTTGTTTCCGAGAGAATCGTTGTTGAAGTAGTATGCGCACCTGCTGTAGCGTCAGCCATCTTCCTAGTAAGCAAGAGTAGCGCGTAGCGCAGCGGCTAAGGTTCACGGGTACAACCCTGGCTGCGCGGATACAAATGCTGCTTCCTTTCTTTCTTCCACATACCGAATATCATTAAATAGTATATGTCATGCGAAATTGGTCACTTTCACTTACAGATAAATCGATCATTACAACAAACATTTCTTCAAATGTGTGTTCCGTTAGACACAGATTGGATTACAGAATCGTCTTACTCGCTGTCGCTTGAATAGCGCGAACCGTAGCAAGGCGCTTCAGGCCGCGCGGCTACCCCGTGAGACGCAATTCTAGACTTGCCCGATTTCGCGTTTCTCATGATAGTTTTTAGGATCCCGCACCTGTGTCTGTAAAAACTGAACCCTTACAGGATCACTTTGTAGTCCTTCTGCCTGCCCGTCTGTCTTTTTGCCTGTCCGACTCCTCGAGACACTTTTTCTCGGGAACGGGTACACGGGTCAACTCGAAATTTGTCGCATATTAAAATACACGGTTCCTTGGTGACATAAATGGAAGCTTCTAAGTCAACGCAGTGAAGAGATACGGCAGTTTGTGTCACATATTTTGATACTCGCAAATTCAGTCATCAAACCATACATGGTACTTCCCGTTGACCTAGAATCATGAAATTTGCGAAGAAGCAAGGTTTCACACAACAACCAAAGGAAAAATCCAAAAATTGTTAATTGTCAATTATATGGCACTTTATCACTCCATCTGTCTAGACCCCTTCGTATTAGGAACGGGTGAACGTATCAGTTTGCAATTTATGTCACACATTGAGGTCTGTAATCCTTTGGTGGCGTAAAAATGTTGATCTAAGTCAACGGATTCTGAAGATATGGCCAATTATGTTACATTTTCAGAGACGAAAACTCACTCATTAAAACCTGTAGGGTGCTTCGCATAGACGTAAAGTCTTGAAATTTATCAAGAGGAATTTTCACAGTACCAGTAAAGGAAGCAAATGAGAAAATTGTAAATTTGTTGTTATATCACACGGAAAATTATTTCTTTTGTCGTTTATCAGAGTTCAAACCTGAAATTAAAACTTTCGAGAAAGTCTTGGAGTCCTTGCAACCGATATCGTCCCAATATCAGTGTCAATAACGGGCAGAAATCGTCGCTCTTCTCGATTCCCAGAATGGATGAACTGTCTATATACAAAATTAAGTTTGTACGGAACCCCCAGTGTGTGAGTCCTGCTCGCACGTGACCAATTTTTTGTGAGCCAACTTATAAACTGCTTCTTGAATAGTCCGACGAAATTTTCCGAATGGTTCTCGCAGGCGTAACAAAACGCAAGGGAATATCTATTCTGATGCAGTCCAGCTATGCACAGGGATGATTATGTAGGTCCAATTTCTGCAAGGGCATATTGTACGTCGATTGGCACTAGCAGCCAACTTCACGGGTATTAATTGCATAATCCACGCCGGAATTAGAGGTGAGTACCTTTGTATCTAGAGCCACACGTACTATTCAATGATATTCTGTACGATGAAAGAGGGCCTGGTGCGAGTAAGTCTCGCGTACTGAGGATTCCGTACAAACTTAATTATGTATTCAGACAGTTCATCCATTCGGGAAATTGAGGATCTCGACCATTTTTGCCAGTTATCGACGTTGATACTGGCAAGATATCGGTCCCAGGAATTGCAAGCTTTTCGAGAATTTTTAAATTTCAATAATATAAATGCGACATAGTCTTGCAGGAGACAGACGACCATTATTGTAATAATCAGTAGTTCTCTATTCACGCTGAATGGGTCGCAATGAAAAGTTTGACATCAGGTAAGAAATGACTTTATTGTTCATATCACGCATTTCGAATTTATCCATCATCAGATATATCCGGGAGCGAGTACTGCTCGTAGATACGGCGTTTCAAGCTGAAAGTGAAACACACACGCAGACACTGGTTACATTGGCTTACTTGTTAGAAGCTTCAGTTTATCACACCGCCAAGGTACCATAGACGAGAAACTTCCTGGCAGATTAAAACTGTGTGCCGGACCGAGACTCGAACTCGGGACCTTTGCCTTTCGCGGGCAAGTGCTCTACCAACTGAGCTACCCAAGCACGACTCACGCCCCGTCCTCACAGCTTGAATTCCGCCAGTACCTCGTTTCCTACCTTCAGACAGACAGACAGACAGACAGACAGACGGGCGAGCGGGCGGGCAACAACAAAGTGATACCGACTGACGTAAAGAACCCTAAAATAAGTGGTACGCACAGGATTTCAACCTGTAATGCTAGCGCACTAGCCGTGAGTCTTAGCCTCTGTGTTACTATCGTTTGGTCGCAATATATGGATTTTCTCGGAAACCAGGAACCGTCACACGAAAAGCCACTGTGAAGGTGCTGTGTACAGGTCCGCCCAGAACATACCTGAGACTTATCAGAATTCTCAATTAACAGGCCTGATGGTCCCTTGTTAGCCTCACGAAACGTGTAAATGGGCACTTGAGGCGACCTGATCGGTGTGATGTGACGTTGCGCCCCCTGGCTCATGGCAGAGGCGGGGCTGCAGCTGGGAGTAGGCGGCAGCCTGCAGCAGCAGCCGCCGCCAGGTTTGCCGATAAATCAGCTCCGCCGCTGGCTGGCGTGACCCCGCCGCCGTATCCCGCTCCCGGCTCCCTGTCCCCCGTCCTGTCTCCTTGCACTGCGCCGCGCCCTGCTCGCCAAACTTTGCTCTCTGCCGTCGTCCCGGGCGGCTCCTTTGCCTCCTTTTCTACTCTGCGCTAGACGTCTCGGTTGTGACGTAACAGCCTCAGCACACAGGGAGACGATGTAAGGGCGGAAGGCGTTCATGAGCGGCTTCGTAGCACGCCAAAAGTGTATTTTTCTTTGGGTACCATATCGATCCACAACACTCGGTTGGTTACTGTCTTAAAAATGTATGTATATACACTACTGGCCATTAAAATTGCTACACCAAGAAAAAATGCAGATGATAAACGGGTATTCGTTGGACAAATATATTATACTAGAACTGACATGGGATTGCATTTTCACGCAATTTGGGTGCATAGATCCTGAGAAATCAGTACCCAGAACAACCACCTCTGGCCGTAATAACGGCCTCGATACGCCAGGTCATTGAGTCAAACAGTGCTTAGATGGCGTGTACGGGTACAGCTGCCCATGCAGCTTCAAGAGTAGTGACTGGCGTATTGTGACGAGCCAGTTGCACGCCCACCATTGACCAGACGTTTTCACTTGGTGAGAGATCTGGAGAATGTGCTGGCCAGGGCAGCAGTCGAACATTTTCTGTATCCAGAAAGGCCCGTACAGGACCTGCAACATGCGGTCGTGCATTATCCTGCTGAAATGTAGGGTTTCGCAGGGATCGAATGAAGGGTAGAGCCACGGGTCGTAACACATCTGAAATGTAATGTCCACTGTTCAGAGTGCCGTCAATGCGAACAAGAGGTGACCGAGACGTGTAACCAATGGCACCCCATACCATCACGCCGGGTGATACGCCAATATGGCGATGACGAATACAAGCTTCCAATGTGCGTCCACCGCAATGTCGCCAAACACGGATACGACCATCATGATGCTGTGAACAGAACCTGGATTCATCCGAAAATATGACGTTTTGCCATTCGTGCACCCAGGTTCGTCGTTGAGTGCACCATCGCAGGCGCTCCTGTCTGTGATGCAGCGTCAAGGGTAACCGCAGCCATGGTCTCCGAGCTGATAGTTCATGCTGCTGCAAACGTCGTTGAACTGTTCGTGCAGATGGTTGTTGTCTTGGAAACGTCCCCATCTCTTGACTCGGGGATCGAGACGTGCCTGCACGATCCGTTACAGCCATGCGGATAAGATGCCTGTCATCTCGACTGCTAGTGATACGAGGCCGTTGTGATCCAGCACAGCGTTCCGTGTTACCCTCCTGAACCCACCGATTCCATATTCTGCTGACAGCCATTGGATCTCGAGCAACGCGAGCAGCAATGTCGCGATACGATAAACCGCAATCACGATAGGCTACAATCCGACCTTTATCAGAGCCAGAAACGTGATGATATGCATTTCTCCTCCTTAAACGAGGCATCACAACAACGTTTCACCAGGTAATGATGGTCAACTGCTGTTTGTGTATGAGAAATCGGTTGGAAACTTTCCTCATGTCAGCACGTTGTAGGTCTCGCCACCGGCGCCAACCTTGTGTGAATGCTCTGAAAAGCTAATCATTTGCATATCACAGCATCTTCTTCCTGTCGGTTAAATTTCGCGTCTGTAGCACGTCATCTTCCTGGTGTAGCAATTTTAATGGCCAGTAGTGTATAAAGCAAATTATCGTCAGTCGTATTAAAGCTACTATCTCGTAAAGTGACATACGGTCGGGAGAACGGTATGCTGATCACATGGCCCTCCGTATGCGTATCCACTGACGCCTATTGGCCGCTCAGTACCGTTGGGCCTACATGGCCTGCTCTGGCGGAGTTTTATATTACCAGCTACCTTTTATTTGTTTTAAATCAGTATTTTAGTTGCCACGTCTTCAGTAAGTGAGAGGAACACTAGTGGTGACGACAGTCGGTGAAATCCTCCCTTCCGAGATAACCACCAGCGATTTGCCACGACAAACAGCTGTCGTTTTCGTAGCACTAGCAGAGACGGCCGGTGGAAAACTCCACTTGCCAGGTCTGAAAAACAGAAACAGCGACGCACCACGAAAGAACTGTCAGAATGGCACGCAAAACGACAGATGTGGTGCACATGCACAGACAAACAAATGATTACTATTTCAGAAAAGCTATATGATCTAAGAGAGAAATTGACATGTTAAGCAAGTCACTAACGCTTTGGTCCGCCTCTGGCTCTTTATGCAAGCAGTTATTCGGCTTGGCATTGACTGATATTGTTGTTTGATGTCGTCCTGAGGGATATCGTGCCAAATTGTGTCAAACTGACGCATTGTATCTTCAAAATCCCGAACTGGTTAGAGGACACTGCCCATAACGCTCCAAACGTTCTCAATTCAGAAGAGATCCGGCAACGTTGTTGGCCAAGATATGGTATGAGAAGCACGAAGACAAGCACTAGAAACTCGCCGTCTAGACTGTCATCGGCAGGTGTAGAAGGAACTTCAGGTTTTCCCCCAGGCAAGTATGTTGGTACACTTGCTGTTCACGTTGAACACTGCCAGAAAAAAGTGCCAGCACCCTCAAAGACTGTGGTCAGTGGAAACATGCACTGAGCAGTCGTATTGTTAGTAATTCATTTGTCACGGTCGCCGGCGATCAAATGGCGTTCAGAAGGCATGTTTCGATTCTGTAGGCAATTTCTTTGCTGAATTTAGACGTGAACAGTGTTAACAACATTCATTGTAGGGCACGGGGTCGCATCGTACGTATGCTTGC
The DNA here is from genome assembly GCF_021461385.2 of Schistocerca piceifrons. Taxonomy (NCBI): domain Eukaryota; kingdom Metazoa; phylum Arthropoda; class Insecta; order Orthoptera; family Acrididae; genus Schistocerca; species Schistocerca piceifrons. The sequence continues at coordinate 186,456,412 of NC_060139.1, forward strand.
AGCAGGATTAAGATCACGTATATCTCTAACTATGGAACCACTGACACCACGACACCACCAAGCATAGCTACTCTGGTGTCGTGAAAGAGACGAGTGGAGAGTGGAATATCAGTGATGAGAGCAGGTACTGAGGTTACATCTGTTAGTGATGGACGTACAAGCGTATGGTGCAGATCTGGTGAGCTGCCTATTCCAGAGTACATTCGCCCCGACGCGCAGGTCCCATTCCAGGCTTGAAGGTGTGTATGTGGGTGGCGGGGGAGGGGGCACGCTTCAGTTACATCCATCGGTCACAGTTAATGTTTTTGCAGGGTAAAGTAACCACTGACCGTGCTACAGCTATTTCTTGGACAGGCAAGTGGTGTGCTTTTTCAGCGTGACAATGCACGTACACAAATGGCTACTGCAACGCAACGTGCTCTTCTTGGTGTACAACATATGCCCTGGCAGGAAGATCACAAGATCTCTCGCCAATTGGACACGTATGGGACACGATAAAACGGGAACTTATTAATTCTCCACGACGTGCAAGAACCATTAAAGAATTGGAACAAAAGGTTTGCGATGCTTGGGACAATATATCTCAGAATGCTATTCGGCACCTTTACGATTATTTGCATGCGAGAATACACGCCTGCATTGCCGCAAGAGGGATGGAAAGGGGGGGGGGAGGGGCGGCGGCGGTAGCTCTGTGTACTGATGACAGTTCGGACATCCTTTACCGTGACATGTGTATTTCATTTGGTCTGTATTTGTTAACGTAAAAGCCAACAATGCAGACAAGTTTCTGGACGTCCGCAAAGTACACACACTGTCAATAAAATGACCTAACTCTTGAGTGTTATCTTTTTCCAGCAGTGTACATAATGACTTTGCAGACAACAGTAACCACAGACTTTTCGCAGATGATGCAGTTGCAGCGAAGTACTGCCCGAAGAAAGCTGGACAATATTCAATCAGACCATGATAAGATTTTAGAAGTGGTGCGCTGATTGTCAACTTGCTTAAAACATTCAGAAATTTAAAAATGTGGACTCCACAAAAGGAAAAAAATATTATTCGTTGACTGTAATATTAATGAATCACAACTGAAGTGGGTCAGCTCGTACAGATACGTGGGTATAACAATTTGTGGGGATATGAAATAGAATGATCACGTAGGCTTACTCGTAGACAAAGTAGGCGGCAGACTTCGGTCTATTGGTAGAACACTAGAAAAATGCAGTCGGTCTACAAATGGGACTGCTTAATAAACGCTAATGTGACCCATCCTAGAACACTGCTCAAGTATGTGGGACCCGTACCATATAGAACTAGCAGGGGATATTAAAGATATACAGAGAACAGCACTAGTTGTCAAAGGTTTGTGACTCACGGAAGTGTATCACAGAGATGCTGAAGAGACTGTACTGGCAAACTCTTGAAGATAGACATAAACTCTTCCGAGAAAGCCTCATTAGAAAGTGCGAGGAACCAGTACTGGTCAAGAATCTACAGATATTAGTCCCCTACATACAGTTCCCGCACGAAAGATAAATCGAGACTAAAAGGAGAACACGTATAGACGTTTAAGCAGTGATGCTACCCACGCTCCATACGTGCATGGAACGGGAAGAATTGTTAATAACTAGTACAATGAGACATACCTCTGCCATGCACGTCACATTGGTTTGCAGAGTGTTTGCAGAGTATGTCTGTCGAGGTTGATGTAGACATTACACTGTCGGCATCGTACACTCCACGTAGGGACCATGACAATAAGATGAGAGATTAGGAAGCTTACAGAGGCGTTACTGAAGTCAGTTTTTCCTCGCTCTGTACGCGAATGGAATAAGACAAGAAGTCGTTACTATTTGTACGATGTACCAGCGGCCGTGCGCTGTTCGGTGGCTTGCAGAATATATAGGTAACGTAGGCCACAGGATGTTACACATTATTCGTAACAATTTGCAATGCATTTAATTACTGAAGGACAGAACGTACGGCACCGTTGTTTGGGATACCCCGAAGTGCAGGTTCACCGTCTAGTTGGGCAGGTTGTTACTGTAGTCAGTTACAGTTCCTGCAATAGCTATTCTTTTATTCCATATCACTTCCAGAAATTGCGCAATAATTTTTATCCTGGAGAACAGCTCCAGCCTTCTCCTCATAAGTGATGCGTTACTAAACATCGTAGCTTACAATTTGAGCTGAGAATGCGACAGGTAACTTTTTCCTTGTTTGAGTCGAGTTCACAGTCATGTTTACCATTGTTTCTTAAAATAGATGACAGGTTTTGTCTACATTTCAGATAAAAGTCAGCAGTTTAACTTTCACCTTGACTCTTAAAGTTGTAACGATTACTTTCGTTGCACAGTCACGAAGCTCACACTTCGTTGTATAAAAATCTTTCGGGTATTACTCTAATACTTTATTTTCTAGCTCCCCCTCACTTCTGTTTTTTGCAGTCGTGAATGACACTGAATACATGTATCCCTTGTCTTTTTTTTTTCTTTGGTTGTGAATGAGTTACATTCATTTCATTCGGTTCGGCTTTTCATTGAAACAGACAAATAGGGAGATTTTATTTGCTGCATAAGTTTTAGGGTCCCGTGCCTCAGTCTGCAAAACGGAACGCTTACAGATAGTTTCTTCGTCTGCTGTTAAGAACCTTTTTTCTCAGGCACGGATAGAGGCATCAAGTTCCATGTTATGTCAATTCACTCAGAATGTACGGCCATTTATGTAACGTATTTTGATACTCGGAAACCCATTCATTAAAAGCTATAGTGTACTTCCCTTTGATCTAGAGCCATGAAATTTGGAAAGAAGCAAGGTTTCAATGTGCAAGTAAAAGAAACAATCCGAAAATTGTTAGTTTGTAACTATCCAGACGGATTAAAAACGAAAAAAAAAATTTTTTTTTCGTGGTGTATGTTTCTCCGTCCGTCTGTTAAGACACCTTTTTCTTTTGAGAAGGTTAGTGTATCAAATTTAATTTTACATGCACTAAGAGCAATGGTCCCTCGGCGGTTTAAAAAATTTTAAGCTTCTAGTTCAGTGCATTCAAAAGATACGGCCGTTTATGTCATACTTTGAAACTCGCAGACGTACGCATTAAAACATAAAGAGAACTTCGCGTTGACGTAGAAACATGGAATTTGGCAAGAAGCAAGGTTTCACAATACCAGTAAAGTAAAAATATCTGAAAATTGGCAAACTGTAATTACATCACGTGAAAATACCTTTCTGGCACCAGAACATATATTGCATTCATTATCCGTCAAAAGCGTAACAGAACAACACTACTGCAGGAAAACATAAATATCAGTTGTAGTCATGTTTTAGTAAGCAAATAAAAAATGCGCTAGTCCTACTCGCACACGGCCATTTTTTTCTCCAATTTCACATTAGCTTCAAAATCCATTTTCACCCATGCCCTAATAGGGGAAGCAGAGAGTACTACAAGTGTAATAAACGTGTTATCAGCCATTCAGATGGTAAAATTAAAGCTTAAAAATATTTGAATGTACAAGGTTTGTTTTTTTAATACATTAAAGAAACAAAGGAGCAGGATACTCTTGTAAAGACATCAGCTGTAATGCGTCTTGCAACGAACAGCTGGAAATTTCTGGCGCGTTGTCGTGGGAATACCATTGTCAGTTTGGGGAAAAAAGGGAGAAGAACTTTTTCTTTCCCAGTGCTGAGAACTTCTGCTTCTCAATGTCAAGGTGAATGAGCCGTGTTGGTGGGAACGTACGAGCAGCCGACAGCTTGTACAGACTCGTTGACCTTCCCTCTCGTTGGGATTTCGCTTGTCTACCCATCGTGTCGGGGGTGATCGGATGAGAGGGCTCATCTATCGAACAGGAACGGGGAATAGTCTATGGAACATTTTCCTAAAGTTATTTTTCTTCATTTTCTGTACCTGATCTGCTTGACGCTGCTCGCTCCTACACGTGATCCGGCGCGCGACTCATCACCACAAACGGTTATTTCGTAATGGTCTACGGGTTTCTCGAAGAGTTGCAGTACGAAGGCGCAGCACCAGAAAAGTCTCACAGAGCTCTCGGAGATGTACGTCCTTAGTGGGAGTCTGTAGCGGTGTTCCCGCTGTTGGAAGACTGCACAGGGAAATATTTCTGAACAGGGATGAACCATGAAGAGGAATGTTTCGTTTCGGCGCAGGTGGTTCTCTCATACCGTAGATACAATTGGTAACAATAGATCTGTGAGCTGGCCTGTGTTAAATGTGATGTTGCTGGGACCAGTTCAAACGTCCTGTGACAATACCGTAGAAAATCTTACGGCGAATATTCAGAAGAGCTTCAATAAACACACTATCCACGATGCGAGCGAGACAAAACTGCCTTCCAACAGCGAGGTCATTGATACCAGAGCTCAGTGCACCGACTGGTTAAATGCCTCTGTTAGGTGTACCGGAAAGTAATATCGTTTTTCTTCATTAAATTCAAACGCCGGTCGAAGTGGCCGTGCGGTTAAAGGCGCTGCAGTCTGGAACCGCAAGACCGTTACGGTCGCAGGTTCGAATCCTGCCTCGGGCATGGATGTTTGTGATGTCCTTAGGTTAGTTAGGTTTAACTAGTTCTAAGTTCTAGGGGACTAATGACCTCAGCAGTTGAGTCCCATAGGGCTCAGAGCCATTTGAACCATTAAATTCAAACAGATCAATTGTTCGCAAGATTTTTTTGATCAGTGATGTAATTACCCTTGTTATCAACAACCTTCCTACATCTAGTATGCAAATTTTCAATGCTGGATCGATAAAAATAAATTCGTTCTGAGCACAATATCTGATGATGGCATTTTGCACATCATCGACATTTTCAGATTTTTTGCCACTTAGAAAATGTAGCGATCGGAATAAATGGAACTCCGATGACGCAGTATCGGTCGAGTATGGCGTGTGAGGCAGAACCTCCCACCCCAATTCATTAAGTTTCTTCAGGGTTCGTCTTGGGCTGTGCGGTCTTGCATTACCTTGTTGCAGGGTAAAGCGTTTTCTCTTGACAATCGCTGAGCACTTTTCAGTTAAAAATTTATTTACTCGAGCCAACTGTTCACAATAAAGGTTTCAGCACTTCAAAATGAACGACCCCGCGAAAACTGAACCAAACGCATAAAAGCGCCTTTTTGCGGTGTAAACCTAGCTTAGCTGTACTTCTTGGCGATTCATTCGGAGAGAGTCACAGCCTTTTGCGTTTTGGATTATCATAGAGCACCGATTTTTCATCTCCTTTGATAAAGGGATCAAAAAACACTTCTGTATTCTGCCATGAAGCAATTTGCACGTGGTGGGTCGGTTAGCTTTATTTGTCTTCACCAGCCTGCTGCAGATGCTCTTGGATGGTCGACCAAGGTTGGTGAAGAGTGTTTGACAGTTCCTCCATTGTCTGACACGGATTTGCTTGCACTTGCTAAAGTTCTTCGTCTTCCTGATCGATAGGAGCCGGAAAGGTCAAATTACCGAATATGAACTTAGCAAACCATCTTTGGCATTTTCGAACGTCTAATGCACTTGGATAAACATCGCAAATGTTTTTGTTAGCAACTGTTGTTTACTATCCATACCAAACTCAAAAAGCGTACGATGCTGGATATGTACCTCTTCTGATAATTGTCTGGCAATTTCGTTGTAAATTGCAAAAAAAAGAGATTTAATTATTTAGGAGTAAACAAGTCACTCTAACCTTTAAATGTATTTGGCACGACTTTGAAGTACACAGTGAGCTGATAACTGACAAACGAATATCGACACGTGTAGAAACGACATTACCTTCCTATCCCTCTAATATTTCTTAAACGGAAAAGTGCTCGTTCAGTTGAAATCATACTTGTGAACAGTATTAATAACTGCGCTTTGGAAAATGGAAAATCCTGGTTCCACAGCCGAGGTCAACAACAAGGGAAATCCCGCTGTAAATATCTGGGCTGGAATCGTTTACGACAATCTCTGTGGTGAGCCATTACTTGTGTACAATGAGCTGAACGTCGCTAAACTTGTGAACAGTATACAGAGCTACCCTCATGTTGTTAAGTGCGGACTCCGTCGTCCGCCCAGCATGCGCAGCTCCATCGCACTTCCGCAGATATCCGTCACGAACTCAGTATTATATCTTCTGGACTCTGGATTTGGGCACTACGCCCTACTTCTTAGCCTGCAAGCTCACACGACCTCAAGCCTCTTGTATAAAGATTATCGTACGTCAGATGATTTATTTACAAGGTCTAGTGACGTCAATTAGGTACAACCAATCCAAAAACCAAGCGGTACTGGTTGGTCATTCTAGGCTCATGAGCCCGAAGTATCGGGAATCCCTAACAACTTTAACCCTAAACGGGACAAATATAAACTTCAGAATGACAAATCAAATATCTTACAGCCGTCTAAACTTCCAGCTTATCTTCGGCCACGCTTTGCTGTGGCTCAGTCTGTTTAAATGGAAAAGGAAGAAAAGAGCAAGCATACATTTCGAATGTGTATGGCAATTACTTATACGTACTAATGTCCCTCTTTCCCTTGACCCCGTCCATCTCCTCATCACTCTCTCTTTGTCCTCCTCCCCGTCCTCCCCCTCCGTACTTCACTTCCTCCCCTCTCTTTGTCCATTTTCTCCTCCTCCTCCTCCTCCTCCTCCTACTACTACTACTACTACTACGACTACCACCACCACCACCACCACCACCACTACCACCCCCTCTGTCCTTCAACTCCTCTCTCTCTCTCTCTCTCTCTCTCTCTCTCTCTCTCTCTCTCTGCCCATAACCTCATCAAATTTTTCTCTGTCCATCTTCTTCTCCCTCCTCTTTCGCAGTCCGCTCCTGTCCCTTCTCTCTTTTTCACCTCCTCGCGCCTGTACACGTCCATCTTCTCCTTCCCCTTTCAATCTTCTTCTGCCGCTCTCTCTGTTCGTCTCCTCTTTTTCCGCTTTCTATCTCCATTTCCTCTCCCTCCTTTCCCTGACTCTGCGCCTTGTTTATTGTTATTGCATATTCATATTCTACAGTAGTATTCTAACCATAAGTCGACAAGCCATAGATACACCTTTCCTTAGGCGCTGCAGTCTGGAACCGCAAGACCGCTACGGTCGCAGGTTCGAATCCTGCCTCGGGCATGGATGTTTGTGATGTCCTTAGGTTAGTTAGGTTTAACTAGTTCTAAGTTCTAGGGGACTAATGACATCAGCAGTTGAGTCCCATAGTGCTCAGAGCCATTTGAACCATTTGAACACCTTTCCTTCCTAACAAAGTTTTACTATACTAAAGATATATAATACACGTAGACTGGATGTGTCTCTTAAGTCATTATGCACATTTTCTCTGGTATTTCCGCAGATGTTTACAATTTCGTTTTTGCGTTTTGTACCTGGAGTCATCCCAACCAAATACAGATCATCTCATCATTTATACAACGCCCAGGGTTGACGGAAAGCGTCGATTTGTTTCCCGTTACAAGTAAAATTATTTTTAAAGCGGAATGTTACGTACTTATTCGGTAATGCGGTTTCAAGTTACTCTAGTGCGACATTTGTTTTATCGATATGTATTAGCAGGATCAGTTAAACACGGAGGATAACCAGAACTGCAGGAGCGACTGAGCAGCAGCTCTTGTGCATGGCGGTAGCAGTCAGTGCTGCCACTGCTGGAGTACTGGTCATTATTCGTGTTTTACTGGTCCTGGTAATACATATGGATAACACATATATCGCGCTAGTGTAATTTGTGACAGCTGTATCGGATTAGCATGTATAATTCCGCTTCAGCAATAATTTTGTCTGTAAAAGGTAACAAACCGACGCTTTCATACGACACCGGACGTCACATGAAAGACGTCGTGATCATTATTTCTCTGAGCTGACACCAGCTACACAACGCAAAAACCAAATTGCTTATATCTGCCGCAATATCATAGAAAATGCGCCTGAGTACTCTTACAAGTGTGTCTGTCCCGATGTTCATTGAGTGTATTCGTACTATATATACATATATTAAAAATAGGTGTATAAAAATACGCACGTATTCGAATGCAACGTTGCCAAAAATTTAAACCATTGGGTGAAGAACTTCCCGAGATTTACGATTTTGTACAAACAAATTACATTTTTATTGATTTCCCCTGCAATTACTACAAATGTATTTATATATTTCTAAAACGCCTATGATACGTTTTCTTGAATTGAGAAGGAAGTGTCATCGGAATGGACAAAGTATGCTGTAAGACGAAGAATTTCACGGTACATTGTTTGCTGAAAAATGTGGAAGCTAGGACACTGTCATAGGGCTTGCAGTATGAAGCCACGGTGCAGTATACCAAAGGAACACGTATAACAGTCACAGTATAAAATGTTTTGTTCCAACGTAGACGGGCAATTTCAAAGACGATTATTTACAGCGCGCACAGAAGCATTTTTAGTCACCCTTCTCGCGCTTCATACGTGAATAGAACGCGAAGAAGCGCAGGTAACTGGTACAGTGAGAGGTACCCTCTGCCACGTCATTCGCGGTTGTTTGCGGTGTACGGATGTAGATGTAGTATTATAAGTGAGTGAGTTAGGTGGATTAGCAAGGGGTGGTGTCATTGCACGGTTCGATTCCCAGGTGGTTCTAGGATTTTTCTGTCTTGCGTCTGTTCTTTCACCCCTAGCAATGATTCGTTAATGTGTGAAAGTATAGTTTCATGGCGATTAGGATTCAACATTAGATTGGAGGTCTCCCTATAAATAGCCGGGTAACTCTTTTCAAAGGTTAGAGGAAGGCAAGGTGTACTGTCTTTAACAGAGCGTCACAGACGCTCTGAAGGACTGAACTGGTAGAAGCTTGAAGGCAGATGTAAATAAACTTAGAGTTTCAAGAAAAGATGTTAAATGAGGAAACTAGGAATATTCTGAGGTCTCCCTAAGTATCGCTCCTGCCGGAACGGTGAGGACAGCATAAGACTAACTACAGCGGACAGATGTGTTTAAGTTCTCATTCTACCTGCCTCTCTACGCGAATGAAACTTGGAAAATCGTAATATACAGTAGTAAACTGTAAAATATCATACTGGAATTTTAAGTTCTGTTGCCGTGCTTGGAGAAAAATAATAGTAAATTAAAGATGGGTCTGCCTTTTTTGCAAGTACATAATTGTTTTGTTTTAGTACTCAATCCTTGTCGATTCCCTAACGTCCCGTACGTTTACAGATGACATGGTGTGTTAATTTAGACCTGTGACTGATTTAGATTTGTGGTCACAGTACATACACAATGTACACAAAAGGTAAAGCGCGTAATTTATTTAAATAACCACAAAATGTGATGTAACACATTTCTTATCCTCAATAAAATCTGTATATATGAATTTCAGAGAAAAAAAGGCTGAGGATGCCACACCTGTGGTGAAACATGTTTCGGTATTGAAGCAAAACAACGATTGTTTGCTTGAGAAAACGTGGACCCATCTTTAATTCTCTAGTAAACAGCAAAACTGTGAACCACCCGAAGGTTTGTCTGAACGCCAGTGTTTTACTAGGCATGGTTCTGTGGAAGGTGGAATTCCTGGCCTCCCTCCAACCTTTCAGCTGACTTAGGCAGCCAGAGTAAGGTGCAGCTTCACATTTTTCACATTAACAGAGATTATTAGAAGTGATTCAAGTGACCGATAAAAATCTTAAGACTTTCCCCAATGATCGAACCTCAGACGTTTGGACCCAATAGTCAGACACGTAATTATTGAGTCGCCAAGCCGCACTTCAGTGGAAATTATCCTCTGTCATGCACTTCAGTGGTATACAGACTACAGACTCAGATGTAGAATAGACCATTCACAGTAGGAACCTGCAGTTGTCACTCGTTTTGCAGACAGGTTTACGTCTTTTTGTTTGATATGGAACGTCTCCACGGATGAGGTGTAAAACTCCCGTGGATGGTTGCAAATACTTCATGCAGTATTTGCACCCTCATTCCTGCAACTGCACTCTTCTAGACATCCTGCCAACTCCTTCCTTGAGGTCTTGGATGCTACAGGTATTGTCACCAGTGATTTTTGTAGTCACTGTGTCTGTGTGTACGTAATTAACTAGCAGGTGTGATCTGGTATCTCTGTGGTTAAATACCATACTACAGACCAAAAGGTGTGGGGTCAGTGCTTGGATTTTCAGTTGTCACGTCTTTCACTTCCGGAAGTTTCTGTTTGTGTGGAAAAAATGCAGAGTTGCATCGTGGTACCGAGTCCATGTATATAGTAGGTTCCCCTAAAATAGATTGGGTACGTCTATTCGAAGGCGGTATGAAAGCAAGGGCATACACGTCCAGTAGAACCATGCCTAGGAAAGCAATGTTATATTGAAACCAAACTTCCGGAAAGTAAAAATGTGCATGCGTCAAACTGAGTTTTTTTCTTATTAATGGTGCAGGTTGTTTGTTTGTTCTGAATGCTTTCAAGGCGTTTATTACCCGGCAAATTATCAAGTCAAAGTTCGAGAAGAGGTTGCTTCTAACGTAATTCGAAACGATTACCTATTTTCTCGAAAACTGAGGTCTAGTGACCTAAACCCGTTTTCAAGAGTTGCCGTTGAGGGGTTCCAATTCAGTGTTTGGAAGCGCGTCGACATCTGTTTATCGGTATTACCTCCCCTAGGAAGAATTCAGTAATATAATCATAATAAAACTTTACTGTCCGTGCTGCGGCAGTTGCATACACTGAATATCTGCCTTATGATAATCTTCGCCCTGCTAGGCTCTGAATTTAATTAATTGTTACTTTATTATTATTATTATTATTATTATTATTATTATTATTATTTTGGAGAAGCCTTATCCTTCCCATATGGTTATGCCAACAGGAAATGTGGTGACAAATATGATAAGACGCGGCAAAAAGTGACCCTTGTTAATTTACAGCCACTTAACTTTCACATGTATTGTGGAAAAATAGGTGCACATTGCCAGAACAGACGGTTGTTATCGTATAGTACGTATATCTTACAGCATGGAAAAAAAAGTTGCCACTTAACATGGGATCGAGCCTCTACCCCTTTACATAAATAACTTAGAGCTTGAGCAGTCAGCTACAATTACAACCCAGCAAACGTATTCCTGTTTATAAATGTGGGGTATCTGTAGCTAATAGCGCCGTTTCTTTTTCTTTTTTGCGGAAAAGTTTTTAAATCTTCTTCTACTATTGTAAGAATGGAGACAGCACCGTTTTTGCGTAATAATTCCTTTTCCACGTGTTCAGAACGTAATCTGAGAAAAAAATGCTTTTCAATCTCACCAGTTCTTTACCGAACTTCGACTACGGCTGCGTTTTTCCGACGCAGTTTATTTCTTTGTTGTCAAGTGTACCAGAGGGTAAGATGTAAGACAGGGTTACTCATTGTCACCACTAATATAATATATTGAGAAGACACTGAAATGTCATCTCGTGTGAGTTTCTTTTCCACAGTCAGAAAATGTGCAAATTGTATGTTGATGAAGACGTAGCAATAGTTGCCGAAAAAGAACCGTAAATGTGAAGGGTGCTTAATGAATGAAACGTGTGTTAGCTGATGGCTGTAATATGCACATAAACATAACAAGGGTAGTGGTGTGCTGAATGGTTAAATGTTAAACTTGGACAAGAGACTTTTGAAAAAGTGGTTGGCTTTGGCTGTCTCTGAAGTAGCGTAGATGAGGAAGGAAGATGCAAGAAATACGTAGTAGCAACGATTGTGCAAGACAGAACGTTTTTTGTAAGTACAGTGGCGGAAAAAATCCAACAAGAAAAAAGTTACTGTAGAATAATGAAATTTCGGAAATACATTTGTCTAGATAACAGATTTAAGTGATTAACATTCTAAGATCACAGGTTAATGTAGGCGCAAGATAAGCCACTGCAAATGCCACATGCTGGCACATTAATAGCCGATGTAACCGCGAGAATGTTGAATGAAGTATGCAAACGGTCATGCACGGTGTTTTACAGGTGCCGGACGTCAGTTTGTGGGACGGAGTTCCATGCCTGTTGCACTTGATGGTCAGTACAGCGACGGTTAACGTTGATCGTGGATGACGTTGATACTCTGTAGGTTATGTGCTTGATTGGAAACAGGTCTAATGATCGAGCAGGTCAAGGCAACATGTCGACACACTGTAGGGCATGTTGACTTAAAAGAACAGCACTTAGGCAAACGTAATCCTGTTGGAAAACACCCCCTGGAATGCTATTCAGGAATGGCAGTGATAGAGGTCGAATTATCAGACTCATGTACAAATATGCAATCAGCGTGCCTGGGATAACCAATGTATGCTGCTGCTGTCATATGAGATCGGATCCCGGACAATAACTGCACCTGTAGGTCCAGTGTGTCTAGCACGCAAACAGGTTGGTAACAGGCCCTCAACTGGCCACCTCCTAACCAACACACGGCCATCACTGGCACTGAGGCAGAGCCAACTGTCATCGGAAAACACGACAGATCTCCACCCTGTGCTCAAATGAGCTCTCGCTTGGCACAATCGAAGTCGCAAATGGCGGAGGTTTGGAGTCAGTGGAATGCACGCTACAGTGCGTCTGGCTCGGAGCTGTCCTTGAAGTAACCGATTTGTAACAGTTCATTGTGTCACTGTGATCTGTTTCCAGCGCGGATGATCCATAGTGTCAACCAAGTCAACTTGAAAGAACAGAGTGAAACAACCGACAAGAGGTGCACAAGTCACACACAAGCCTAAAAACAGATTGCACCTTATATGTAAATAGTTAACAGCATCTCCATGTCTAATAAGAGCTTAAAGCTAGGTACCTCTTCAAGGGACCTACGCCTTCCGTTAAGAGGCAGTGCATAGTCTGGATGGAAGGATCTTAATTGGGTCCCTCTCTTTTGAGCCCAACCCGACGGATACCTATGGTAGATCGGGGAAAACCACCGTTCAGGCTGTGTTGCTGGCGGGGCCGGAAGGTGCTAACTGCCACACCACGTATCATTATAAGCCTCATTGGCTCAGCGTGAATTGTTTGTACAACCAACCTACACAGCCTATACCCCAACCTCCACTACACTAATAACTTCTGATCGGAAGCTTAAAGTTAGGCACCTCTTCAAGGGACCTACGTTCCCTGGTAAGAGGCGGCGCACGGCCTGGCTGGAAGGATCGTAATTGTGGTTCCTCTCTTTTGAGCCCAACCCGACGGATACCTATGGTAGATCGGGGAAAACCACCGTTCCGGTCGTGTTGTCGGCGGGGCCGGGAGGTGCTTGTGCCTGCCCTGTAGGCTCAACACAAACCGTTAGCGTCATTACCTTATTACGTTTACCACAAGTACCCTTTCATTAGCAACTTTGAGCCAAGCACAAAATCAGTTACCTCTCTATTGTATATCGTAAATAGTTTAGCAGGCTGGACATAGAGGTCTTAGGCTTAGTTTCTAGCTTTAACGTACCCTAATCTCTTCTGATTAAGTTAGTTTTTAGGATGGTAAATGTTAAAGGCATGGTGAGCGACGGCCAGCGTCTTGAGGGTCATTCCAAGACCCGGGCCGCCGCCCTCAACCAGGTGACGGGCAATATTATACCTATCCCTTCTCTATACAATTCTCTTCCTTCCTTCTTTCTAAATGTTTAATTTCGTTTTGTTTATTAATATCTCACTTGATTTTGTATTAGTTATAAGTTTTTCTAATGCTGCACAAAAAAAAGATATCAAATGGATGTAAACAAACAGAGCCCGCCTCCACGTGGCGGGACACGGGCAACGGTGTGAGTGGGGACGGGAGCCGGTGTGGTGTTACATTGTCACTCCGGACCCCGGACCCAGTCACAACAGCTAAGTGGCAACATACGACCCACCATAAGAAATTAGACGGTGGGTCATAAAATATAAGCAGCTAGTGAAAAAAAAAAGTGTCACTGTGATCCCAACTGCCGCTCAGATTGCTGCGCAGATTCAATACGATGCTCTACAGCCATACGCCGAACACCATAGTCTTGTCGGTAGTGCCACGTGGCCGTCCGGAGTCCGGTCTTCTTGTGACCGTCCATTCTCGTGACCACCGCTGCCAGCAATCATGGACAGTGGCTACATTCCTGCCAAATCTTTCTGCAGTATCGCGGAAGGAACATCCAGCTTCTCGTAGCTCTATTAACACGACCTCGTACCAATTCGGTGAGGTGTTGATAATGGCTTCTTTGTCGCTTTAAAGCCACTCTTGACTAACATCAACTCGCCGCGTCCAATCTCAAAGGTAACTAAAGCTCACAACTCTTGTATTGTGGATTTAAAGTAAACCTGATTTGCATCCTCATAGCTGCGCTACTAGCACCGATCTTATTCGACTGGCGCGAAAATTGAATATACGTCATCTTTCAAATGTAGAAAGACACCTACCAACTTCCGTTTGTCTCACACAACTCATTCATGGAGTTGGGATTTGTTTTTCCGTCAGTGAGTAACCAGCTGATAACATCTGAATTTTAAACTTGAGATCTGAAAAAGATTCGTGAAAAGCTAAGTTCGAAGCAGAGCTCTGTTTGGAACTGAAACGAAACGGGCGGAAGCCTTCGAAGTATTGTGTTACGAGAGGCTGTTGAAGATCAAATGGATTGATCCAGTAAGGACTGAAAGAGTTCTCAAACAAATCAACAAGAAAAAAATGTTTGACCAACAAAGAAAGTATTGAAGAGATAATGGGTGGGCATACATCACAACAAGAATCGTTGCTGAAAACTGCAGTTAAATGATCCGTGGAAGCAAAGAATGCCTCTACAAAGAACATCGTTGATGTGAGCTATGGCAGTTATGTTGAAGTGATGAGAGTGGCTGGTATACCCTTGAAAGGGAGAAGTACATCGACCCTACCGTAGTCCTCACAAACGAAACGAAAGCAGCTTTTCCGCCACTTCGAGTTCTGCCATGGCGATGCGGTTTCGTATGCCACATATCTGACCAGCTTTAACAGCCCTTATAATATGCAGCCTGCTTGTACGAGTGTATTGTTTATTTTTCAAAACTCCTAGCCGGAATCCATTTCAGAACTATTATTGACTCCTGATTAGTTGATAAGAAGGGCGATTCAAGTGAAAACATTGTGCAGTATAATTCCTGTAAGTTATAATGTCGATTTGACTGTTGATAGGAGCTATCATTTCTACAGATGAGCAACAGTTGGCAGCCTATCATTGCGTCACAGAGAATAAAGTTGTGTTTTCGACTTGCTCCGCTTGGAGCAGCGATCTGTGGTATGTTTTTTGAGTAGTGAAGGATTGGAGCTCAGTACGGTGATTCGTGTGTGTCGCCGCAGCAACTGAGCAGCGCAGGAGGTTTAAACTCTGTGGAAGATGCTCACATCCACATCGCGTAGTCACGAACGGAAACGTTGCCGCTGTAGAACAGTTCGTGAAAGAAAGCAGGAATATTACTGGAAACGAAATAACCAGTGTTTTCGGTATCAGTGTTGTAACACACACTGTTGTCCATGGTGTGTTGCAATGAGGGGTACCTTGTAAGTAGATTGCTGTATTGAGGGAGCGTCGCGCCAGAGGTCTATGAGGAACATTTACGTCATTTCCAGGTTGGAGGTAATAGATTTCTGGACAGAACTGTTACGGGAGATGAAAGACTGACCAAACAAGAGTGCCATAGCACTTCGCCAAAACCAAAAACAATGTGCACTCGTCCATTGGCAAGAATAGTCATGCTCCCTCTATATTGTAATACAAAAGGGGTAATTTTGGAGTGTTACATGGAAAAGGGATTAACAGTGACCAATAACTCATACTCAGATGTATTACGAAATCACTTCCGTTATACAGGGTGTTACAAAAAGGTACGGCCAAACTTTCAGGAAACATTCCTCACACGTAAATAAAGAAAGATGTTATGTGGACATGTGTCCGGAAACGCTTAATTTCCATGTTAGAGCTCATTTTAGTTTCGTCGTCCACCTACGCTCAATGGAGCACGTTATCATGATTTCATACGGGATACTCTACCTGTGCTGCTAGAACATGTGCCTTTACAAGTACGACACATGTGGTTCATGCACGATGGAGCTCCTGCACATTTCAGTCTAAGTGTTCGTACGCTTCTCAACAACAGATTCGGTGACCGATGGATTGGTAGAGGCGGACCAATTCCATGGCCTCCACGCTCTCCTGACCTCAACCCTCCTGACTTTCATTTATGGGGGCATTTGAAAGCTCTTGTCTACGCAACCCCGGTACCAAATGTAGAGACTCTTCGTGGTCGTATTGTGGACGGATGTGATACAATACGCCATTCTCCAGGGCTGCATCAGCGCATCAGGGATTCCATGCGACGGAGGGTGGATGCATGTATCCTCGCTAACGGAGGACATTTTGAACATTTCCTGTAACAAAGTGTTTGAAGTCACGCTGGTACGTTCTGTTGCTGTGTGTTTCTATTCCATGATTAATGTGATTTGAAGAGAAGTAATAAAATGAGCTCTAACATGGAAAGTAAGCGTTTCCGGACACATGTCCACATAACATATTTTCTTTCTTTGTGTGTGAGGAATGTTTCCTGAAAGTTTGGCCGTACCTTTTTGTAACACCCTGTATAATCAGGAACGAAGGACGAAGACAACGCCCTCTGAGTGCAGGTGCTTTGTTGCAACACGAAAATGCTCGTCTCCGTACTGCCCGTTCAACCCCGGCAACAATACTGGATATGAAATTTTACTATCTCGAACATTCCCACCTTAATCACCAGACCTCACTACCAGCGGCTTTCTGTGCGTTCTGACTGCTGAAAGCAACATTTCACAAGCGATGAAGAGGTGAAAAACGCGGTGCACGGGTGGCTGCATTCAGGATGAAAAGAATTTTGCTCACGAGAGATCCGCGCACTTCCGAACCGATGCGATGTGTACATTACACGTCGTGGAAACTGTGTCGAAAAATGAGATACGTAATTTTTCTGTATTACCTCATTTGCATGATGATGATGATGATGATGATGAACAATTGTTCTCATTTGAATTACCCTTGTACACAATCTAAGCAGAAGGCTGCCTCCTCTTTAGGTCTCACTTCGTGAACGGGCGTGGGATGCGAATTTCTCTCCTGCGTGTAAGGTGGCAGAAAAATCCTGGCAGCGTATTGACGTTACGAGGGTGGCACACTGCGGATCGTTGCGGGAGGGCGGCTCGGGAGCCGTCGGGTTTGCCGATAATGGGCGATGGGACTTTCCTCGGGGCGGTCCAGGGGAACACACGTAGCTCAGGCAAACGATGTTGACAGGGATCTGGACAAATGCCTGTCTCCGTGAGGAGTTGGCTGCTTAGCTCCTCTGTTCTTCCTTTCAAGACGCTGACGCTGAACACCTTCGTTACAGAATTCTCCTTGTCTTCTGTGGTAATTTTGTGTGTCATCGTTTGGCAGTTCACTCAGACGATAGCATTTACCAGCACTAGAGGCTAAGTGGAGTGGGAGGAAACACCAATAGGAAAACTACTTACGTCACTCCCATCTTCCATCGTATATAAGGCAGCAAAATTCCGAGTGGGTCAGTCTCAGCGCTTGACTAGTAAGAAAACTTTGACTTTAATGGTCGTGCGAAGTAATAGCATGGAAACTGATGTGTTGGCAGAAGAGCCAACACCGTGTTGCTAGAGGAGGCCGAAATGCACGCGTTTAAGCTCACGCAGACTGGCGTGAGGTCTGGAACAATTAAAGGAGTTGAGTCTAATAAATAAAGTACGAAGCTCTTGGAATACTTAACTTTAATCCATAATTGGAGAACATCGCTCTTGATCATACATAATTACAATCTCAATATAACTGGTAATGGCGCCTTGCTAGGTCGTAGCAAATGACGTAGCTGAAGGCTATACTAACTATCGTCTCGGCAAATGAGAGCGTATTTGTCAGTGAACCTTTCCTAGCAAAGTCTGCTGTAAAACTGGGCGAGTGCTAGGACGTCTCTCTAGACCTGCTGTGTGGCGGTGCTCGGTCTGCAATCACTGACAGTGGTGACACGCGGGTCCGACGTATACTACCGGACCGCGGCCGATTTAAAGGCTACCACCTAGCAAGTGTGGTGTCTGGCGGTGACACCACAGAAACGGTTCGCTGGGCAATTCTAGTCACTTGTTCCGAGGTATGAACTAAAAAGATAGTCGTTTTTATATAAATAACACCACACAGCTGCTATAAAATACATGAAATATTCGCAGTTGCGAATACGAAGAGCCATCAGATGCAGGCGGGAATGAAGACAATGAAAACTGAGCCGGGCCGGAACTTGAATCCGGATCTCCCGCTTATCGCGAGTGGTCGCCTTACCATTAGGATATCAGAGCACGATTCACGGCTAGACCCAAACTTCCTATGTCGTCGCTCCAGCGTCACAACTTGTACTCCTACAAGCATTATGTAATTCCCTTGCGGGAAGGAACATTTTAACTGAAAGTCGCTGCCTGGTATCGGCGGATAAATAGGACTGTGTAGTGCCTGTGTTGTTGAGGAGGACGATGCATGTTCCTTAGCACTTGCATGCATGTCCGAAGGAACAAGCATTGCGGCGACCATAGCCCTTAGGAAATAAAGCCGGCCGGAGTGGCCATGCGGTTCTAGGCGCTACAATCTGGAACCGAGCGACCGCTCCGGTCGCAGGTTCGAATCCTGCCTCGGGCATGGATGTGTGTGATGTCCTTAGGCTAGTTAGGTTTAATTAGTTCTAAGTTCTACGCGACTGATGACCTCAGAAGTGAAGTCGCATAGTGCTCAGAGCCATTTGGACCAAGGAAATATAGATATGCATTTGCAGTTGCATACTTTTTCGGAGGCACAAGCATTGCAATATCGTAGCTGCTACAAAACTTTTTTATGCTGCAGTTAGTTTTGACTTTGCCATTACCTGCCAGACATAGAGCTTAAAATTATACATACCACATACCCATTATTGCAAAATGTTACGCAGATTTGTATATATACATATTTGGCAATAATGGGTATTTGTACTACATATTTTAAACTTTGAAGTCTACAGATGAGGAAGTAAATAGTCGAAAGTAATTGTAGCGATATAATCTTGTCAGGTGTTAAGTGGTATCTGTAAATGTCTTTCATAAAAGTTGTGGAAGTTTGTAACAAAAAGTCAGTTACAGAATGAATTTTCACTTTCTAGCAGCGTGCGCGCTGATGTGAAACTTCCTGACAGAGTTCGGGACCTTTGCATTGCGCGGATAAGTGCTCTAGCAACGTACTTATGTATCTGTTGGTAGAGCACTTGCCCGCGAAAGGTAAAGGTCCCGAGTTCGAGTCTCGGTCAGGTACACAGTTTTATTCTGCTAGGAAGTTTCAAGTCAGTTCCAGTCTTTTTCTTGAAGTACAGGCCTCTTCAAGAAAGCCCTCTCCCCACGCAACGCTGTCTTGAACTTTTGATCATTTTGGTTCTCTCATATTAATTAGATAGTTGGAACTTGCTAGTTAATCTGTGATACCTGTAGTTGTGTTCGTCTGTCGGGAAAATTGGTCAAATGGAGAATCGTTCGTTATCATTTTTGATGCAAAGTAAGCTGGGACACAACAAATTAGGCAGACAGGCCTTAGCTCTTAAAGAATTTGACTTCAAAGTGGTATACGGTCCTGGAAGATTTGATGCTACTTCAGATGCTTAACCTCGTACGCATTCTGATGCAGTGAGAGAGGGTGAAAAAACTATGGAAGAACGAAATGATAATTAAAATGGGCGGAGTTGGAATATGAAGGCTAGGTCAAAAGTTTTTCGAATAACGAAAGGCGCGAGTATAATACCGATGAATGTTCGAAAGAAAATTTTCAGTTTACAGACCAAGGTGAAATACGGAAGTACCAGGACCACTTGCTGTACCAAGTAATGCTGTTCCGGAAGACTCATTTGACCAGGGGGGAGGGGGGACGAGGATTTGCGTAATACTATTTTAACTGAGCTGATTTCGGAATCTTCTCCAACTGTCAGGGTTAGAGCCAGGAGGGACTTTGTAGTGATCTAGTTTCTGTGGTGAAATCGCTGACGCAGCAAGAGAAGAGCTGCGGAGATTGTTACACGAGCCAGCAGAAGGTTGCTGTAAGGAAGGCAAATGTTGTTGTTAGGTGAACGCGTTGAGCAAGAGCGATTCAGCAGCAAAAGTAATAACTTCTGTGAATCACAGACCACGCGCGCAGTTGTGACGTTAGCTGAGGCCCGACCGCCGTAGGGACCGGTTTCCAGGAACTCTGCACTGTGTGGCAGCCGCAGCCTGCAGCGCAGAACGGAGGCTCATTCTGACACCTCACTAGCGAACTGTGCCCTCGCTCGGGCCCCATCTGCCGGGGGATTAGTCATCCTGGTCTCATCACATAAGCAATGATAAATAGAGCGCGACATTTTATCGTCAATGACCCACTAGTACGAGAGTGATGGAATAAGGTTGAATGAAATGAGGCTGTGCTCAGGGAATTAGAATGAGATACAAGACACTAAAAGTAGTAGAAGAGCTTTTCAATTTGGGCAGCAAAATAACTAACGACGGCCGATGTAGAGAGGATATAAAATGCAGTATGTCAGTTTAACAAAAAGTTCGCTGAAACAGAAATTTGTTGACATTTCTGAGGGGAGTACATCTACATCTACATAATACTCTCAAACTAACACGTAAGTGCTCGGCAATGGTTCCATCGCCTACACAATAATTCTCTGTTATTCAAATCTCGAACAGCGGGGGAAAAATGAACGCCTACATCTACATTTATACTCCGCAAGCCACCCAAGGGTGTGTGGCGGAGGGCACTTTACGTGCCACTGCCATTGCTTCCCTTTCCTGTTCCAGTTGCGTATGGTTCACGTGAAGAACGACTGCCGGAAAGCCTCCGTGCGCGCTCGAATCTCTCTAATTTTACATTCGTGATCTCCTCGGGAGGTATAAGTAGGGAGAAGCAATATATTCGATACTTCATCGAGAAACGCACCCTCTCGAAACCTGGACAGCAAGCTACACCGCGATGCAGAGCGCCTCTCTTGCAGAGTCTGCCACTTGAGTTTGCTAAACATCTCCGTAACGCTATCACGCTTACCAAATAACCCTGTGGCGAAACGCGCCGCTCTTCTTTGCATCTTTTCTCTCTCCTCCGTCAACGCTACCTGGTACAGATGCCACATTGATGAGCAATACCCACGTATACGCCGAGCGAGTGTTTCGTAAGCCATCTCCTTTGTTGATGGACTAAATTTTCTAAGGACTCTCCCAATGAATCTCAACCTGGCACCCGCCTTACCAACAATTAATTTTGTATGATCATTCCACTTCAAATCGTTCCGTACGCATACTCCCAGATATTTTACAGAAGTAACTGCTACCAGTGTTTGTTCCGCTATCATATAATCATACAATAAAGGATCCTTCTTTCTATGTATTCGCAATACATTACATTTGTCTACGTTAAGGGTCAGTTGCCACTCCCTGCACCAAGTGCCTATCCGCTGCAGATCTTCCTGCATTTCGCTGCAATTTTCTAATGCTGCAACTTCTCTGTATACTACGGCATCATCCGCGAAAAGCCGCATGGAATTTCCGACACTATCTACTAGGTCATTTATATATATTGTGAAAAGCAATGGTCCCATAACACTCCCCTGTGGCACGCCAGAGGTTACTTTGTAGACGTCTCTCCATTGAGAGCAATATGCTTTGTTCTGTTTGCTAAAACCTCTTCAATCCAGCCACACAGCTGGTCTGATACTCCGTAGGCTCTTACTTTATCAAGCGACAGTGCGGAACTGTATCGAACGCCTTCTGGAAGTCGAGGAAAATGGCATCTATCTGGGAGCCTGTATCTAATATTTTCTGGGTCTCATGAACAAATAAAGCGAGTTGGGTCTCTCACGATCACTGTTTCCGTAATCCAAGTTGATTCCTACAGGGGTTTCCAGAAATGACATGATACGCGAGCAAAAAACATGTTCTAAAATTCTACAACAGATCGATGTCAGAAATATAGGCCTATAGTTTAGCGCATCTGCTCGACGACCCTTCTTGAAAACTGGGACTACCTGTGCTCTTTTTCCAATCATTTGGAGCCTTCCGTTCCTCTAGAGACTTGCGGTGCACGGCTGTTAGAAGGGGATCAAGTTCTTTCACGTGCTCTGTGTGGAATCGAATTGGTATCCCGTCAGGTCCAGTGGACTTTCCTCTCTTGAGTGATTCCAGTTGCTTTTCTTTTCCTTGGACACTTATTTCAATGTCAGCCATTTTTTCGTTCGTGCGAGGATTTAGAGAAGGAACTGCAGTGCGGTCTTCGTCTGTGAAACAGCTTTGCAAAAAGGTGTTTAGTATTTCAGCTTTACGCGTGTCATCCTCTGTTTCAATGCCATCATCATGCCAGAGTGTCTGGATATGCTGTTTCGATCCACTTACCTATGTCTTACCGTGAGAGCTCTAATTTCCCATATTTTATTATGATGATCGTTTCTCCCTATGTAGGTCGTCAACAAAATATTTTCGCGTTCGGAGGAGAAAGTTGGTGGTGGAAATTCGTGAAAATATGCTGGCGAGCAACGAGAAACGTCTTTGTTTTAATAATGTCCACCCTGAATCCTGCAACGAATTGACGGATGGTGCAGGGAATGGCAATTGAATCTCAATGTAGACAAGTGTAATGTGCTGCGAATATATAGAAAGATCCTTTATCATTTAGCTACAATGTAGCAGGTCAGCAACTGGAAGCAGTTAATTCCATAAATTATCTGGGAGTAGGCATTAGAAGTGATTTAAAATGGAATGACCATATAAAGTTGATCGTCGGTAAAGCAGATGCCAAACTGAGATTCATTGGAAGAATCCTAAGGAAATGCAATCCGAAAACAAAGGAAGTAGGTTACAGTACACTTGTTCGCCCACTGCTTGAATATTGGTGACCAGTGTGAGAT
Organism: Schistocerca piceifrons; assembly: GCF_021461385.2. Lineage (NCBI taxonomy): Eukaryota > Metazoa > Arthropoda > Insecta > Orthoptera > Acrididae > Schistocerca > Schistocerca piceifrons. The sequence goes on from NC_060139.1 coordinate 186,479,274, forward strand.
CCGTACCAGATAGGGTTGGTAGAAGAGACAGAGAAGATCCAATGGAGAGCAGCGCGCTTCGTTACAGGATCATTTAGTAATCGCGAAAGCGTTGCGGAGATGATAAACTCCAATGGAGACGCTCAGTAGCTCGGTATGGCATTCTGTTGAAGTTTCGAGAACATACCTTCACCGAGGAGTCAAGCAGTGTATTGCTCCCTCCTACGTATATCTCGCGAAGAGGCCATGAGGATAAAATCAGAGAGATTAGAGCCCACACAGAGGCATACCGATAATCTTTCATTCCACGAACAATACGAGACTGGAATAGAAGGGTGAACCGATAGACGTACTCAAGGTACCCTCCGCCACACACCGCCAGGTGGCTTGCGGAGTATGGAGGTAGATGTAGATGTATACTTAAATTCGCGATAATGTGCTTAATTCCGTGATGATTTTATTTTTTATTGTTAAAGTTCACTTAACGCACTTTTAATTCATTTTCAGCATCAGTGTCACTGTCAGTAATATTTGCACAAATATTACACGCAAATGCCATAACATCAGGTGAATCGATGGAGTGACAATCTTCATGGAACCATCACGGACAAAAACGAGATTAAATGTAAGCACTTTTATTCTATCTTCAGCTGTACACTCTTTATACATGGCGCAGATGTCATCATTTTCATTGTTCTTCGACTTCTGTTTTCCCTTATACACTGATTTCACTGTGCTACACTTGTTAGTGGATTATTCAGTTAACGTTCAGGCCGAACCACAGTTATGGCGTTTGGTGTATCAAATTAATTAACTTAGCTTCCAGTTCACTCGTAAAGACAAATGGCCAACCCATTTTGCCGATGGTCGCTTCGTCTTTTGTCACCATCACTGCGGTCTACACATTTTTTTAAAGGGCTTCTTGAAATGGAGAAATGTTTAGCAGCTTTGTATATCGACCACTTTGCTTCCAAAACCTTCTGAAGTGTGCCACGAAAGTCATCAGATGAATAAGCTAGCCTTTTCTCGTTCATATAACCCATTTTTCGCTTGTCGTTCGTAGCACATTTTCGTGGACAGAAAACTTGAGAGTTGTTGTCGTTCTCCTAAGTGATTGATCGAGTAATAAGCCATATAAACCCAACTGTGATGACTAAGATAATAATTGGTAATACAACTGCATGTAAATGACTAATTACTTGAACAACTTATCTTAATGAATTTGTATCAGAGGATCAGCGCAGCAGACGACGTTATTTCCCTCCACACAACAACAATAATCTACCTATTCCGCACACAGCCTTATTTCCGCCCGGAATGTGTCTTCCGTGTGAAGGCATTCTTGCCGTTTGTTGAATACGGTTGAAACTTACTTATAGACTCAGAATGTGTCTGCGATCACGAAATAAATTATGTCACGGAATCAGGCAGGTTTACTCTATAAGCGTAGCAGAGGCGAACAGGGATCTTTGTAGAACCGACACAGGCCGCAAATGGGGAAATCCACTGACATCAGCGATTTTGACAGTGGGCTGATTATGCCCCGGCGTCAAGGAAGGAGCATCTCGGACGCGGCGAAGCCGGTCGGCTTTTCGCGTTCTATTGTTGTGAGAATTTATGCAAAGTGGTTGAAGGAAGGTCAAACCGCGAATTTGCAGCAAGGTGTTGAACGTCCACGCCTCATCACAGAACGTGGATATAGGAGGCATAGCCGCTTCGTGAAGTAGGATAGGCGGCGATCTGTGGCAGGTCTGAGTACAGTTCGTGTGTAGGCACTGGTATTATGGGGCACACCGTTCAGTGCACATTGTTGAGCAGACGGCTCCTAAGTTTTGGGATTTAGACGTAACAACGTTAATTACGACTGTAGTGGGGCATAGGACACCGTAATTGTACCGTGGTTCAAATGGAAACGTGTCGTCTGCTCGGATGAAACACATTCTTGTCACAGTTGTTCTGTACCACCGCGCCAAGAATGCAGAAGAGTGAGGACAGTATTGCTTGGGCTTCCGTGGGACGTGTGGTGGTAAGGCAGCTGTGGAGTTGAACATCATTGAGGACAACACGAAGCCCAATCGCTGTTGTACTGTGTTCCAAAATTGGACCAATACGGTATTAATCAGGCTGTCATAATGTTCCATCTCGTGTGTTTGTGTGTGTATATGTATGAGAGAGAGAGAGAGAGAGAGAGAGAGAGAGAGAGAGAGAGAGAGAGAGAGAGAGAGAAGGGGGGAGAGAGGGGGAGAGGGGGAGGGATGGGGAGGGGGGAGAGTGAGTTAAGTAGACTCTCCATTTCAGTAGAGAAAAAAATTGGAGAACCTGTAAATACTTTTTATAGGCGACGAGACTGATCAGAAACACAGATGAGGTGATGCCAGATACGATGTTGAAAGCTATTCACAAATAAGACCATGGCCGACTACCTTGACCAATTTTATAACAGAGAGCGCCCTTTAGTTCTGAAACATATTTTTAAAAAAATAATCAGTCTTCGTGCCTCAAACTGCAGTACAACGACCGGAAGGAACCCGTAAACATCAGGACAGCCATACCTCTGTTTCAGATTGAGAGCGGACAGTGGTTGGTTGATTCGGTAAAGGGGACCAAACAGCGACGTCATCGGTCCCATCGGATTAGGGAACGATGTCGGCCGTGCCCTTTCAAAGGAACCATCCTGGCACTTGGGTGAAGCCATTTTAGGGAAATCACGGTAAACCGAAATCAGGATGACTGGACGCGGGTTTGAACCGTCGTCCTCCCGAACGCGAGTCCAATGTGCTGTCCACTACGCCATCTCGTTCGGTAGAGTGGACGGTCTCCATATTTCAGATGTGACACCTCATTGTTGTATACTATACAGGGTGGTCAAAAACAGTCTGAAAAGTTTGTAATGGTGTTGCAGAACAGGCTTACTGAGAAATAATTGTTAAGAAGAAAATTTGATACGTTGCGCCGTCTCAGTTAATTAGCATTGAAGTTAACCAATCACACTGTCCCGCCAAATAAAATTGTCAGTTGTTATCAGAGTGTAGATGATAGAGCACGAGACTGCTCAGTCCTGGTTCGATCATTACCATCATCCCATGTCAAATTTTCGTATCGCTGTGTTGTTCAGTTGTAGAGGATCAAAAGAAGAGCACGTTTGGCGACACCGCCTCTGGCGGGCCGCTTGAATTTGCGCGCGCAGCGGCCTGATTGGTTAACTTCAATGCTAATTAACCCGGAAGCGGCGCAACGTAGCTAATATTTTTCCTTAACAGTTATTTCTCAGCACCCTTACAAGTTTTTCAGGCTGTTTCTGACCACCCTGTAAAATCACACATGAAAAATAGACCTTCCTTATAATAATTATAGCATAGCTGGGAATATCAGTGCTGACGCTAATTAAATTGGATTTTTTTTAATTTAATGGAACTGTACTGTGATCTGCATAAGGGCAAATTTGTAGCTGTTCCACAAAGACTTTCTTCATTTCTTAGTCCTTGTAAGTTTCATCATTTTTATGCCATCTTCAGGCGGCCCTTATTGTTATTACATATCTGGAATTATCAAATGATGAACGACACTAGTCATAACTGGGAAAATGAAAATGTTGTACAATTGCAATTTTGCTTTCTCTCGAAATTGCTAGTTTATTTCGTTCCTAAGAAATTTTGATTGTGTGGCTTGTTACTTGGGACGATATAATAGTTTGGGAAGGCAGTCGAAAATTAAAAAAAAAAAAATCATTTCATCTGTGTTTATTGGGCGAAAGTTTTCATTAAGTACTAATAGTTTTTTTCGGAGGTACTCTCGTAAACATCGCAAGTACTAAGGAAAATTTTTGCACAACACCCACAGCTGAAGCGATTTATTTTCTGACCTCAAAACATGTTTAATATGTAATAAATCTACGGAACGACATATTATAACAGTGTGTTGCTTTAATATGTTCCGTCAAAGAAACGAGAATAGTTCTGTTTTGCAATAACAGACGTAAGTGTCGACCGAAAGAAAAGTTTTAGTTATGGATATTTTGCATTTGTGACTAAGAGGTATTTCAGTGTGAAACTTACAAACAAGATTGAAACTGAGTGTCCCTACGACTCGAAGCAGGAACCTTGCCTTCCGACTGGACACTCAGGCGAGACTCACGACCCGCCCTCACAGCTTTAATTTTGTAATACATCTCTGCTACTTTCCAGGACTTTCATAACAGCGGACATTCCGCTGCAGAGTGTCGACATTCATTCCGGTATTTCAGCGCAGCCAATCAAACTGAAGATGTCATTTTCTTCTGCAAAATAATTCGACCGTCTTATACGTATTTGCTTTCTGGGTCCACCAAGCCTGTCTACGCCGAAGTCGAATGGAAACTGAAAATTTCTCTGCTATTCATTGTGAATTCCTCTCCGGATGGTTCTAGAACGACTGGGAGATGGTCATAGGTCTCCGCCAAACCGAGCCGTAAACTCGGTGTCGCCTGTCAGCTTAATGACTCCATTACTATGCAGTATTGCACCGCGAGCTGAGAGTGGAATATTTCGCCGATACAGATGGTGCGCTGTAAGGCGTTCGTCGCGGAACACTTGGCAGACGCTGTGAAAGCTCTGTTGTGAACTTTCTCCGAGAACGGACGCAAGTGTGACGGTTGCATATCCGGCGGTAATTGAGGGGAAAGGCGGAAGGAAGTGCTAAACCACGAGAGTGTATTTGAGGTTAGTGATTAAATTCAGACAAGAACATAAATACAACAAAATAAAGCATTTTATGTACTAGACAGTGTATTGTAGCGGTTCGTCGGGATCGACTTGTTACAAGAATGTGGTGCATTCGAAAACAGAACTGATTGTGACGATTATAAATTATAGTGATAACAATTTTTATGATCTGGCCCAAGTCTTTCAATTGGACGCCTCTTCGACGACTTGCGTGTCCCTAACCTACCCCAGTTATCCAACCGGGGGAAGGGTACCTCATTATGACGTGGAATCCGAATCACGTGTCATTTCTCGCAAATCTCCACAATTACAGATGATTGCTATGTTAAAAGGCAGATTGAAAAATCCGTGGCCCTATCGGAATTCGATCCCGCGACCTTTCTGTTTCTATAATCCGTTCATCATAAGAATAAACCTGATGTAAACACACACAAACGCGATGATTGGTCAGAAGCAGTAGCACATGTACACTGGTGGTGTTACGCTCTTGGAAGTGGGTTCTACTTACGTGTTAGATATCTTATTACTAAGTTACGGGAAAGAAAACTTAAGATATTCAAATGTATTAACAGCCATCAACGTTTTTCTTAATCACGCTGTAGCAACGTAGTTTTTATTTCAAAAATCGTGTACAGTCAGAGCCTCCGCAGCGTTGTGCCGATTGTCGCGCTGTTAATGCGCAGTATGAAAATGTCTGAGGCTGCTTTCTGTTCTGTAGTGAAACACGCACATGGAACACTGTTAAAAAGTGCCGAGGAATAGGCTGTTCTTAATGTTTTTCATAAACTTACGGAGATGATCGGTTTTGAAGTTTTCCCAGCGTTGTACATTATGTAGTTAGTAAAGGAATCCATGTCAAACGTGTAGCGCAGGCAGAAGCGTAATGGTGTATGAACAAATGCTGTTATTCGTGCGTTGGTTCAAATCTCCCCAGAATTTTTTTCCTCGTTCAATCTGAAATACCTACATCTCGTAATTATAAAACTCACCATCAATTTCTCATGAATAATACGCGAAATTCTTATTTCCATTTCAAATACAAATTATTAATTATCGATGTCTTATGAAAGACTGTTCATAAAAATTGTGTAAATTAAGAAAACATAACAATTTAATTTTTAAGGCAAAAATGAAAAACCAAATCCTCTTTATTTGGACTGCGTCCATCGTTTTATACCACAGAGGTAGGCAATTATCGTAGAAACATAAAAAACAATCATTTTCACAGCATCGAGGTCATCATACAAATGCTGCATTTTTACATTTGCTACTGTACCATTACAATATGAACCCAACGGAACTGATCTGATGCCAAGCTGCGGGACTGCGTACTGGAATGAACGCACGCAGCTTTTTCACACATCACTGCCGAACGCTGGCGGGATAGAGAAAGGCTCGTCATAAAAGAAGAGAAAATGTTGCACCTAGTTTGCTTCGTGGATTCTGTTATTGATAGGCTCGTTATCAACGTAGCAGGTGACACGTCCAGAACTGAAATGTATTTCTCGGATTCGGATAAGGGAGGAGCTAAGAGATTACCAGACGATTGAGTGTAAGTAATACCTTCAGTGGCTTCAATATTTAACTATACGGTGAAATCCTTCCATACTCTTACGTTACACACAGCTTACGCAGAAAAATTACCCTGTCTTTAAGCCAGGAATTGTCGTCCTTCTTGTTTTTAATTACTATAGTACGTTAGCTAAAAACGATAACGTGTTGCGGTTTTCGTCTAGTCGTCTAAGGAGCGTATTGTGGAAGATTCTACTTAAAAGTTAAATGACGTTCGAAACTGTATTGCTCCTCTGTTCGTCTCTTTTTACGTGTGAACTACAGCAGGCTAGCTGTACCAGCTGACTGTCCAGTGCTGTCCAAGCTAAATGCGCCGGTAAAGCTGTTGTCCTGTATTATCGATAAGTCGATATGCGCATAACGCACAGCACAAAACGTACCCTTATTATTGTACTTGGCAGTACTCGAGACAGATTGGCTGCAGTTCCACGTGAAACGGAAATCCAGTGAGGTTCCAGCAAACGCGGAAGAATACATAGTGTAATGTTTACATCAGGTTTATTCTTGTGATGAACGGATTATAGGGCCGACAATTATATGTCTAAACTAATCCTTACTAAACAGGTGGTTACCAATTTCTTCCGTCGACTTCTTCAATTATCGCGTGGCCGCTGTTCCCAGGACCGAAAAGGCGGAGTACTGTAGTACATTACTTAGTTAAAAAAAGACTGTTTTCGAAATGAAGTGATTGACTTCTATTATTTTTATATTTTTTCGACACTTACATTACGAGCTCACAATGCAGTCCAACCCGGTAAGGGCATTATCAAACACTCGTGTAATTGTCGAAAACACTAGACATGGCCTGCACCTCAAGAGGCATGGGAAGGGGAGGTTGGCAAAGCTTATAGGTGACAGCATAGGTGGGGGTGGTGGGATCACTCATGGGAAAATTCCTGCAGTAGTGGGTGTTAGAGCTGCACTTTTTTTTAGATTGAAGTCAGCTGATAGGTATTCCTTCTTAAGGGAAGTCTCTCTAACAAAGGAACCACTTTTGACAAAGCTTAGGTGTCCGAGTAATGAGGGAATTAGTATATTTCATCAAAATATACAAGGTATTAGAGATAAAGTTAGTGAACTGCTTATAGATGTTGACTCTGAAATTATTGGTATATCTGAACACTTCTTAAATAAGGAGTTAATTCAGAGGCTTCCTTTACCAGAATACAGGTCGGCTGGCAGCTTTCGTAGGAGCTCTTTGCGGTGTGGGGGAGTAGCCATGTATGTGAAAAACGGCATCCCATTTGAGTCAATTGATGTTTCAAAGTACTGCACTGAAAAGGTGTTTGAATGTTGTGCAGGTGTGGTTAAATTTAGTGGAGCTAAACTTCTATCTGTTGTTATTTATAGATCCCCAGACTCCGATTTCACAACATTTTTGCTAAAGCTAGAGGAGGTTATTGGTTCACTTTATAGGAAATACAAAAAGTTAGTTATATATGGTGACTTCAATATTAATTGTATAAGTGATTGTGCGAGGAAAAGGATGCTGGTAGACCTCCTTAATTCATATAATCTTATGCAAACCGTATTCTTTCCAACGAGAGTGCAAGGGAACAGTAGAACAACCATAGACAACATTTTTGTTCATTCCTCATTACTAAAAGGGCATTCTGTTAGCAAAAAGGTGAATGGCCTTTCAGATCATGATGCACAAATTTTAACTCTAAAAGATTTTTGTGCTGCAACACATGTTAAATATAGTTATCAACTGTTTAGGAAAGCTGATCCAGTTGCCTGTAGAGACCTTTGTAAACCTCATCAAGGAACAAGAGTGGCAAGATGTTTATAGCGCTGATACAGTAGATGGTAAATATATGCTTTTCTCAAGACTTTTCTCGTGCTCTTTGAAAGCTGATTTCCGTTAGAACGTTCAAAACAGGGTACTAGCACAAACAGGCAGCCTGGGTGGCTGACTGGAGGGATAAGAATATCTTGTAGAATAAAGTGGCAATTGTATCAAAACGTTAGAAACAGTCAAAATCTAAATGAAACAGCTCATTACAAACAGTATTGTAAGGTGCTTAAAAATGTTATTAGGAAGGCAAAAAGTATGTGGTATGCAGATACAATAGCTAAGTCTCAGGATAAAATTAAAACCATATGGTCAGTCCTAAAGGAAGTTGCTGGTCTGCAGAGACAGGTCGAGGATATACAATCAGTGTGTAGTGGGAATGTCTGTGTTACTGATAAGTCGCATATATGTACAGTATTTAATAATCACTCCTTAATATAGCAGGTGAACTAAATAGAAACCTAGTCCCAACAGGGAATCATATAGCGCTCTTAGAAAAAAGTGTTCCGAGTCTGTTACCTGAAATGCTCCTCTATGATACTGACAAGAGGGAGATTGAGTTGATAATTAAATCACTAAAGACCAAGAACTCTCATGGCTATGACGGGGTATCTAGCAGAATACTGAAGTATTGTTCTATGAATGTTAGCCCAGTACTTAGCCATATTTGTAACTTTTCCTTTAGGAGTGGTAGGTTTCCTGACCGATTAAAGTACTCGGTAGTGAAGCCACTTTATAAAAATGGAGACAGGGATAATGTTGACAATTTTAGACCTATTTCTATGCCATCGGTGTTTGCTAAAGTTATCGAGAAGGTTTTCTATACAAGGTTACTGGAGCATTTAAATTCACATAATTTACTATCAAATGTCCAGTTTGGTTTTAGAAATGATCTAACAACTGAAAATGCTATATTCTCTTTTCTCTGTGAGGTTTTGGACGGATTAAATAAAAGGTTGCGAACGCTAGGTGTTTTCTTTGATTTAACGAAGGCTTTTGACTGTGTTGACCACACAATATTACTGCAGAAGTTGGACCATTATGGAGTAAGGGGAGTAGCTTACAATTGGTTCGCCTCTTACTTTAAGAACAGAAAGCAAAAGGTAATTCTCCGCAATATTGAGAGTGGTATTGATGTTCAGTCCCAATGTGGCTCTGTTAAGTGGGGTTTTCCCCAAGGGTCGGTGCTGGGGCCACTGCTGTTTCGTTTCTTATTTATATAAATGATATGCCTTCTAGTATTACAGGTGATTCAAAAATATTTCTGTTTGCTGACGACACCAGCCTGGTAGTGAAGGATCTTGTGTGTAATATTGAAACAGTATCAAAGAATGTAGTTCAAAAAAATAAGTTCGTGGCTTGTGGAAACTAATTTGATGCTAAATCACAGTAAGACTCAGTTTTTACAGTTTCTAACTCACAATTCAATAAGAACTGATATTTTGATCAGACGGAATGGGCATATTATCAGCGAGACGGAACAGTTCAAGTTCCTAGGCGTTCGGATAGATAGCAAGCTGTCATGGAAAGCCCATGTTCAGGATCTTGTTCAGAAACTAAATGCTGCTTGATTTACCATTAGAACAGTATCTGAAATAAGTGACAGTTCAACACGAAAAGTAGTCTACTTCACATATTTTCTTACTCTTATGTCGTATGGTATTATTTTTTGGGGTAATTATTCTGATTCAAAAAGGGTATTTTTGGCTCAATTGCGTTAATCTCATGAAAATATGATCGCATTAAGCTGACTCGTTGCGAAGAACAAGCGGCCATCTACGGGCGCACACCATCACAAGAAGCTGAAACATCTTAAGTCTTACTTAACAAACGCCACAAAAATTCTTCTGTATAACACACCTCGGAGAAAGGCTCCTCTTCTTTTTCCTGGCCTTCATCCTACCATACCTTCGCGGGGTCCACATGTTTATTTTCGGATTTGGCAGTGTCAGTAGTAGTAGTAGTAGTAGTAGTAGTAGTAGTAGAGTGGCTGGATTTCCCCCCCCCCCCCCCCCCCCACGGTCTTTATGTAGCGTAACTGTGTTGCATTATCCCGTGTGAAAGTGTAAAAGTGTTTGGTTAAATGTTTGCATATCGTGTAACTGAGACGAGACGTCGTCGGTCTCTAAGCCTACACACTACTTAATCGAACTTACGCTACGGACAACGCACACACTCAAACCTCCGACGGGGCGAGCCCCACGGACCGTGACAAGGCGCCCCAGACCGTGCGGCTACCCTGCGCGGCGGCAGAGGTACAGGCAGAACTGATGCATTAAGAGGGGGGTTCGTTCCAGGATAGCTCAGCCTGGTTAGAAAAGTGGCCGCGAAAGGCAAGGTTCCAGGTTCAAGTCCGCATCCGGCACACCGTTTAAATTTTGTAGCAGGATTCATAGTTGTTGCAATTGGCCGATTTAGAGGGGTAGTGGACTGCGCGTATTGGGTATGTTACAACTCATGTCAGCAAGAGCTATTATTGGTCATGTGTTGTTCAGACTACCTTAAAAAGCATCAAGAGTTCCACCGTATGACGTGGAGCAGCTAGTAAAGAGAACAGCGGCTGACGCAGGCTTGGCTCAGGGCGTTGGAATGCCAGTCTGTAGGCGACTAAGAGACCTTGCGACAGCTGGCGGCTCCCGACCGAGTGGCGTGGAGGTCGCAGCAAAGCGGCACAGCCCAGTGCCAAGCGTGCAGTGCTTCGAGGAAATGAAGAATCCAGCTGCTAGGTCGCGCTTGGCCGGCCACCGCTTCCTGAAGGGAAACAAGAGTAGCGCGTGTAGGCTTCCACTTAGGGTCGAATCTGGCTCACCAGTCCTCACATTGGTAACTTCGATTTGAAGCTATATATATCATTCGATATATGAGGGTCGTTCAATAAGTAACGCCCCACATTAAAAAAAATCATATACATAGACATTTGATGTTTGTTCTGTGCGCCAGTGACGTTTCGAATAGTTCTGGCAGATGGCAGAACCGTATTACAGTCGACTGAATATTTGGAAGCCTTTCTTTGTCTCAGGTAATAATGCTTAAAAGTGCTATGGATGGAAAACCTACGCAACTAGGAACTAAATGTTTTCTGTCCTGCTACACTGAGCACCACTGAGATATTTCGTTGTCACGATGTGTTCGTATATTGTTTAGTTTCGAATGTGTATTGTGTTGCGGGATCTAGCTTACAGCTTGCGTAGGCGCACCGGACGCAAAAATTGTCACCCTCGGCAATATCGCGCTAATACAGTGTAACACCAGCTCTAGCCTTGACAACGCCCTAAATCACTGGGGAAATAGTCCACAAATATCTTCATGTATGCCATAACAGTGTAAAGCCACTCATTGATGATAAGATCATGACGAACTACTAAATTGCGAGGATTTTTGTTGTTACGCTCCAACTAGTCCACACATTTTCTATGGAGTTAAGAGCCAGTAGAGGTGTGATATTGCTTCTGAGTATGCACGAAACCTAACCCATATTTGTGTAGTGGCTGTTTCCATCTTGGAAGATATGACCGTCCACAGCATGCTCATCCTGAAGATGTGGAAGAAAGGCATGGTACGAAAAACACACCCAAAACTTCAAACAACCAACCCTCTCCGGCCGGGATTACAACCTCTTCACACTCAGAGTTAAACGCCTTACTGGGCCGTCGGTTCACTCGACACCTTGCATCTTTAGATGGCTCTGAGCACTATGGGACTTAACATCTTGAGGTCATCAGTCCTCTAGACTTAGAACTACTTAAACCTAACTAACCTAAGGACATCACACAATTCCATGCCCAAGGCAGGATTCGAAGCTGTGAGCGTAGCGGTCGCGCGGTTCCAAACTGAAGCGCCTAGAACCGCTCAGCCACAACGGCCTGCGCATCTTTTGAAAAGAGACGAAATCACGACTCGGTGGATCTCGCTACACGCCAGTAGTAGGGGACAGCGGGTTTTGCCGTAAACACTGACATTATGTGCCAGTATCTGTGGTGTCATATGACGGCTGAGACAATTACGTATGTCCTACTACACTGAAGTAAGCATCAGCATTCCTTGCTCCCAAGGTCATTCCAGGAATCATGACATCCTGCCACGTGCTGAGGTCAAGGAGGGGAGGGGAGGGGAGAGCCCTACTGACCCTCTGCACTTCGCAAATTTTCCATCAAACACACTGCGCCACGCGCCTCGCGCCTCCCCTCTGCTGCTATATTTGCGTTACTGAATTCCAAAAACTCGTTTAAGGACTGGCTCACCAGTCCTCACATTGGTAACTTCGATTTGAAGCTATGTATCATTCGATATATTAAGGGTCGTTCCGTAAGTAACGCCCCACATTTTTTTAAAAAATCCATTCATATACGTAGACATTTGATGTTTGTTCTGTGCGCCAGTGACGTTTCGAATCGTTCTGGCAGATGGCAGCGCCGTATTACAGTATCAAAATGGCGTCTACATACGACTCACGTTACAAGCAGCGTGCTGTTACTGAATTATTGTGTGCAGGTGAACAAACTGTGGTGAACATCCATAAACGTTTGTGTGCAGTGTATGGCGATGCTGCAGTTGACAGGAGTACTGTTGGGCGATGGGTAAAGAAAGTTACGGCCTCAGGAAATGCAGAAACAGAGCTCCATGATCAGCCACGCTCGGGACGTCCCGTCACAGCCATGCTGAATCGTGCTGATGCCGTTATTCGTGCCGACCGGCGCATCGCAAATCGACAATTGGCTCTACAGTTGTCGGTCGGCATTCGAAGTGCGTCTGTAATGACCGAGACTCTCTGATATTCAAAGAGGTGTTCACTATAGGTTCCACGAATGCTCACAGCGGACCACAAGATTCGGAGAAAGGCCATTTCATCTGAATTGTTGGAGCGTTTTGAGACCGACGGAGAGGCCTTACTGTCAAGGATCGATATGGGGAACGAAAGATGGGTGCACCACTTTTCCCCGCAAACAAAAGGCAGCCCCTGGAGTGGCATCATCCTCATTCACCACAAAATAAGAAATTCAAGACAACATGGTGACAGTCTCCTGGGATTGTGATGGCGTCATTCACGTGGATGTGCTGCCAAGAGGGTCAGCCACCAATTCAGAGGCATACGTGAAGACTCTGAATAAACTCAAGAACAGTTTCCGACGTGTTCGATCGGCCAAGCATCCGAGAACCCGGGAACGCAGCCACAAATTTGGTTGGACATCATGGCTTCATCCACCCTACAGTCCAGACCTGGCACCTTCGGATTTCCATCTCTTGGGGCGCTTAAAGATTCTCTACGGGGAACACACTTTGAAGATGACGAGGGTGTTAGTCATGCAGTGAAAACATCGGTATGCCTACAGGACAAGAACTTTTACCAGCAGGGAGCCGGCCGCGGTGGTCTCGCGGTTAAGGCGCTCAGTCCGGAACCGCGCGACTGCTACGGTCGCAGGTTCGAATCCTGCCTCGGGCATGGATGTGTATGATGTCCTTAGGTTAGTTAGGTTTAAGTAGTTCTAAGTTCTAGGGAACTGATGACCACAGATGTTAAGTCCCATAGTGCTCAGAACCATTTGAACCAGCAGGGAATACACGGTCTTCCACAACGTTGGCGTATGGCCATAGAACATGATGGCGACTACGTAGAAAAATAGGACATGGACAAGACATGTTGATGTATATCGTCACCAAATTCTGACTCTTAACAATAAATAGGGCTGTATGTTCTGAGAAAAAAATATGGGGCATTACTTATTGAACACTGGAACGAGTAGATAGCATATTTCTCTATGAACAATTGAAAGCCAAAATTTGCTTAAAACACAAATAACGAAATAAGAATTCTTATTTGTTGAAAATGACCTTTATAGCTTAGATACCATCCCACAAGCTCTGAGAACATAAATAAATGTGAGTCCACTTTCACATCCTGCTTGCGCCTGTCACCAGCAGTTGGCTGCACTGAACATTCAAAATTTCTCTATAAATAATTAAAAAACAACACAGCTTGTAAAATATAAATAACGAATTAGGGAATCCGTATCTGTTGAAAATCAGTTTTACCTTAATATCATCCCACAGACCCAGAAAACGCGAAATAATAGCAAATTGTTTCACATCCCGGTTCTTCTTGTCACCAGTAGGCGTTTGCACTGAAAAAAAGTCCTTTGTTCGATCTTTATACCTTACCAATGGATGGTCCCTCTCTTAAAATCGCCCTTAGGGGATTGGTTGCACAATAAGTAACTAGTTCTCACTGTTACCAGTAGTAATAAACACAACTGAGTCGCAAATTAATTAATATCCACAGCTAAGATGCTGCTCTATTCTAAAATGTCTGTAAAATACAGCGCAAAAAGTGCAGTTTTTACACCTGGTAACCAGGGCTTAGTCGAGATTAATACTTGAAAAAACGGTGTAAGACTCAAACCAGTTCAAGAGCTATCACAATACTGCAATTAAAAAAACGCAGCCAACTTGTAAATTAATTATTTTTCCACATCTAAGATATTGAAAAAAAATTCTAAAATGTCTGCAAAATACGTCAGCAGCTCACAAGAGTGCGATGTTTACATTGACACATGAAAAACGCTCTTTGATATCACAAAATTGCAAAAAACGTCTGAAATGAAAAAGAAAGAATGAGTCAGTTTCCACATATACCTGTCTTTTACAAATTAATAGCCCCAAAATTGTGAAGTATGTGCCTCAATGATAGATTTAACTGCCTAATAACACTTGACATTTTAGAAGGTGGGCCTAATAATTTGATGTCGTAAAACCTCATACCTGCAGAAAAAAAATACGTGTTAGATAAGGAGGCAAATTGACAGACTGCATGTGATTAATTAGGCCTACTAATAACACGCCCTCAAAGTACATATTTCAGCAATCAAAAAACGTTCCCAAGCACCATATTAGGAGGGCTAAAGTTAATGCATCAAGTTATTCACTAGAAAAATGACGAACGAAGCTTTTCATTGCCAATTATTGCTCTTACTACAAATGACACAAAACTACTAAAGGCTATGTAAGTAAAAGCAGTTAGCAGTCAGAAGGCTCCCTAAAAGCTTTGTAGACTGTATTTGTCTGGTATTATTTCTAATGTATTGTAAAAAAATTACATTAGCAATGCGAAAAGAGCGATGTTCATTTATATAAATATGTAAAGTGAGTATTCAATCTGTGCAGGTGCATTTCCGGAAACTATAGCTCGGAAAAAAGGAAACCAGTAACCAATTACACAAGCACAAAAAGAATAAGACATTTTATTGCCAAAATATTACTTAGACAGCATTTTCAAGGACAATGTCACAGTCGATATCTTGAAAAAAAAATGCCTATTATACACTTAAGCGCCAAAGAAACTGGCATAGGCATGCGTATCCAAATAGAGATATATGTAAAAACGCAGAATACGCGGCTGCGGTCGGCAACGCTTATATAAGAAAAGTGACCAACGCGATCGGTTACTGCTGCTAAAGTGGCAGGTTATCAAGATTTAAGTGAGTTTGAACGTGGTGTTATAGTCGGCGCACGAGCGATGGTGCACAGTACCTCCGAGGTAGCGATGAAATGGGGATTTTCCCGTACGACCATTTAATGAGTGTACCGTGAATATCAGGAATCCGGTAAAACATCTCAGACATCGCTGCGGCCGGAAAAAGATCCTGCAAGATCGGGTCCAACGGCGACTGAAGAGAATTGTCTACCCGACAGAAATGCAACCCTTCCGCAAATTGCTGCAGGTTTCAGTGTTGGGCCATCAACCAGTGTCAACGTGCGAACCATTCAGCGAAACATCATCGATATGGGCTTTCGGAGCCGAACGCCCACTCGTGTACCCTTGATGACTGCACTACACACAGCTTTACGCCTCGCCTGGGCCCGTCAACACCGACATGGGGCTGTTGATGACTGGAAACATGTTGCCTGGTCGGACGAGTCTCGTTTCAAATTGTATCGAGCGGATCTGCGTGTACGGGTATCGAGACGTCGTCATGAATCCATGGACCCTGCACGTCGGCAGGGGACTGTTAAAACTGGCAGAGGCTCTGTAATGGTGTGGGGCGTGTGCAGTTGGAGTGATACGGGACGCCTGATACGTCTAGGTAAGACTCTGAAAGGTGACACGTACGTAAGCATCCCCCAGATTACCTGCATCCATTCATGTGTATTGTGCATTCCGACGTACTTGGGCAATTCCAGCAGGACAATGCGACACTCCACACGTCATTGCCACAGAGTGGCTCCAGGAATATTCCTCTGAGTTCAGACACTTCCGATGGCCACCAAACTCCCCAGACATGAACATCATTGAGCATATCTGGGATTCCTTGAAACGTGCTGTTCAGAAGAGATCTTCATCCCCTCGCGCTCGTACGGATTTATTTACAGCCCTGCAGGATTCATGGTGTCAGTTCCCTCCGGCACTACTTCAGACGTAAGTCGAGTCCATGCCACGTCATTCTGCGACACTTCTGCGTGCTCTCGGGGACCCCACTCGATATTAGGCAGGTGTACCAGTTTCTTTGGCTCTCTTGTGTATGTTACGATATGTTTCTCACGTTGCAAGCGCAAAATAAATATTTCTGCCTCTAAATTGTCTGTTTAACCTATTAAAATACACGTTCATCGTAATATAAGCTAAAGTGCTTAGAAAATCCTTGCAGACACACAAAGCCATCATAATATGCCTAGCGAGACTGCGTGTGACTACCCTCCAGTGCTATAAATACTTAACAAATGCCACAACACGTATTAAAGCGACCTCATTCTCTGTAACGTACAGATATGCAGACATAGACGTGGAAGTCATTGTGTTCGAAAAAAAAATCAGAGGGCCACAACTGGAAATGTAGTTAGAGATTCTACCAGTCCATGATGGTGCCCCAGCTAGAATACGGGCTTAATATCATGCCGTCAATCACATCCTCCATTTAGGAGTTCCAATAAGCAAAGCTCAAACAAAAATATGCAAATATTGTGAGGTACGATACCTCAACATATAGTGTAACAGCGTGACAGTGCCGGTTTGCAGAGACGAAGATATCAACGCCGTAATATATAGAAACCGGAGACGAAATAATGTGATTACAGTAGCAATAACGGTGTGGAATGACTAATAACTGCCGAAGTGACATAACTATATTCCGTAACAGAGTAGTTGAAAAGAAAGATACAAATCATCAGGTACATACCTAAACAGCCTTGCACTGGAATCAAACATACGATCCATTCAGCAGTGGTCTCCAGCCTGGTAATGCCGTGTTTCGTGGCCAGAGAAGACGTAAAATGTTTTTTTCTGTAGTTACATGTTTGGATGCTTTCATAAAAAAAACAATTGGCACCGATTAGAGTGAAGCACATCGTAAATACGGTTAGACTGTGTTGAATCCCCTAAGGAGACTTGCACAGGGTGAAAGCACACGCTCCATCCTGTTCTCAGCTATAAGAGTAGACCTACCCTCTACTTGGATTTTGAATGCAGTGGTATTCTGTCCCAAAACGTATGAGCTGCAAGTAAAGTTTTGGCGATAACAACGGTTTTCAGAAGTTAAAACTGATGGAATTGTATCTTGTAACGGCAGTTCGGAAGCACTCCTTAGCAGCCTTCTGTCGTATTCCAGTGATGAGCCTCTCTGCATACAGGAAAAAAATCTCAATCTATGGGTGATGTTCCGCAGCCATTAAATGTTGGTATTCCGTTGGTCTTAAACTCAGCGAACAGTTGTTCTGTTACTAGGTGCACGACATCCAAACCATCTTTTGTGATGGGGTGCTAGGCGCTTCATGTAGAATTTGCAGAAGTGCAGGTGGGGTGGGCATATGCGCATCCAGATACAATAGCCATTTCTGCCAGTCTATCAGGTCTCCACGTCGTTCCATTTTATGCGCCCGTTCCATATAAATGATGACCCATACGCACCACCTCATTGGCATGGCTTAGGTCTCAGGTGGAGGATAACTAGGTCTCCTGGTACTAGAATTACACTATCGACAGCGCTGGCAAAGAAATTCAAGCAAGTAATCACTGGCGTGGCAACATGAGGTTGCCACGCTTTTCCAAAGCACAACAGTCCACGAGAAAATAAGAAAACACTGAGTTTGCAGTTAATTTTTGAGAGATACTATATTTTTAAATTAATTGGAGTTAGTGGTTAAATGAATGATTGGCTTAACTTAAACTCTGTTATAAAAAAAAAAAATAAAAAAATTCAGTAACCTCAGTATAACGTAAGGCAAGCAATTTACTTTTGAGTATTGAAAGATTGAATTTACTTTAAGCAAATGAGCAACTGATTTTAATTTAAAATAACACTAAAATAGCTTTCTAAGTCAGCAGAAGTCACTCACTAAGCTAAATACAGAATAAATGAAATTGCGCACTCTTAATTTATGCTGTATCTTCAGTTATTAGTTTTGCCAGTGAAATTTTACTTTAAGTAGCCTCTGTCATGCAATACAAGAATGAACAGTTACTTAGGCAGAAAATTTAGACCGAAACTTGTCATTAGCAAACACACAAAACTGGCAGTAAATATTTAATCAATAATATTCTTAAGACACTCGGCGATTGCATGAAAAGGAATGGGACCCTGCTTGGTAATAATGTCTGAGGACAGTGATAACATAGATACCCTACAAGTTTTAACTGTTACATGTTATTATTCAAGTTATTCATACTTTGTGAAAGAAATGTTGCTGGGCAAGTTTATAATTTTTCTCTTAACAG
Organism: Schistocerca piceifrons; assembly: GCF_021461385.2. Classification (NCBI taxonomy): domain Eukaryota; kingdom Metazoa; phylum Arthropoda; class Insecta; order Orthoptera; family Acrididae; genus Schistocerca; species Schistocerca piceifrons. The sequence goes on from NC_060139.1 coordinate 186,498,022, forward strand.
TCTTACGATGTTGTAGCTGTGCGGACGACGAAGAATATAGCCGACGACAATGCTGAGCTGCCGTTCTTGTTGTTGTTGTTGGGTGAGAACCCCGAGTCGTTTCCTGAGCCACGGATAATCATGGGACAGGGAATAGTTGGAATTGCAGCTTCCTCCGCCTGTCCGCGCTTACCGTGCTCTCAATACTTGGTTAACAAATCAGGCGCGTCGACAATGGCGCAAGCGTAGCTGCACACCGCGGCGGTGGAGGCGAATAGCAAACACTTCCGCACTCTTTCATGACTCATGCTGCTCTGCTTGCTCGCTGCTCGCAACGCGACACTCTCTCTCCACACGCAAAGAAAAACAACGGCACAACTACCACCATTTTGTCGTTGCTATCGATACATTTAAGTAAAGTTCTCTTGTCTATCGCCCAGCAATTTACAATATTTTTATTATAATTACAATCAATTATATACAGTCAAAAATAAATACACTAGTACATCGATTACGTGTTAAATATAGTTTTTGTAATACAGCTTACAACTTCAGAATCAAAAGTACAATGCAAGTTATCAACGGATATTAAAAGGCGAAGATTTTGGATTTTTGGATGGTGCAGAAAGTGTTTTATCTGTATTTTCGGTGTTACAAGCTGCAAAGCAACCGGGGGGGGGGGGGGGGGGGAAGTTGACTAATATTTTCTCTGGTGAGCTGATTTGGAAAATAACATCAGTCGTATTGTTGCCGATGACCGTTAGGTCCAACATTAGAATCTCGTATTGCTCAGGGAGTCATGGCCGTATGGAAGATGGTTCGTCATTGCCTTCCTTCGATCTGTTATGATGTGTCTAATGTGTATCTATGTTTTGCAGATAATTATGATGAATTTTAGCTCAATGTAATGTTTTGAACGGGAATGGAATGAGAGGAAGGACTGGATGAAATCAAATCCCGCACGTAACCTAGTAGTACAGTTTTTTTTCCCCATCACTCCTGAATTCTGTAACGAATGTTGTAGGCATTTTGTTTACTCTTGTAAGCCGTGGGAAGGGAACATGGTTTATGCTGTGTTGGTACAATGTGTTTTGTATCTTATGATTATCCTCAGCACTTCTTTTATTCTTTAACTTCCTTCGTAAACTGTCTGATGAATATTGCCAAGACCCCAATACTTACCCGGCAGTGGTTTCACGCCCTTATCGTACAGACACCGTCTTGAGGTTAGTGATTTAATCCAGAGAATTGGTACGCAGTCTGATCGGCGTAGGTAGAAGAGGTGACGTTTAGTTCCTGGTCGTCAAATACAATGGTTGAAAAATCTTCCACCACCGGGATCAGAACCTGTAACGTTAGAGGTGAACGCCAACTAATTAGTGTCTAAGTGTGAGTTAGTGACTGCTGGATATGAAAGCGGGTTGGTCTCAAGTTGGTTGAGGGACTGTCGAAATGTCTAGCAAATTTAGCATATGGGACAGACTCAAACAGCGAGAGAATGCCATATCTGAGGTGATAAACGCTGTCACAAACAACAGGAAATTTGAGCTGACACATGAAGTTGAAATCACTGCTAACGCACCGTTTCCCAGTCATTCAATGACATTGACGCTTGAAACCGTCCGGCAGCACAGGTGATAGGCCAGACCAGGAAATTTTTTTCTTTAGGAAGCAACGTATATTTATTCCTTTATTCTCGTGGAGTCTCAGAGCAGATGTATGAGCTCATCCCACTATAAGAATGAAACCAGTAACAAAAATCTAACACAGCTGCGGTCTGCGCTTGGACTGTCACCGAAGGCAGCATAAGCGGCGGAGGATTTGCGCAAGCAGTAGAAACAATGGCATTTTGTTTCAGAAGGGCAAGCGAGCTATTACTGAGCCACAAACAAGTTTATCTGGAGAACCGCTTCAGGCGACGTACGAACAGTTCACTACTGGAGTCTGGAAACTGCGTTGCTGCTTGTCAGAAGGAAAACTTTCCGGCTTGATAACACACAGCTGATGCTGACAAACGCCGTGGCCGAGGAAATGGCGAAAACTCGTGGCGGGGCAGTTAATGCGTGCCTTTCGCTGTGGAACTTCGAAACACAATTTATTATCTATATCGGTTACCAAATAACGTGTCAGTTGACAAATACTTCACAGAGAAACCGTAACTGAAAACTTTTTACTGTAGGAAGCAATGCTTATTTATCCTTTTGTTCTTGATGTAATATCCGAGTAGATATGTGACGTCGTACCACAATCAGAATGAAACGCGGACTTGCTTTGGCATCCCGCACACTTTCGAGAACCTGACTGATGTTTGCAGAGGTGCCATTCACTGATAGGTACATAAGGACATCAGACTGCAAGGTTTTTTATTGGGTTCGGGATGACGTGTGCCCACACAGCCATCTCAGCAGTAGAATGTCAATTACACGCATCAAAAAAAGTTTTGCATCATCTCGGTTCCGAGAGTTCCGGAACCTTTACAGAAAACTGGAGTAGAGATCAACATAAACATCATTTCAGCCCTTTTTATTGCTCATGAAAACAACACATTGCATGTTGTACCACCATACAGCGAGACCTTCCGAGTTGGTGGTCCAGGTTGTTTTACGCACCGGTACCTCTAATACCCAGTAGCACGTCCTCTTCCATTGATACATGCCTGTATTCGTCGTGGCATACTATCCACAAGTTCATCAAGGTACTGTTGGTCCGGATTGTCGCACTCCTCAACGACGATTCGCCGTAGATCCCTCAGAGTGGTTGGTGGGTCACGTCGTCCATAAACAGCCTTTTTCAGTCTATCCCAGGCATGTTCGATGGGATTCGTGTCTTGAGAACATTCTGGCCATTCTAATCGATCGATGTCGTTATCCTGAAGGAAGTCATTCACAAGATCTGCACGATAGGGGCGCGAATTGTCGTCCATGAAGACGAATGCCTCGCCAATGTGCTGCCAATATGGTTGCACTATCGATCGGGGGAATGGCATTCACGTATCGTACAGCCGTTACTGCGCCTTCCATGACCACCAGCACCGTTCATCGACCCCACATAATGTCACCCCAAAATAGCAGAGAACCTCCACCTTGCTACACTCGCTGGACACTGTGTCTAAGGCGTTCAGCCTGTCCAGGTTGCCTCCAAACACGTCTTAGACGATTGTCTGGTTGAAGGCACATACGTCACTCATCGGTGAAGAGAACGTGACGCTAATCCTGAGCGGTCCATTCGGCATGTTGTTGGGCCCGTCTGTACCGCACTGCATAGTGTCGTGGTTGCAAAGATGGTCCTCGCCATGGACGTTGGGAATGAAGTTGCGCATCATGCAGCCTATTGCGCACAGTTTGAGTCGTAACTCGATGTCCTGTGGCTGCTCGGAAAGCATATTCAACATGGTGGCGTTGCTGTCAGGGTTCCTCCGAGCCATAATCCGTAGGTAACGGTCATCCACTGCAGTAGTAGCCCCTGTGCGGCCTGAGCGAGGCAATTCATCCACAGTTCTTGTCTCTCTGTATCTCCTCCATGTCCGAACAACATCGCTTTGGTTCACTCCGAGACGCCTGGACATTTCTCTTGTTGAGAGTCCTTGCTGGCACAAAGTAACAATGCGGACGCGATCGAACCGTAGTATTGACCGTCTTGGCATGGTTGAACTACAGACAATACGAGCCGTATACCTCCTTCCTGGTGGAATGACTGGAACTGATCGGCTGTCGGACCCCCTCCGTCTAATAGACGCTATTCATGCATGGTTGTTTACATCTTTGGACGGGTATTGTGATATCTCTGAACAGTCAATGGGACTGTGTCTGTGATACAATATCCACACAGTCAACGTCCATCGGCCGGCCGGGGTGGCCGAGCGGTTCTAGGCGCTACAGTCTGGAACCGCGCGACCACTACGGTCGCAGGTTCGAATCCTGCCTCGGGCATGGATGTGTGTGGTGTCCTTAGGTTAGTTAGGTTTAAGTAGTTCTAAGTTCTAGGGGACTGATGACCTCAGAAGTTAAGTTCCATAGTGCTCAGAGCCATTCAACGTCCATCTTCAGGAGTTCTGGGAACCGGGGCGCTGCAAAACTTTTTTTTAATGTGTGTGTGATGATACGAACGTCAGGATAACACAACGTTCAGTCCCCGAGGGGAGAAAATCTCCGATCTGGCCGGATATCGAACCCGGCCCCCTTTAGTTGGCGAACTGCCGTACTGACAGCACATGTACCGAGGCGGACAGAAACCTAAGGTACACACGTCGCCCCCGCAATAAGACTGGCGCGTTGTCAGAAGAGAATACGTATTCCCAGTTTCCTGCAGACTCAGAACTGCTGCGCTACCGATAACAGGTACACAGCAGTGTGCGGATTGATTTGGCGCGGCTACTGAAAATGACCTCTGCAGTTGAAATACGAGGAACAGTACGACTGCTGTGGACAGAACCTCTAAACTGCGTACAGATTCAGCGTGAAATTCTAGCGGTATATGGAGCAAATGCAACGTTACGTCCAGGCATAGTGTAGTGGTACCAACAATTTGACAAAGGCCACACAGACGTGGGTCCTGCATCGTGCAGTTTACATCTTTTCGGCAAACCGAAAGAACTTCTAGGAGGGGAGATTGATTTTCCACCGCTGTTCCCGAAAAGCCCTGTGACGAAGGAGCAAATCTCTATAGTCAAGAAATTACACCACGGGCAGAATGCTCAGAGCGTAGTTTGCTAAGATTTGGAGATTGTTGGAAAGTAGTGTTATGTACCTGCGTCACTTTGAAGTATAGTACCGCATTCAGTAAGTTACTTGGTCTGCCACAGTAATGTGTAACCCCCTTTTCAAGTCTCCTTGAAGTAGTGAGTAGCTCACTACTCTGCTTTGATGACGGTTGTACCGAGCCCTGGGATAGTCTCAGTGAGACGATGAAAGCGTGAGTCATCCGGACCCAAAACCTCTCAACCGCGGCCCATAAATCACGAAAACTGCTCTGAATTGCGCCTGAAAATACCTTCACACTGAAAACCAACTCCAACAAACAAAAACACACAACTATTGTAAGTTTGGCAAACTCGCAGCTGTTGAGAGTTCGCCGAACTTCTATTGTCAACGGTTGCGAAATGTTAAGAGATTCAAATTGTTGTAGGTACACACTTTTGGTGATTATTATTATTATTATTATTACTACAGAAAAGAAAATGGATTCTGTCTGCAGAAGCATCCCGAAAATCAAACCACTCAAAAAAAGACGCACGTCGTCCACAAAATTTTCATTACAAAGAGATACTCATGGAGCTTAGAATTCTGTATTGGAGGAGATCTGTATTGAAGATGTGCAATGTTTCAAGAATTTTGAATGACATCAGTTTGAAGAACTTTGAGGCTGGTAGCGTCAAATATTCAACGGAAAGACACAAATATTAGTGCTGCTATATCACCAGCAGAAGAGTTTATTGTAAACCTTCGGTATCTGATAATTTTAATGTACTGTCATCGAATATCACTGGGCAAGATTATTGAACCTGTGCCTAGTGTGTGCTTGGTTACCGGGAATGCACTCGAGGATTTTTGTAAAAGTAAGTACTCGGAAGTCGCCCTATTGTATAAACACAAGAAAGAAACAACGCGACAATACAGCAATGCACATGCGCCAATCAATTAAGTTTTGCAGTTGGTTTTCGGTGTGAAGGTATCATAAGATGCCCGCAGCTAGCTCGATTGTGGTTCACATATCCTCATTTTACTTGAGGTCAGATGACCTGGGGGTCCACAAATACAAAGTGTCCTCGATTTTGACACTTTTCGGGAACGTTGGATTGGTGCCTAGGGAGGTACGTTCCGCCTTCCCGCGCAAAACTCGCCCGTTCGGTGTCACCTACGATGACGCCACTGGGAATTGTACAGCTTGTTGCGGATAGTGCTGTGCTGGTGGTACGTATCGTCTAAGCTCTACTTGCAGCTTTTCTAATGAATTTGTAATTGGCAGTCGCCAAGGATTTTTAACGTCCCTAAACTCATCAATTGCTCTCTATAGCAATTCAAGAAACTACAAGGTTTAACCAAGACGTTTCCAGAGTTTGTACCTTACTGCACTCTAAAACTATCCGAAAGTTTGAAGTAAGAAAACAAAAAAGGATGCTTCTTTTAACACAAAACAGGAATTCTAACTCTATTTCTTCATCCATTTGCGCTGTAATTCAAAAGAACCGAAGTTAGCTTCTCTCCCCCCCCCCCCTCCTCTCTCTCTCTCTCTCTCTCTCTCACTCTCTCTCTCTCTCTCTCTCTCTCTCTTTTAAAGTAGTATTTCCAGTGGAAGAGACCAACGCAGATCACCTAAACTTCTTTTCCGGCCAGTTATGCGCCAACTAGGCTTAAATTTAACTGTAATTCATCCTATAACAAAACCGAAGAGAGAGGCAAAGAGAACTTGCTTAAGAACGTTGACTTCGCAATTCTACATATCCCACATATAATGCGATACACAATGCCTCGAAGTACTTGAAGGGTTTCATTGCCATCAAATGAAAGAAACCGAACGCTCTCTGGGAAATCAAGCTGGAATCTGTGAGACTGCTGCAAAAGAAATCGTGGCTCATGCCTGGATTACTGTAATTCTAAAGGAGATACCATATTTCCTTCGCCTGAATAGCTGACTACTGAGATCGCAAATATTTCTAAAGCTCTTCACAAAGTGAAGAAAGGTGATGGAAACATCGAAATCGATCTTACATTGTTGATTCCATAAAAGCAATAAAAAATCATTTCCTTATATGTGGAATCAGGTATGTCAACAGGAAGACTAAATGGGAGACTATTGGGGAAAATACAGCAAAAATAAATCATCTCTGAACTGCATCCCGTGTAGAATGGGCTGGTTAAACAACGTGCCTTAAAGTCTTTTTAAGTATGATCAACGTTCTTTATTAACTTACTTAAAATAACAAATGTTAATTATTACTGAGGTGAAAATTGTATTACTGTTTATTTAATCGCTAGGCGGCTCGAAGCCGTTAATGGGATAATAAAAGTTGACGGACAAAACAAAAGGTGACTGGTTGCAGTAATTTCAACAAACCTTTATTCATCACAGTCGCAGTGATTCTCATCCATAATGGGTAAAGATAATTTATGTTTGTTTTTTGTAATTTTGGACTAGAATCGGCTTAAAACCTGCTGTAATGTGCTAATATACTCTGTTGTTGTTGTTCTGGTCTTCAGTCCTGAGACTGGTTTGATGCAGCTCTCCATGCTACTCTATCCTGTGCAAGCTTCTTCATTTCCCAGTACCTACTGCAGCCTACACCCTTCTGAATCTACTTAGTGTATTCATCTCTTGGTCTCCCTCTACGATTTTTACTCTCCACGCTGCCCTCCAATACTAAATTGGTGATCCCTCGATGCCTCAGAACATGTCCTACCAACCGATCCCTTCTTCTTGTCAAGTTGTGCCACAAACTCCTCTTCTCCCCAGTTCTATTCAATACCTCCTCATTAGTTATGCGATCTACCCATCTAATCTTCAGCATTCTTCTGTAGCACCACATTTCGAAAGCTTCTATTCTCTTCTTGTCCAAACTAGTTATCGTCCATGTTTTACTTCCATACATGGCTAAACTCCAGACAAATACTTTCAGAAACGACTTCCTAACACTTAAATCTATACTCGATGTTAACAAATTTCTCTTCTTCAGAAACGCTTTCCTTGCCATCTTAATCATACAGTAAAGCTGCATGGCCTCGGGAAAAATTACGGCTGTAGTTTCCCCTTGCTTTCAGCCGTTCGCAGTACCAAAACAGCAAGGCCGTTTTGGTTAGTGTTACAGGGCCAGATCAATCAATCATCCGGACTGTTGCCCCTGCAGCTACTGAAAAGGCTGCCGCCCCTCTTCAGGAACCACACGTTTGTGTGGCCTCAACAGATACCACTCCGTTGTGGCTGCACCTACGGTACGGCTATCTGTGTCGTTGAGGCACGCAAGCCACCCCACCAACGGCAAGGTTCATGGGGGGGGGGGGGGGGGAATATACTCTGCACAATCGAATAACTAATTGCTTCTTTCATCACTACAGAGATACACACTACTGGCCATTAAAATTGCTACATCACGAAGATAACGTGCTACAGACGCGAAATTTAACCGACAGGAAGATGATGCTGTGATACGCAAATGATTAGCTTTTCAGAGCATTCACACAAGGTTGGCGCCGGTGGCGACACCTACAACGTGCTGACATGAGGAAAGTTTCAAACAGATTTCTCATACACAAACAGCAGTTGACCGGCGTTGCCTGGTGAAACGTTGTTGTGATGCCTCGTGTAAGGAGGAGAAATGCGTACCATCACGTTTCGGACTTTGATAAAGGTCGGATTGTAGACTATCGCGCTTGCGGTTTATCATATCGCGAGATAGCTGCTCGCGTTGCTCGAGATCCAATAACTGTTAGCAGAATATGGAGTCGGTGGGTTCAGTAGGTAATACGGAACGCCGTGCTGGATCCCAACGGCCTCGTATCACTAGCAGTAGAGATGACAGCCACGTCTCGATCCCTGAGTCACCATATGAGGACGTTTGCAAGACAACAACCATCTGCACGAACAGTTCGACGATCTTTGGAGCAGCATGGACTATCAGCTCGGATAACATGGCTGCGGTTACCCTAGACGCTGCATCACAGACAGGAGCGCCTGCGATGGTGTACTCAACGACGAACCTGGGTGCACGAATGGCAAAACGTCATTTTTTCGGATGAATCCAGGTTACAGGAAATGTATGATTGCTGCCCTGGCCAGCACATTCTCCAGATCTCTCACCAATTGAAAACGTCTGGCCAATGGTGGCCGAGCAACTGGCTCGTCACAATACGCCAGTCATTACTCTTGATGAACTGTGGTATCGTGTTGAAGCTGCATGGGCAGCTGTACCTGTACACGCCATCCAAACTCTGTTTGAATCAATGCCAAGCCGTACCAAGGCCGTTGTTACGGCCAGAGGTGGTTGTTCTGGGTACTGATTTCTCAGGATCTATGCACCCAAATTGCGTGAAAGTGTAATCACATGTAAGTTCTAGTATAATATATTTGTCCAATGAATACCCGTTTATTATCTGCATTTCTTCTTGGTGTAGCAATTTTAATGACCAGTAGTGTATTTATTCGATGTAGCACTGAGACTGTAATTCGGTAACGACCTCTATCTCCACCTTCGTGACGTAGTTTTCACAGTTTTTAGGTGTTAATATTGAGTTTTCTGAGTACGATACCGCACATATTTTAGTTATTTTGTGACATGAACAGTATTCATTTTGAATATGTTCTAAAGTTTTGGTGATTCGCGCCAATTTTTTAAATTTAGTATTTCAATCTTATTGGACCCCAGAACAATGCATTGACCACCAATATAATCTTTACATTCATAAAATTTAACTACAAGATTGAGGAAGATAATTAGTTTCGTGACAACATTGCCGGTATTTCCATTTTCGGCATAAAGTGCTTAAATACTGGTTTACACCCTAAAAGCCTTTTTCTTTAGTTTATTAACAACTGTTACCCGCGGATATGCTTACATATCAGCAGTGTTTTATGATAAGTGTTGATGAATAAGTAAGCTGTTTTATGTGCAATAACGTGAGCTGCCCCCTTCCGTGTCTGTCTGTTCGGGTAAGCATTAGTTTGTTGTGTGCGTCCCTGTTTCCCTCTTCACCCTCCTCCTTCCCATCCAACAGCATTACACCAACGAACGACGTTTCGCTCCCCTCCCCCCCCCCCCCCCCTCGCGACACCGCCACTCCAACTGCACAAACGCACTACTCTGCGACACGCACAGCCTCGCTGCCGAGCGTTGCGTGCGAAGGGGCGTGGACAGGAGTGTACATGTATGCAGTATGCTGTTGAAATAGCTGTAGATTATACAGGGTGCGCATTACGCAACAATTTACTAGTTGTTAACATGGTTTATGCTCACTTTTGTAAAAAAAAAATTCCATTCACAACTTCACATTTGATCTTGATTATTTTTATTAAAGTAGTCTATTTTCTTCTTCAGCGTTCAAATTATCTCGGTGCCAAATTTCATCGGAATCGGTTCAGCGATTTAGTCGTGAAAGTTTCTGCCATGTAAAGGCTAGTGTTATTTGTCAAAAGTTCATGCACCGGCGCGGTGGTACCTGTATGACTCTTCCGGCAATGTACCGATGATGACTGTATTCTAGTCGACATCTAGGTCAGCTATAAATTACGGTTTTTCGCTGTCCTTTCAATCTGAATTTTCAACGATCGCTATGCACACAGGCTTCCAATGGGTTCGAATTTAGTAACTCATTAGGTTATTGTAATTTAAGTTTCTAGAGTGTGTCACTGTGACCTCCATCGCTTGTCAAACAAGACTGTAACCATCTGTACTGTGGTTTATTTGGTATTAGCCGGATTGGTCGCTATTGCCTCAGCACGAATGGGTCCCATACGCTTCACCACTATTTCAGAATAGGCTTAAGTATTTTGTTAACTAGACTCTTGGGTAGCATCTCCAATTTGCATCACCCATGTCGTAATATGTAATCATTGCATGCCATATGCCGCACGTTGAAACGAGTAATTATTTGATATCCCTGTCTTTAGCTATGCCTCACGGATCCTATAATGGAAGGCTATTAGCATGTTATACTTTGTGAAGTGTAAATGCTGTGCCCTGTAGTTACAGCCATCGTCTGCGTATCCTCACATTGATACCTTGAGAACATAAGAGTCGATATACGTAGAAAAAACAGCTTCGTCTTGTGTAAGAAGTGTTTAATAGATGTGAAAACTGGTGCTCCTTTAACAGTTCATGGGCGCGCAACAGAAGTTGTGCCTGTCAACGGCGGCTAGTCCAGCATAGCGTATAATGTTCGTTCAATTAAGAAACTCTCAGCACAGTTAACGTCGTGGCTAGGTATCTCACATGAAATTATTTTGTTTCGTAGCTGTCGGTGCGGTACTGAGTGAAAAACTTATTCAAAATGTGGAGAAATAGAAAATCCACCTGTTTGTCTACATACGTCGCCTTGTCAAAACGTCACTCGCAAAAAGCGTGATTTGTGTCCTGCATAGCGGGGGGTTTTCGGAATACCTCCTGGGTGACAAAAACGACATTCTTCTGCTGAAGGTAAGTAACGATTTATACTTTGTTACTGTAATATCATGCTGACTGCCACACTTCTTACATAACCGTTGCTGAACTTTCAGTATCATTAAACAGCTTGCATACCATCATGGAGTATTAATGAAGTGTAGACTTCACGAGAAAAAAAAAAGAAAGTAATTGGACGCTTTATAAATAATCTTGCCGTAAGGAAGACCTTAGACCTTTTTAAATTTTTGCATGCAAGTGCAGCTACGCGCTTTTTGATGACAACAGCGATGATAACTGCAGTAGCGCCTACCTGCTGCGCTACGTTGTATGAAAGAAAGCTATCGCGTGCGTGGGCGCGATATCTCGAGATTCTGGTCGAACTTCAGCTGCTATTTCGGCAGCATTATTCGCACGCGCTGCATAACTGTGTTACGTCGTTTACTTCTAATAGCGGAAGACTACATTCAGTGTGAATCGGCGTGGTGCAGAAACCACCGCTCGTATCCGACTCATGTCCGCAATAGGAGATAATCACGATTAGTCTTCACGACTATAGTCCGTAGTGTGTCGTCTGCCGTGCGCCGTTGTGAGGTCAATATAGAAGGAAAGATAGACAAACCACATAAAACTACTTGTAGAAAAGGCAGATGCCAGCCCCCTCGAAAAAGTTAACGAAATACAAGTCATCCACGAAAGAAATGGCTCACAAAACTCTCATTTGACAGATTCCCGAATACTGCTAACAGCGATGGGATGGGATGTGTACAAAGTTGGCTTAATAGAAAAGAGAGAGACAAAATCCAGCGAAAAGCGGTGGTCTTTGGTACGGGATCATCTACTCGGCGCAAGAGCATCAAGGAGATAGTCATAAAACTCTAGAGGTGCTTGCCACAAGACAGGCTTCTGGCATCATGAAAGACTTTAAGGCTTTATTATTCCGAGATTGTACATTCCAATAATAGTCGAACAACATATTAGTTCGTCCCAGATGCGTCTAGCGAAATGACCAAGACGACAAATTCAGGAATTCGGGCTCATAATTATGGAGGCTTAACAACAGTCGTAATTATTGGGCACTATTCGTGGGTGGAACAAGGGGCGGAGAGGGCTTGAATTATATTTTTACCAGAAGTACCCTCCGCCACACACCGTAAGTGTCCGAAGCAGACTACAGATATAGATGTAAAAATCTTGACTGCTTCCTGCTCCGCAGCTAAGATATTTATTAAAGAACATCTTCTGCACTAGAAATGTTTATTTGCCCAACCGATATTCGGGTGCATAACCCGTCTTGAGTGGCATGTTAAGTATATCTGTAGCAATGACATACGTGTCAGTTGCAAATTCTTTAGGATGTTCAGCTTGATGTGCATGTAGAAAGCAAAAGCCCTGTTGTGGGTACCTAGAACCCAATTACAACCATCTTTGTTAATACGATGGAATATGAAATCCGTCATAGCTCATAGTATACTAGTTCCATGTAAGTTACTGCGGTCAAATCTTACGGAGCGACAATTCTTGATGGCATCTGACATAGCTGTTCACACTACATTTCAGTTATGAGAGGCGTGACCAACACTTGTCACTGCCTAAGATTTGACAGTAGTAACTTACACGACAACCTATGTACTAAGAGAGATAGGACGGATTTCATATCCTATCGTTTTAACATAGACATGTTTATTTGCTTTCTACGGGGTGGGCAGAAGCAGTCCGAAAAGCTTTAAAGATGTTGTAGGGTAGGTAGCGCTAAGAATAAAAATTAGGTACGTTGCGCCGTTTCCGAGTAATAAAGTACCGAAGTTAGCTAATAAGGCCGTTGCGCGCGCAAATTCAAGCGACCCGCCAGAGACAGTGTCGCCAAACTTATTCTTCGTTTGGTTGCGTACAACCGAACAAGGGGGCTACATAAAAACTGGGTATGGGATGGTAGTGCAATAAAATGATTTGTAATGGAAAGTTTTGTAGAAATTTTTTGACAAGTTTTCTGTATGTTTGAGTCGCACCTATAAATTTCGGCCAGGAAAATGGGCAAAAATGGAAACGCCGCGAAAAGATGGAACTATTTTGCGTTTTTCCCTTATAACTCGGAAACTACTCAATTTCGACGAAGCTGTCACTTTATGAAAATAGGGAGGATAAAATGTCACACAAAATAGGTCTCGGTAACTTTTTTCGTCAGATCGACCGCATGGCGTGTAGCGCATGTCGAAGTTAGCGTTATTTCAGGCGCCACCACCAAAACTCAACTTATCATCTCTTAGTATGGTATGATGTTCGTTCAAACAACGAAAAGCTTTCATCACTCTTACGATTAAAACATATTCAAATAACTTACGTAAATGACGCAAAAATTATACTTTATTTGGCATTTGATAATAATAATAAAATAACAATAATAATCGTTTTAGACAGTCATCGAAGAATGGGAACAAGAGCTGAAAAATGGAAATATCTGGAGACCCCTCAGGCTAGGAAAAAGAAAAGGATAACATCGACGTCATATGCCTAGCCGTCGCTGATGACCTCGCGATCCTTTCTGGTGATTACAAACAGTAATCCATCAGATTGAAGTCCTCAAAGAATGTAAACAAGGTTAACCACATCAAGTACTCAAGAGAAATTATTGAGCCTACAGGTACAGAAAGGTTAGCACAAAAAACACGGGAACTCAAAAAGCGGAAACCATATAGGAAAGTTGCGAGCAACGATAGTAAAAAATGCATAATCATCAACACAAAAGTTCGACACTACACGACTGTTATCAAACGTGAATCACTCTACGCCAACGAGTCTCTAAACCTTAATTACAAAAGAGACCTCGAAAATATCAAAAAGGCTGAAAGAAAAATCATCCGGAAATCCTTGGCCCGAAACTCACAAACGAAGGATACCGTCTACAATCACACACAGTCACAGTAAAATAGACGAACATAGAAACATATTTCCGCAAACGACGGCTGAAATTCTACGGACACATCATGAGACTAGATGACAACCGACTAACAAAGAAAATTTTGAGGTACTTACAGAAACATGAAACGACAACAGTCTGGATAAAAAGGTCCAAATTGATCTAAAAAGTGCCAGAATCTCACCGACAGACATCATCAAAACGTTTTCAGACATAAGGTCTACAGCTGGGAAATTTCATCAGAAGACAAACCAAAGGTGGTCAGATGAACGTCGAACTAAGCATAGCGAGATGATGAAACAGTTCTGGAAGAAAAAGAAAATAACAGCCACAGGTCATAATTTGCTTTATGTGATCCTCTTGGGGTCTAAGCAATGTAAATAAAATAATAAATAAATGTATTATTAATTTAATAATTTTAAAGAAATTTCGAAGAAGTTTCATCCTCTACGCGCTTCGTACTCCATTCGCTTTTATTCGTCTGCCGAATGAGAATATATACGGCTATGTTACAGGTAAGAAAGATAATAGACGACTAATTTCGGGTCACACCAGGTAGTAGGTACATAATTATTTATCTATTGCAGTTATAAGTAACTATAATAAATTAGAGTTGAAACCAATGAACATTGTATGTTACAACGATGTCACCAGATTTCACTGGGAATTTGTGACAAAGACAACGTGAAATTTTGCTTACCTTCATCAGTAGCAAACCTCATTTCAGTCGCCTGTACTTCCTCTACTTCCAACACGGCTTCTTCTTAGAGGAGGAGGAGGAGGAGCAGAAAGAGAAACAAACTCCCCCCGCAGATAGTGACACGTGACGGAGGCTGGAATCGTGTCTTTTGTTTTTGGAACATAACAACAGCTGTAAAATTGAAGTACGTATATCAACGAGCAAGAGTCTCGTCACTCGTGTACAGATTAAATTTACATTTACATATTCACTGATGAGTCAAAACATCATGATCTGCTTAATAGCACACTGATTCAATTTTGGAAGGCAATACATAAGTGATTCTGGGTGGTGGGGATTTCACAAGTCCTCGGTAAGTTTCCGGAGGTATGTGGCAACACATTTTTACGTACAGATCGCGCATTTCCTGCAAATTACGGACTGATGGCTTCTGGGTACGGAGATGGCGCTCGATAGCCTCGCGCGATGTGTTGCATCGGGTTCAGATCGGTCAAATTTACCAACAATGACGAGTACAGCACCCTGGGTATACCATCATACGCATCAAATCACCGCATCACGACTCTGTCGATGGTGACGTAGACAGTTATCCTGTTGCAAGATGTCATTAATGTCGGGAACACATCAAACGTGAAGGGACACCGGGAGAACGACAACAGTATTCACGTAGTCCGCAGTTGCCGTTGTGCCTTCGATGACTGCCACAGTTCCTATGGAAGCCCAGATGAATGTCTCCAGGAACATAATACTGTCGTCACCGGCGCGGGTTCGTAGCGTGGTGCATGTTTGGAGTAGCCGTTCGCCTGGATGACGGAGTATCCGGACACGACGGTGGAGACCTAGCGTGGCAGGAAACGCGAGTCATCCTATGACAGGACATGTTTCCATTAGCCCACGGTCCAATCTGAATGATCCCGTGCCCACTGCAACTGCAATTGGCGATATCGTTGGGCAAATCTCAGAACACGTCTGGGTGTCTGCTGCGGAGCCGCCTGTTCAGCTGTGTGCCCCGAAACAAATGTACCAGCAGGAACATAGTAAGTCTGTCGTCAGGCCTAAGGATCAGATCGCCGCCTATGCTGGTTTTAGGCTCTTTCAACCGATCGATTTTCGTGTGTCAATTGACTACTCCAGACTAGTGCGTCTACTGGCTCGCCCCCGGCGTTTTATTCCCGTACTTTGTCTGTTCGGAGTGGTCATTTTCTGTTTACACGTCGGCGCCGAAATAGTCTGCGTTGAGAGGTGTCTGCTGTGAAGTTTGGCATCTGAACCACGAAAGTATGGTTATGAGGAACTATGCTTTTTACAGAAAAATCTAAAATACTAATAAAATGTAAGAACGAGCAAGACAATAGGGTTTATTAATGACCAAAGCATAGGTCATAGTGCAAGTTTTTGTCGCTGGCCGCCTGTTAATTAATTTCTCTACACTTCCGAAAACTGAAGACTAGGAAGAGTGTTATCAAACATTTCACAACATACACATTTATTTGATCGAGAAAATATGTACACATCATACAATATGCAGAACACAGTAAATAGCGCCTTCTTGCTTTAACCTTTGTATAGTGTTGAGCCTTATATAGAAGATTACAACAACCAGCAAATTTTTACAATGCCATTTATTTATTTTTATTTAAACAGCGTCGTTGCCGGTTTCAAACCGTTGTTCATGATCAGGCGGATAGTTCACGTTTCACATTAGATTTCGCCTTTTGTTTCCCAATTGACGAAATTTTCCTGGGGTGGTTGTGCCCTACAACCAAAACAAAAGGTAAGGCGATGTCTTTTTAACTGTTATTGTACCTCACGACGATTTTAAGCTGTGAGGCACAATTACAGTTAAAAAAACATCATGTCTCACCTTGTTTTGGTTGTAGGGCACCACCACCCCAAGAAAATTTCGTCAGTTGGGAAACAAAAGACGAAATCTAATGTGAAACGTGAACTAGCCTCCTGAAGATGGACCTGTCGGTTCGAAACCGGCAACGGTGCTTGCACCTTATTTTCTTAACAAGTGCCAAAAGACGACGGACATTATTTTTCTTGTCCAATACATTTGACTTTTTCACTGTTCAAACAATTTTCTTTAAAACGCATGTATCTATTTACGTTCTTATTTATGCATAGCGTAGGTTTCTTTTCTCTGTAAAACATAAAAAGACCTGAAAGCAAAAATTATTTGTCTCTTGTAGAACGCTAGTACGAAAAAATACCAGCACCTTGTGTAACTTACCAGTGTGTCACAAAAGCAAAGCAAACAGCATAGTAAAGGTTAAGAAGACAGAGGAGTGAGCTCGACCAGAGTAGGTAATAACTTCTGATGTTAGCAGACGCCGCCACAGTCCCTTGTCTCTGCGCATGCGCAGTCGGAAATGTAGAACTCCACGCTGATCTATAAATCATTGACGTCATACACACACTCGCGTCGTGGTGGGTTGCTGATCTGCACGCAGGTACGAAAGACGCACGCACTTCGAGTAGTCGATTTTGACCATAAAGTGGCTAGTATACAACGGACTTTACAGTCTCCCATCTCCACGTTCTGTGATGGAGCGTAGACATCACACCTTGCCGCCTACTCGTGATTTTCACCGCCTTCAGCCAGCTTCCGTAGAAGCTCAGAGCAGCAGCAGGCGAACAGCTGACCATTTTCGCAGTTTCGAACACAGTCCTTCCCAGGCGCCGGGTCATAACAATCTGCGCTTTGTCATAGTCGCTTACGTCATTGGGTTTCCCTATTTGCGGCTCGTATAGCCGCTAGAATGATTCCTCATTCGTCTCTCCTCCGCTTTTTACCGCGTCACGCCCCTGCAACGCGAGCGCGCGGCATTCAACCACGTGGTGGGCGGTGTTCTAATGTTTCCGCTGATCAATTTATACTCTGCAGACGACCTTAACCGGAATCGATATTTTGACAAACATAACTGTAATCACGGGTCAAAATGGACTCTACAATAAACGTTCAACATAATCCCCATAAAAGATGTAATTCACATGTAAATGCGTAATGATTGTATTAAAATAAGTTTTATTTCAAATATAAATCAACTTTTATTCAGAAAAATTTTTACACTGTGTTATTTTTTAACTTTAAGTCTTGTTGTTGTTGTTGTGGTCTTCAGTCCTGAGACTGGTTTGATGCAGCTCTCCATGCTACTCTATCCTGTGCAAGCTTCTTCATCTCCCAGTACCTACTGCAACCTACATCCTTCTGAATCTGCTTAGTGTATTCATCTCTTGGTCTCCCTCTACGATTTTTACCCTCCACGCTGCCCTCCAATGCTAAATTTGTGATCCCTTGATGCCTCAAAACATGTCCTACCAACTGATCCCTTCTTCTAGTCAAGTTGTGCCACAAACTTCTCTTCTCCCCAATCCTATTCAATACCTCCTCATTAGTTACGTGATCTACCCACCTTATCTTCAGCATTCTTCTGTAGCACCACATTTCGAAAGCTTCTATTCTCTTCTTGTCTAAACTATTTATCGTCCACGTTTCACTTCCATACATGGCTACACTCCATACAAATACTTTCAGAAACGACTTCCTGACACTTAAATCTATACTCGATGTTAACATATTTCTCTTCTTCAGAAACGATTTCCTTGCCATTGCCAGTCTACATTTTAAATCCTCTCTACTTCGACCATCATCAGTTATTTTACTCCCTAAATAGCAAAACTCCTTTACTACTTTAAGTGTCTCATTTCCTAATCTAATACCCTCAACGTCACCCGACTTAATTCGACTACATTCCATTATCCTCGTTTTGCTTTTGTTGATGTTCATCTTATATCCTCCTTTCAAGACACTATCCATTCCGTTCAACTGCTCTTCCAAGTCCTTTGCTGTCTCTGATATAATTACAATGTCATCGGCAAACCTCAAAGTTTTTACTTCTTCTCCATGAATTTTAATACCTACTCCCATTTTTTCTTTTGTTTCCTTTACTGCTTGCTCAATATACAGATTGAATAACATCGGGGATAGGCTACAACCCTGTCTCACTCCTTTCCCAACCACTGCTTCCCTTTCGTGCTCCTCGACTCGTATAACTGCCATCTGGTTTCTGTACAAATTGTAAATAGCCTTCCGCTCCCTGTATTTTACCCCTGCCACCTTCAGAATTTGAAAGAGAGTATTCCAGTTAACATTGTCAAAAGCTTTCTCTAAGTCTACAAATGCTAGAAACGTAGGTTTGCCTTTCCTTAATCTTTCTTCTAAGATAAATCGTAAGGTTAGTATTGCCTCACGTGTTCCAACATTTCTACGCAATCCAAACTGATCTTCCCCGAGGTCCGCTTCTACCAGTTTTTCCATTCGTCTGTAAGGAATTCGCTTTAGTATTTTGCAGCTGTGACTTATTAAACTGATAGTTCGGTAATTTTCACATCTGTCAACGCCTGCTTTCTTTGGGATTGGAATTATTATATTCTTCCTGAAGTCTGACGGTATTTCGCCTGTCTCATACATCTTGCTCACCAGATGGTAGAGTTTTGTCATGACTGGCTCTCCCAAGGCCATCAGTAGTTCTAATGGAATGTTGTCTACTCCCGGGGCCTTGTTTCGGCTCAGGTCTTTCAGTGCTCTGTCAAACTCTTCACGCAGTATCATATCTCCCATTTCGTCTTCATCTACATCCTCTTCCATTTCCATAATATTGTCCTCAAGTACATCGCCCTTGTATAAACCCTCTATATACTCCTTCCACCTTTCTGCCTTCCCTTCTTTGCTTAGAACTGGGTTGCCATCTGAGCTCTTGATATTCATACAAGTCGTTCTCTTTTCTCCAAAGGTCTCTTTAATTTTCCTGTAGGCAGTATCTATCTTACCCCTAGTGAGACAGGCCTCTACATCCTTACATTTGTCCTCTAGCCATCCCTGCTTAGCCATTTTGCACTTCCTTTAAGTCCTATGTCTCATATTTTACAAGAATTTTTAGTACCTTACTTTGGAATGCTGCACGATTACAAAAAAGACTTAGATTAAAAAACCCAGATATACTATGGAGTTTTTCATAACTTCTCCTTAACATAAATTGGGACTCTTTATGATTAGAAACAAAAATAATGAAAACGAAACATGGAAGTGTCCAAATGTTATCTATGTCAGTACCTGAACTAACAATTGATTGGCGACTCCATGGAATGTCCTGTGCACCACGACCAGATAATGGATATACTACGACCAATGCTGTCTCTCCTTCAAAGTGAACTGACAATGGCACTTAGTACACAACACTTTTTTTTGCATATCATTTACATATGAATTTAAAACATCTGTCGCATTTTTCTGATTGTTTGCTGTCAGTTTTAGGACCACATAAATAACATCTTTCTCTTTACATGAGCCACTTTGATTGCAAGGTGAATTTTCTAGTTGTAGGTCATTCTGTGTTCATCAGCTGCTCCTAGAAAATTCTCTCTCCTACTCTTCAAATCTACTAAAAACTAAGAATACTCCCTCTTTCTTTCTGTGATAAATTTAGTCCATTTATTTTATGTAATGATTGTTTCATACGTTTTCCACCATTTGATGCCTTCCATAATACGAATCCATTTGCACTCGCAACTTTCAATATTGCTGAAAAAATTACACATTGCCGTCATTGAATTCTTCTAGAGACTGAGTAATTGGCGCGTTTCTGATCTAATGTATCAACACTGCCTTTTGTTCTGTTGTAAAATTCAATTATTTCAGGTTTTCCACTGTTTTCATTGACTGAATTCTCATGGTGCATCGATGAGATCACATCTATGCTTCAGTTCTTTTTTGGGACATTAGATACCATCCTTCACGAAACCAAAAAATGTAGTTCCTACTACCCGTTGCTTATTTTCAAAAAATTCTGGTAGTATTTCCCTTTTATTTTTGCGCATCGTTCCAACGTAAGTCAAACCATTTTCAGTCAGTTTGTCAACCAGCTCCACAGAGGAGAACCAATTATCGGCAGTTATATTTCTGTTTGTTCCAAATAAAGGTTCTGCAAACTGCAGTAGATTCCGTGTTGGAACTGACAGTTGACTTGTTTTATTAGTGATTGCCTTGCCCATATAGATAAAAGCATTGTATAAATAGCGTGTTTTAGTGTCGCAAAGGCACATAATCTTGATGTCATATTTAGCAGGCTTCGATTTCATAAAACCCTGAAAAAACATTTCGCTCTAAAAGGGCAAAGCATTTCATCTACTGTCAAATATTCTGAGCAGCTATAGTTTTTTTGACAGTCCTGAATGAAAATCCAAATATTTCTGAGATGAAGGCAGCGCGATCATTAGTTATTTTTTCTTCCCTAGAATTCACATCAACAAATCTCAAAGCAGATAACAGGAACATAAATAGCTTTACTGACATAGTTATTCTGAATATATCTCGGCCTGTTCCATCAGTTCTCCATAAACTCTCTATATCTTCTTGGCCAGATTTTAATACACCTGATAATAGTAACAACCCAAAGAATGCTTTCATTTCTATAATATTCACATGTTTAGTGTAAGTAGCATTAGTTTTATACTTTTCTGAATATCTTTTATTTTCTGATTAGTGTGAGTGCAAATATGTTCGATCAGTTCATCTGATATCAGCAACTGTCATGATTCGATTGGTGACATGTTCCGTTTTTCACAAGCTGTGCCGATGAGACCAGGCAGGTGAGTGATGATGCAGCTTCTGACTCTGGACCTAGCTGTTGATTGAGCGGAGCACTTGAATCGATTTTTACCTCGAAAATATGCACTACTTGATAGCCAGCTATCTCTCTTCTGAATCATCAGACTATGAATTACTTGAATCAGAAAATTTCTTGTTACGTATTTTCATCGTCACTTATTCTCTCTTCATCACAAGGTTGAAAATCATTTAAAGATTCTGTGTCTGAATAATTTTAGTCTAATAATAGTCCACAATTTCTTTTTCTGTGAGACCCCGATGCATTGTGGCAATAAAGTGCCTGAAACACCACAACATAAGTCAGTTTACACTGACTAAAAAAGTCCCGTATCTGGAATCGCGGTTCAAATTGGACCCAGGGATGGCACTTACCTCCACTTCCAATAAAATTCGAACAGCGAGCTCCGGGTCCCTGGTGCACCTGACAATGTACAGATATTACACTGGCGCGCGAAACTCTAACTCCATTTTTAGACTGTTTTATTGTTGTTGGTAGGTCCAAAATGACCCACGATTCACGTTAAGGGTTAATGTGGGTGGCGTTTACCGCTGCCACCTCACTACTCTATTTTTTCCTGTGAATTCGTGAAAGATGAAAGATGTGCGCGAAGAAATCCGTAAGAGCTGAACTTCCTCGAATTTTCTCATCACTTCACGGGATGTATGCGGAACGTATGCTCCCGGAATTTTGGCAGAAACCTCCGTTACACTCGTGCAATGTTTTTCTTGTAGCGTCTGCTACTGGAACGTGTCAAAAATCTCTCATTTATTAAACGAACCTGTGGCGAAACGCGCAACTCTTCTTTGGATCATTATCTTCGCTGTTGTTTATATCTGATACGGTATCAACACATACAAACAACACTTCAGAATTGCTCGAAAGAGTGTTGAGTAACTTCCTTCGTCGGTGATTTGATTTCCTTAAGCCTTGTTTCATCTTGGGCACGACAGCCATAAATTTTTCGTATAAAGGCGACATCTTTTCTCGAATTACTCTAGGTATTTAATAAGATCTCTCGAAAGTTACTACATAAAGTTCAGTTTAAAGGTTTCGAGCATTTCTGTGTAGAAGGCATTTTCGTAGACTCTTTGATTCTGTCTGGCATTTAGCTTTCCGACGGGTAGTTTTATGTGGCCGTTCCACTTCAGGGCGCTCAAGACGAGTACTCGTGGAAACTTATACGATTGTTGATGGTTGATCGTCGATCGTCACCCGTACAATCGAACAGTAGTGGATCTTCCAGCGTGTTTATGCGCAATACATTAAACTAACTTATGTCGTGTGTCAAATGTCAGCGCCTATTCCAAGCGTCGACCGTATACTGGTCGTACTGCATTTTGCTACAGTTTCATGACGATTTAACTTAGTTAAATACGACAGCTTCCTTCACGAACAATCTCACGCTAGTGCCGTCGTTGTTCACTAGGTAATCAATCCATATTGTAAATACAGTTGAATTTTATGATAACGACATCGGTTACACCAACTCAGTTATAACGTCGTGATTTCTGTGGTACGGCCGTACTCATCGTAAGAAACACACTTCTTATCCTTGCTTAATGCGACAAATGTGTGTACTTGTAGCTCGTACATAACGTAATTTTCAGCCTCAGATAGCAACAAGATTTTCCAAGAATCAGTGTACTGTAGAACGAAATCTGTTGTTGTGATATGATAACCTGGCATATTCTTCTCTCTGCCCTTCGTCAACAGTAGGTGTAGTTTGGGCTCCTCACCTCATTGTTACCCTAGCGCGTTCATATTGCAGTAGCGGTGACAATCACTGAAATCGTCAACAGTACATGTGATGTCAGTTTCAATAAAAAGTTGTTACGAATTTCACGCATTTTAGAACAGCGCGGCTAGTAAAAGGAAAGTTTTAATGGTGGAAGAAAAAGTGAAAATGATTGATGAAATCGAGAATGGAGTTTGAAAGGTTGACGTGTGTCGTCTATTTGGCCGTATAAATTTCACAGTCCAATTGGAAGAACAAGGATAAAATTGTTACTGCGTTTGAACAAAATGGATCTAAAATTAAGCGGTTACGAAAAGTTGAATTGAGCGACGTGGATGAAGCGCTGCTTAAATGGTTTAAGGAAGAGAGGCGCACCTTCTGGTGAAAGCAGAATAATTTGCCAATAAATTAAAAGATGAGGAATTTGTGTACAGCAGTGGCAAGATTGACACATACAAATGTCATGGCATTATTTTTAGCAGAGTGAGAGGTGAAGCCAACAGTGTGATTACTGAAACAATCCAACAGTGGCTGACTAACGAGTGACTTAAAATTCGCGAAGGATATGCAGACTGTGACATCTTTAATGCAGACATTTGTGCTAACACAGATGGAAATGAGGAGAAAAAATTTCTCATGATATAAAAAAAATAGTAGATTTTTAAAACATGTAAAACTCTTCCCGAGCACTACAATGCTAATAAAAAGTTTTGAATAACCTCCAAACTCTTTAAGGCCGAAATAAGGCATTGGGATCGCGAGCTTAGAAGTAGGAAATGGAAGATACTGGTTCCTGTTGACAGCTGTTCAGCACGTCCTGCAATCTCTGGTCTGCAGAATATTAAGCTTGTTTTTCTTCCTGCAAATACGACAAGCTTATTGCAGCCCGTGGACCTAGGAGTGATAAGGAATCTGAAATGCCGCTATCGTAAGCTCATATTGTTGAAAATGAAACAATCATCATCATCATCATCTTGGACAGTTTCCAGCCACTGGCTGGGTCTGTCGGGAACACAAGCCTCTTCATCGTGTTCTGTCTTTCCACCATTCCCCCTCTTCCACCTTCGTCCAGTTCTCTCCTCTTCTCATCACACATTCCTTCACTCCCTTTACCCATCTATCTCTTGGGCTTCCTCTGGGCCTCTTCCCCTACAGTTGCAGATCAAACAACCTCTTTGGAATTCTTCCCTCATCCATTCTCTTCATGTGTCCATACCACTGCAGTCTTGATTTTTCTATCCTGTCCTGTACTGGTTCCTCCTTTAGTCTTTCCCTCACATACACATTTCGCAATCTGTCTCGTCTTGTTACACTCAACCTGCTCCTCTGGAACTTCATTTCACTAGCCTGTATTCTACTTTTGTCGCTTTTGTGCATTACCCATGTCTCACTTCCGTATGCCAATATGGGGACAAAGTAGGTTCGGTATATAATTCCCTTGGATTTCTGTGGCACCTCCTTGCTCCAAATAAGCCCCCTAATGCATTTGTAGAACTGCCCTGCTTTTCTGCACCTTTCATTTATTTCCATTGCGTTTCCCCCCTTACTTTCAATCATGCTTCCCAGGTACTTGAAGTTCTCTACCACTTGTAGTTTTTCCCCTCCACAAGTTATATCCACATTTGGCCTATTCTTCTTCCTTGTTGTGACAATTATTTCACTTTTCTTTGCAGAGAAATGCATTCCATATTGAGCTGCCGTTGCCTCCCATGCATCTAACTGCTCTTGCACCTCCTTCTCGCAATTTCCCCATAACATCAGGTCATCGGCAAAAAGCACTGCTTTCATTTTATGATCTCCAATTGCATCTGATACTTGCTGTAGGATTTCATCCATAACAATAATAAACAATAAAGGCGAAAGTGCACTTCCCTGTCGCAGCCCATTTTCCAGCTTGAACCATGCAGTACATTCCCTCCCCACTTTCACACAACTCTCACTTCCCTCATACATTTTTCTGACTTTTCGTGTTATCTCTTCATCTATCCCTTTTGCGTTCAGCACATCCCAGAGCTTGTCCCTACAGATACTGTCATACGTCTTCTCAATATCTAAAAAGGCCATGATTAAGTCCTTCCCGTACTCATAGTGCCTTTCCTGCAGTTGCCTTACCGCAAATATGAGGTCCGTTGTTGATCTTCCCGGTCTGAAACCGTACTGCTCCTCTTGGAGTCTACTTTCAATACTGCTTCTTATTCTCTTCTCCAGGATCTTTTCATAGATTTTTCCACAGTGAAACAATGCTTTGAGAAAAAGCAGGATTGTTCTAGTAGACTGATGGACACGGTCAGATGCGTTACCAAAGCTTGGACTCGGGTCATAGCCCAAACCATCAAGAACTGTTTCTGTCATGAGGAAATCACAACTGAAGGAACAAATGCCGTCGAAACTGAAGGAACGTTCGACTACACTGATGATCTGGCGCTATCTGCATTGCTGCCAGAAGTTAACTTGATATTCTCAAAATCAGTGCGACTATGAAATACACTCCTGGAAATTGAAATAAGAACACCGTGAATTCATTGTCCCAGGAAGGGGGAACTTTATTGTCACATTCCTGGGGTCAGATACATCACATGATCACACTGACAGAACCACAGGCACATAGACACAGGCAACAGAGCATGCACAATGTCGGCACTAGTACAGTGTATATCCACCTTTCGCAGCAATGCAGGCTGCTATTCTCCCATGGAGACGATCGTAGAGATGCTGGATGTAGTCCTGTGGAACGGCTTGCCATGCCATTTCCACCTGGCGCCTCAGTTGGACCAGCGTTCGTGCTGGACGTGCAGACCGCGTGAGACGACGCTTCATCCAGTCCCAAACATGCTCAATGGGGGACAGATCCGGAGATCTTGCTGGCCAGGGTAGTTGACTTACACCTTCTAGAGCACGTTGGGTGGCACGGGATACATGCGGACGTGCATTGTCCTGTTGGAACAGCAAGTTCCCTTGCCGGTCTAGGAATGGTAGAACGATGGGTTCGATGACGGTTTGGATGTACCGTGCACTATTCAGTGTCCCCTCGACGATCACCAGTGGTGTACGGCCAGTGTAGGAGATCGCTCCCCACACCATGATGCCGGGTGTTGGCCCTGTGTGCCTCGGTCGTATGCAGTCCTGATTGTGGCGCTCACCTGCACAGCGCCAAACACGCATACGACCATCATTGGCACCAAGGCAGAAGCGACTCTCATCGCTGAAGACGACACGTCTCCATTCGTCCCTCCATTCACGCCTGTCGCGACACCACTGGAGGCGGGCTGCACGATGTTGGGGCGTGAGCGGAAGACGGCCTAACGGTGTGCGGGACCGTAGCCCAGCTTCATGGAGACGGTTGCGAATGGTCCTCGCCGATACCCCAGGAGCAACAGTGTCCGTAATTTGCTGGGAAGTGGCGGTGCGGTCCCCTACGGCACTGCGTAGGATCATACGGTCTTGGCGTGCATCCGTGCGTCGCTGCGGTCCGGTCCCAGGTCGACGGGCACGTGCACCTTCCGCCGACCACTGGCGACAACATCGATGTACTGTGGAGACCTCACGCCCCACGTGTTGAGCAATTCGGCGGTACGTCCACCCGGCCTCCCGCATGCCCACTATACGCCCTCGCTCAAAGTCCGTCAACTGCACATACGGTTCACGTCCACGCTGTCGCGGCATGCTACCAGTGTTAAAGACTGCGATGGAGCTCCGTATGCCACGGCAAACTGGCTGACACTGACGGCGGCGGTGCACAAATGCTGCGCAGCTAGCGCCATTCGACGGCCAACACCGCGGTTCCTGGTGTGTCCGCTGTGCCGTGCGTGTGATCATTGCTTGTACAGCCCTCTCGCAGTGTCAGGAGCAAGTATGGTGGGTCTGACACACCGGTGTCAATGTGCTCTTTTTTCCATTTCCAGGAGTGTATATGCAACACTGGAGACGAAGCTGCAAATGAAGCAAAGAATCAGGGCCACAATGACCACGAAGTGAGCGAGGGAGATGAAGAAGTGGAAGAAGAAAGAAATAGTGCCCTTCCCTATCGTGTGTGAAGCTTTAGAAACTAGGGAAGGGAGCAGTGAAAATTCAAAAGAAAAATGAACGTAGAACATAATTTAGAAAGTGTGTGTTGGGCAAATAGACAGCAGAGTAAAATGACTAATTACGTAACTTCTGTATTTAGAAGTTTGGCGAGTACTCAACGTACTGCTGATATACAGATTCACGTAAGGTTAAGAGTGAATGCTGCATGTAAAATGAAACAAGGCTAAATAAATTTGTTTTTTTTTTCTATTTGCCGCCATAATAGACTGAAAATACGAATCTCGGTTAAAACGACACTCGTTTATGACAATAAAATTTTCATGGTACTTTGAACGTTGTTACAGCCAGGTTCCACTGTAGTAACGGTCCTGCAACAGTCTCTTGGAGTGCTCACAAAGCTTCTTCTGCATCTGTGTGTGTCGTCGTAAGACGTGTTGATACCTATCTGATAGAAAGCCAAGCCCTGAAGGCAGTCAAAAGCTGGTCCAGTATTCCATAAGCTCGTTATTTCGTTCAGTAGTCGACTCTCGACAGTGCGGAACTGTATCGAATGCCTTCCGGGAACCCAGGAGCGTGGCGTTAACTTGGGCGCCGTTATCTTTTGCCACCTGGGTCTCCTGGGCTAACGGAGCGAGCTGAGTTTTATTATATATTTGTTTTTCAATCCGTGTTGACTCTTACAGAGATGACATTCATATTACTTAATGGTCATAATCTTTCTTTTTCCCCTAGTCATTAGTGTTCTGACTGGTTTGAGCGGCCCGCCACGAATTCCCGTCGTGTGCCAACCTCTTCATTTAGCACTTGCAACTTAGATCCGCAGTTATTTGCTGGATGCATTCCAATCTCTGTCTTCCTACACAGTTTTTGCCCTGTGCAGCTCCTTGTAGTACCATGATAGTCATTACCTCATGTTTTAAATGATGTCCTATGATCCTCTCCCTTCTCCTTGTCAGTGTTATCCACATATTCCTTTCCTCTCCGATTCTGCGCAGAACCTCCTCATTCCTTACATTGTCAGTCCATCTAATTTTCAACATTCGTCTGTAACACCACGTCTCAAATGCTTCGATTGGCTTCTGTTCCGGTTTTACCACAGTCCATGTTTCACTACCATAAAATGCTGTGCTCCAAACGTACATTAACAGAAATTTCATAATATGTGAGCATAAAGCTTTATCCCTAATCTGTAGAAAATATCTGCGATATAGGCTTTTCGTGTGCATCTGTCCGACGTCCGTATTTACGAACAGTAATTTCGAATCACCTGCAACACTGCAGAACTCCAGCGAACTGCGATAAATTGCTGTTAGCCACATCAGTTCCAGATGGTTGTCATATGCAGTTCAAAAATTCCATAGGTATTGATGAGGGCGGTAGTCATGTGCATGAACACAATCATGAACGCAATTACACTGCAATCAGCGTTATCGGTTATAGTTCTAACGTAACTCTCATCGTATACAGCACAAAAGTGCAATTAACATTATTAAAAACACTCGCAACGATCACTTCTATAAAGAAAACACACAGTGTGAGCAAACACACAATATTTGTAGGCAGACTTTTGTTTGACCATTGCGTATTATTATATCTTGACCCTTGGGTTCGACGGATGTATCAGACCATAGCGTTCAGTCGCTCATGCTTCATAGCTCGTGGCAATGAAGAGTTACAGGCGGTAGTTCACGTTTTCTCCACTAGATGGTACGTCTTGTCAGTCAGTGTATTCTCGGTTAGTTGAAATGCTTTTCATTGTTTATTTTGGTAACGACACAAATTATAGTAATCTGTCCTGTGGAGACATTACGTTTGATAATTATTTTGGAACTCCCTGGTAATTTGCTCGAGATGCGTTATTGTATTTATCTCTATACAATACATTACAGTACAATACTGGTACGGTAGTCGTAATTTGGTTGACAAATTAAAGTGTAAGAACACAGACACTGTTGCCAGCTTCTTGACACAATGAAACACAAATCACCTGAAGAAGGGCCATTGCGTAATGGCATACAGAAACATGATGATAAAATGGAAGGACGAGATAGACACCCTGGTGGTCAGCACATTCATTGTCGAAACATTTCGAAAAGTACTTTCAAATAACGGCATCGTGCAAAAGTCAAGTGTTTCCATGAATTACTAAGGAATATGGGAGGTGTGGACAGGAGCGATTCCCTGTCGTAAAACTAATAAATAGCCAGGAGCTGACTGGAAAGAATATTAATGAAGTTTTTTCGCCACTTATTGAATGTTGCATGTATCAATGCAGACGTTTTGTACGAAAAACACGGCCGCAAAAAAGTAGGTTATAATTCAATTGCCGTGCGCCGTGGCCGAGCGGTTTTAGGCGCTTCAGTCCGGAACCACGCGGCTGCTACGGTCGCAGGTTCGAATCCTGCCTCGGGCATGGATGTATGTGATGTCCTTAGGTTAGTTACGTTTAAGTAGTTCTAAGTCTAGGTGACTGATGACCACCTCAGATGTTAAGTCCCATAGTGCTCAGAGCCATTGGATGCTCACCTTAAACGCCAAAACCGACTCGCTTGTGCCAAATACTTACTAGAATTTTTGCCAAGGACGTCGAAGAAAATACCAAGGAAGTGTGCGGTACGTACAAGAAGAGGTCTTTAAAAAGATACACGTTATTGGTGCCCAGAATATGAAGTTCCTCTCACTGAAGACCACAACAACAAACAACTACTCTCTGGATCATCTTGTTTTAAAAATTTCACACTGAAACCGACCCGTAATTACGTAAAAATAAAATTTCGTTCTCTTCCTTGCTATATTTGATGCCTTCTATTGAGTCCTAATTCACTTTAGTTTGGGTTCATAAACTAAAATCCAAAAAGGTATTTTTTTACGGATAGCGAAGACAAGATTCCTCAAGTCACACGACAGAAGAAGCATTTAAGCAATTATTTAAGATAACTCATTTATTATTCCTTCTCAGTTGCACTTTTTAAATTACATCACAAGTTTCGATCACTCTGAATTATCTTCAGATCTAAGTGGTTGCGTCAGTAATCTGTGTAGGAAAGATGGTTTGTTGACGCAATCACTTAGATCTGAAGATGATCCAGAGTGATTGAAACATGTCATCTGATTAAAAATGTCCAACTGAGAAGGAACACCTCTCAAGATGATTATGTCGACTATAGTGAAAATTTAAGCAATCATTTTTCTCCTGCGCCGTATGCCAATAGCGCGGTTTCAGGTTTAGGTTCTGGAGATGGTCACGGTTTGCCTCAAACCCGGCCCGCTCCCCACACCCCCTTCCCCCTCCCCCTCTCCCCCTCCCCCTCTCCCCCTCCCCCCTCCCCCTCCCCCACCCCTCTCCCCCTCCCCCTCCCCACTCCCCCCTCGCCCCTCTCCCACCACCACCAACGTACTCAGATGTGGTGGAGGTGGTGGTGGTGGTAGGTAGGTAGGTAGATTTGTTCACATTAGTGAATAGTATAACGTCCAAGAAATAGCATTTCAGAAAAATTTAGGCATTAGAAAGCGTACATTCGAAAATTTGAGAAATACGTTTGCCACGCAATTCGTTTAAGATCTATAATAGCAACAGACTCTCGAAACTCTGACAATACCGTAATTTACACAGTATAAAATTAAAGTGGGCGCTCACAATTATCAGTGTCTCATTAAGCACTGATATTGTGAACACCAGTCTGAAAACTACGGCTATAGGAGCGTGTAAATGAGGGTATGGCTGTTTCGTTATTTCTTTCAGTTGTTTCCACGTATGTTGGGTAAAGTCATTCTTTGGTTTATGTCACTTGGTAGAAGGTCTTTCACTTTCTGTTTCCCATTAATGTACCTTCTGTGATTAGCCAGTTGCACCTGTGGACTCAGGGACCGTTTCACATTTATTGTTGACAGCAAGCAGGTTGCCAACGGCCTTGCCGCAGTGGTAACACCGGCTCCCGTCAGATCACTGAAGTTAAGCGCTGTCGGGCGGGGCTTGCACTTGGATGGGTGACCATCCGGTCTGCCGAGCGCTGTTGGCAAACGGATTGCACTCAGCCCTTGTGAGGAAAACTGAGGAGCTACTTGATTTAGAAGCAGCGGCTCCGGTCTCGTAATCTGACATGCGACCGGAAGAGCGGTGTGCTGACCACATGCCTCCACATCCGCATCCAATGACGCCTGTGGTTTAGGTTTAGCAGGTAGGTTAGCCTGTGAATATGCGCGTTTACCTAGCTGGAATATTATCGGTCAGACTGCTAGCCTGTACACGTGGGTAGGTCTTCAAACAAGCAACTGCCAAGTAACGTGTTAAACGTAGCTCATAGAATTCGTTACCATTTTCGAGGCTCTAGTTTGCATACTGCTCTATTCTCCGAAAGTTAGCTGTGAGTTTTGGAAATAGAAGTACGTGAAAATATAAAAGCTTCAACTAAAAATTTTTTTGGCAATTGCAAGAAGTTTTTTAACACCGAATATAAATTTGTTAGGAAGTCTTATCTGAAAGTGTTTGTATAGAGAGTAGCGATGTCTGGAAGTGAAAGATGGATGATAAACATTTCAGACAGGAAGAGATTAGAAGCTTTTGAAATGTGGTGCTAAAGAAGAATGTTAAGTTTAGATGGGTAGAACATGTAACTAATGGGGAGATACTGGATAGAATTAGGGAGAAAAGAAATTTGTGGCACGGCCTGACTAGAAGAAGGGATAGGCTGTTAGAACATATTCTGAGACATCAAGGTATCACCAGTTTTGTTTTGGGGGGACGTATTGAGAGGTAAAACTTGTAGAGGGAGACCAAGAGGTGAATACAGTAAGTAGATTCAGAAGTATGTAGGTTGCACTAGTCATTCGGAGAGGATGAGGCTTGCACGTGATAGAGTAGCATGGAGAGCTGCATCAAACAAATCTTCGGACTGAAGACCACAACAACAACAACTCGGAACCACCACTTTATCCTGCTCCTTCCACATCCCTGCAAAGTTCCGCGAGGAGATCCCAACCTCGAGCGCATTGCTGCGCACTCTTTGTCGCTCTGCCTGACATGGAGCTAGCGAGTGCCCTCCTGTTTTACCTTGAGGCCCGGCTCCCCGACGTGGCAGCGCCGCCCACTGGTGACGTCACGGCCGGTCCTCGCCCACAGCGTCTCGTGGGCGCTGGCTGTTGCGGAGGCGCCGGTCGCCTGGACCAGTGGCTGCGTCAGGGGCCCAACACTGACCGGTTACTGACCGCGCCCACGGTTGTTTCCTGACGCTTGCACTTCGGTTGCTTGTAACAGATGGATCGTCGTTCTCAATTAATGGCCCGCTTCGGACGAGAAGACTTTACATTAGACCTGACTCTGACAGTTTTCAAATTAAATATACAAGTAGCTTTAACGAGGTGGTTTTACTCCTCTCTCTCACTCCAGCACGCGTTTTGAACGATTAATGAGTTCGGTAATTTAAATAAATCCATCTGATGATGGATTTATTTAAATTATCGAACTCATTAAAACATTCTATTCTGTAACCTTTTGGAATCAAGCACTAAAATAGTTTCTCGTTCCTGTTGCTACACAGTGGCACATCTCGAGTAAACTGTTTGAACAAATCGTATATATCGTTCACTACAAAAAATCCACGAGACGAAGAAGGTGTAATCTCCAAAATGTGTAGCGGGAACATGAATATATCTGACTACGTAGACCTTTGTGTACTTGAACTGCTTTCTGAAGTCAACAGTTTTTTATTTTCGGTAAACGCCCTATACCACATTAGGGCATGTTGGTTCAGTCCGAAAATACAGACGATAAAAACAATCTGGAATCCGTGCGTCAAGAATTCGTCAGTGTTGTTTACATTTTACTTTTATGTATTGTACTGTACCTTAAATTTTATCTTGTGTTTCCTGTTGCTGCCAATCAATTTAAGTTGTAGGTCTACAATAAATGCAGTATGCTACCTGCAACACAAGGATGCGTAGACAATAACTGCGTCTTAATTTTGGACTAAACT
Source organism: Schistocerca piceifrons (assembly GCF_021461385.2). Lineage (NCBI taxonomy): Eukaryota > Metazoa > Arthropoda > Insecta > Orthoptera > Acrididae > Schistocerca > Schistocerca piceifrons. The sequence continues at coordinate 186,531,111 of NC_060139.1, forward strand.
AATATATACCGGTGCCTCTCTCCTAAGAGTCGTTAGGTGTATTTTCTCTGGTGTTTCGCCAGATATTTGCAGTTACGTTTTTGCATTGCGCAGCTGTATTCAGCCCAAACATTTACTGAACACGTCTTTCATGCGACGTCCAGAGAGCATCGGTTTTGATCCAATTACAAACAAAATTATTTTTAAATCGGAATTTTACGTGCCAGATCGATAGAGCACTCCCGAATTAGCCTAATCCGATATTTGAGAGGGGAGGGGGAAAGGTATATATACTCCCTCAAATATCTAGGTTGATCTACATTTACATATATACTCTGCGAGCCGCCTTGCGGTGTGTGGCAGAGGGTACTTGTGGTACCATTATCTTTTTCAGCCCCTTTTCTGTTCCTTATACGAATGACGTGTGGAAAGAATGACTGTCGGTAAAGGACCAAGGAGGAAATCTCTATGTAAACAAGAATCGTTCCGATGCTTAGAAACAGTTGGTGACGTTGTAGTCGACAGTACGCTGCTAAACGACTGCTGGAGGCAAGCTATAAGCACCAAGCTACCTAAATCGCGCTCAAGTGTGATTACACTTTTGGGTGCGTTCATGCCATTAGTTGTGGCAGTAACGATGTTTGTCACAATTGAACAGTGACACTGATAACATCTACAGAAGTTTAGGATATTGAATTTCCGCACATCGATAATGAATCTGTAGAGACTGTATCCCGTCACATATTGTCAACACACTTCCTTAAAAGAGCCATAACGCTAATGGATGCTATATTCTGCCGGAACATCACGAGAAAACTGACAAGTATCTAATTTTAAATTTTCTAACTGTAAATTGGTATGGTGTGACTCACTGGGAGATCTGCCACGCTAACTGGAACAAGGTTTTCTTCCTTCGCGCACAATGGGACGTTTCCTTCTGTAACTGTAGGACTCGTGCCCTAGCTGTTTCTGTTGGTGTAGGTGTGTAATGTGTTATGTTGATGATGATGATGCTGCTGCTGCTGCTGCTGCTGCTGATGATGATGATGAAGCCCGGTACCAGCGCATGGCCAACTTATCTCGAGTAGCATCAAGGACGCCGTCGGGCTAAGGTCCCAATCCGAAGGGCGGATCATCCCGTGTCACATGGCCTCACTCTCATGAGAGAATGTATGGTTTGGAATTTTACCCAGATCAATGACGCAAAGTCTGGCGATCAGAAACGGTGCGCTACCATCTCTTTCCTTACCGGCCAAAACTAACCGTGAAAATTTCTGTCACCCCTTTTCGAGTCGGCGTTTCCAGAGTCAAGTGCCATCGCATGAGCTTGTGTTGGTGACCTCAGCTATGGTGGAAAGTCGCCTCTTATTTGATTCAAAGATTTGCAAGCCGGAGAGGAAGTTACGAAAGGTAAGTTACTAACTGAAGTGTGTTTATGTTTCAATATAGTCTAATACATTTGGAAAGCGCGTGGTGAATGGCAACTACGGGACATTTCAGTACTTTCGAATAAATTTTAGAGTGTGGTCGTTTCAGTGTGCCTCGCCAAAGATGATCCACGTTTATTTACACGCTTTGCAAACCTTTGTACAACGAATGGATGAGGATACTTGAAACAAATATCAGTAACCTCCTTTACTTTGCTTCTTCGCCCCCATTCGAAAAAGACTTCTGTCCCCCGTCCCAAATTCTTTTTCTTTTTGTTATCTGCGTGAGATCGACGATGTAGACAACAGAAGTGTTGAACAGACTACCTATCACGAACATTGGTTCTCTACACTTTCCCAACTGCTCTCTAAGAGAACAAATTCGCTGTTCTTCCGAAGATTCCACTTTGTCTCCCAGAGCATATCCATTACTTCTTCGTACGCTCTGACTACTTAAGATTCAAGCAGCCGGCCACTGAATACTTTCCATGTCTGCTATCAAGCGTATTTCATATTGACTGCATTTACTGCAGCAGTACTCTGTACCAGGTATAGTAGATCAGTGAGTGACGATTTCACAACAAAGATCAAAGCCACGCGTCTACAACTGTGACTAATTATAGCTATTCGCAAAGAATCACCAGTTATGCAGTGGTAATCTATTTAAATTATTACATATAAGCCTGCGAGAAGAGATGTAACTGCAGGAAAGTACACTCGAACACAGAAAAAGGACGCACCACTAACGAGCTATGCAGTTTGGTCGCAAATTGATATTCACACACGTACCGACGGAAAAGGCAAAATTTTAAACTTTCGCAGCCGATGTATGAATGTGTGACACAACACTGCTACTTCACCGCGCAAATGGCAAGGATCGTAAACAGAGGACATGTCGATACCAGGGCGTAAAGTCTTCGCGAATTTGATTTTGTGTGCTCAGTTTGACAGTAACTACGCCTCACAAACAGGCGCATGAACAATATATGCAAATGTCAGCATTTGAGAGAGGACGTGTATTTGAGCTCAAAGAATTCGGTTGGAGTAATCGGCGAATCTCTCGATATTTGAATTGGAGCGATGCTATTATTCGACGATGTTAGCGGGGCTGGGTGAACCATAGCCTAACACACATTCAAAAAGTAAGCGGTCGACCGAGAGAGACGACAGAATGAGAGGCCCTCAGGGCCCCGGAGTCGTCATTATCATCGATCCGACGTGCAAGTGGTGCTTCAGTGACCACAAGGATCATTAATAGGCGGCTCACAGAAAGGGGGCTGAGCTCACGGCGCCCCTTGCGCTGACTATCGTTGACCTCTGGACACCAACGAGCCTGTCTGCAGTGGTGTCGGGCACATTCAGCCTGGAGTCTCAGTGACTGGACTAGAATTGTCTTCAGCGATGAGTCCCTCTTCAAATTGAGCCCCGATAACCAGCAAAGACGTGTCTCGAGACGCTCAGGACTGCAGTGGAATACCAACCTGACTGTCGCCACGGAGAATAAAAGTAAGCTCCGCGGCTGTCGCCCGCCATATGGCCCAACAACTGTGAGTGATGGTCTGGGTTGCCATTCCCTTTAATAGATATGACGCCTTTGGTTGTCATCCGTGGCACGCTTAAATCACAGCGGTACATCTGCGATCTTCTACGCCCCGTTTTGTTGCCCTTCGTGGCAAACCATCCTAGGCTTGCATTTTAGCAAGAGAGTTTCTATTGATTTTCTTCGTGCTCGCAGGCCCTACTTGGCCAACAAGGTCGCCGGATCTCTCTCCAATTGAGAACGTTTGAAGCATCATGAGCAGGGCCCTGCAACCAGCTCGGGATTGTGACGATCTAACGCGACAATTCGACAGAATTTGACACGACATCACTTAGGATGACATCAAACAACTCTATCAATCAATGCAAACCCGAATAACTGCTTGCGTAAGGACCAAGGTGGACCAACGCGTTATTGACTTGATCGATTTGTGAAGATCTCTTTTGAACAAATCATCTAATTTTTCTGAAATTTTAATCAGTGGTTTGTTTTTACAGATGCATAATAGCTACCTATCTCTATCTAGCTCGCGGTTTGAGGCGCCATGTCAAGGATTGTGCGTCCCCTCCCGCCGGAGGTTTGTGTGTGTGTGTGTGTGTGTGTGTGTGTGTGTGTGTTTGTGTGTGTGCGTGCGTGTTGTTCTTAGCATAAGTTACTTTAAGCTTAGGAATCCGTCTCGTTCGGATAACTCCGTCGTGGTGCGTTGTTTTCTTTTCCCCTAAAGTGTATATTGTAATTCATTTTTATTAATGAATGTAATTTAATGGAATTCTATGAGTTTCCGTTAGACGACTTGAACAAAGCTGTTTTGTGATGACACGAGTCACTGAAAGCTTATAACAACAGATAGAAAAAACACGGAAAGAGACTACAAAAGTTATTACAAAGATTGACAATGCTTCATGCAATTGGAAAAAAAAGAAAGTTACAGTCCGAGACTAAACTATTTCAAGGACCTCTTGTATAGCATAAAATGAGTGGGCTACAGGGAATCCTATTAACGTATGTTGCAGAAACCTACGGTTTGTAATGAGATTTCTCAGTCCTATTGGTAGTCCGTCGAAAAATGAAAAAAATGGTTCAAATGGCTCTGAGCACTATGGGACTTAACTTCTAAGGTCATCAGTCCCCTAGAACTTAGAACTACGTAAACCTAACTAACCTAAGGACATCACACACATCCATGCCCGAGGCAGGATTCGAACCTGTGACCGTAGCGGTCGCGCGGTTCCAGACTGTAGCGCCTAGGACCGCTCTGCCACCCTGGCCGGCGAAAAATGAATCTGAAGCTACAGTGCAGTTGAGAGTTCCCCAAGTGTCATTTCCTTTTGAACGAGTCCATATTATGCCAGCACGAGAATGTTAAGTAAATTTAATTAATCCACGAAAGAAGTGGCTTACAAAACACTTATTCGGCCGGTTCTTGATTATTGCTTGTCAGTCTGGAACCTTTACCTGGTTGGATTCATACGAGTAAAAGAGACAGACAAGATCCAACGAAGAGCGGCGCGTTTCGTCTCGGATCTCTTAGTCTGCACTACAGCTTTGCCGCGAAATGCTCCACAAACTCCTGTGGCAGCCGCTGTAAGACAGGCGTTGTGCATCACTAAGAGGTTTAGTCTCGAAATTCCATGATAGTACGTTCCGGAAAAATTCGGGCAGCATGTTACTTCCTACCACAGACGTCTCGTGAAAAGACAACGAGGAGAAAATTCGAAAAATTAGATGTCATAGATGTTTAATTCAGATTTTCTCATTTGCTCATCACTTTAATTACCGTCTAATGTTACTAGTAATTTACACCTTTTAGCCTGAATTAAGTGTCCTCGTTTTGCTGTGATGTCTTACATCCTCCGCGTTTTTCACACTGAATGATATCACCTAACCACAGGGGGTCTTTAAACAAACAGTACGTCGCAACGTCTTGGCTGCCTAGCGTGGGAACCATCACAAGGTGTCGAACGCTTTGCGACCTGTGAAGTCAACGTGGAGTTTCCGACCACAAATATTTTAGCCGTGCGTTTCCCGACCTTCAGAGGGTGCAGCAACATAGGGAAGCCTCTGCTCATGGTTTTCATGTAAGAACATCCCCTTTACATTTTATCCAGGCTTAGGAACTGACTATGCACATAGTAGGACCAAATAGGCACGTTTTTAATTGTATTTTATCTTTTTTCTTTCTACAACATTACTACGTTACTTCTTATTTCATGACTTTTAATTTCTCACTCAGACATCGATAGACTTTAATGATCATCTTAAATCCCCCGAGCCGTTACGCAGATCTTGACAAAAAGTTCAAAATAATTATAAGAATGTATGAAGAGGACCAGTGGACTCTTTTAATTTCAAATGTATCATTTACTGCTTCCTTCTTCGCATAATTTTTTTAGAAAGTATACGTTCGGTTCCTCAGGTTTTATTGAGCGGTTAAGTCATTCCACATTTGAAATGGTGGAATTTCAAATATATCATTTACTGCTTCCTTCTTCAGATAATTTATTAGACAGACTAATGCTTCTTTTATTGAGCGGTAAAGTTATTCCTTATTTCAAATGGTGTACCAGGATGTTCCATCCATAGATTTTCCATGCACTCTGCGAATTTCATGACCTTTCCTCCAGTGGGCGTTACCTCCATTATTACTAGTCACACTCCAACAACACTTTCCGGTGGAATATGTGCGAGCGCAACATACATGCGGTAAAACAGTCGGACTTCTTTCCTCTCTTTGTTAAACTGAGTTCTTTTATTTTATTCCACAGACATTGGTTGAAATCAAAACTGCAACCGGAAAGGGATATTTTGCAAAAAACATGGCTTTTATCGCTTTAGTTGTAGCCTTTCCAAAGTCTAGCACTGCAGTTTTCGTGACTGTGCAGGCATTTTATTTTTCAGTCCATAAAAAAATATTTCCTATGTATTTTGACTTTTGTCAAGAAGCAAAGTAAGTAAAACGGGAAATACCTTCGTCTACTCTTCTGTGCTACCACTGTCTACGTGCATGGTGTATATTTGTTTGAACTATTTCGAACGAATGTCAAATGTCCCGTGCATAAGAACAGTTCCATTTTCATTCAGGATTTTCTCCGCTTCTTCAGAACCGAACACCAGGATTCAGTTAATTTCAAGATATATCCGCTCACTGGAATATGAAAACTAGTGTCAGAGCAAACTAGTGCCGTTCTGGATCGTAGTAATAGCTTCCCTTCATGCTTTACACAATACATTCCTTGTTTTGTCGTAATTTGACATATTTGCGACGAAATGTAAAGCTTTATCTTTCAAATCAAATTTGGAAAACAGGCATTGTCTTTTCTTAGTGGACTTTCTTCCTGCAGTTACGCCTTGTTTCTTATTCTGTCCATCTGCTTCATAAGGTGGGTAAAAACGTTGCTGCTCAGCCATGATTCTGCCATTTGCAGATTTTAAACGGCCTCTGCACTTATTCCCTTTCGGAAATCACGCACAACCAGTTCCTATATTCATCACATTTTCTATGCAGCCTTTAGCGATGTTAATAGTAATATTTCGGTCTGAATAGCATCATTTATCTCAATGAGACATTTCTTAGCTCTTTTTTTCATCGGTGTTCTTACTGGTTTGATGCGGCCCGCCACGAATTGCTGTCGTCTGCGAACCTTTTCATCTCAGAGTACCAAGTGCACCTTAATTATTTGCTGGATGTATTCCACTATCTATAGTTTTTTTTAGTTAGATAATAAATGAAATATCAATCTTAGACTTTTTCCTTGCATGGAGACTTCAATGCAAGTATAGACGACGATCACGTGGAACAACACAAAGAGTCTATTTAACAAGTTTATTTGCGAGCCATCTTCCGCAGCAAGCTTAGAAATACTTGTTTTGTAAATAAAACCGCCTTTTCCTGCTGTTACTTAATTTATTTACCCCAGACGCGTTTCGCCCTTATCTTGTTCTAAGGCATCATCAGTGGAATCTATACCGATATAGTTTTGTTAGTTTTAGATTATTAAACAGTTCACGTTGCGATTTTTTATGTAAAAAAAGTAATAACTTACGATTTGCTGATTCGCGTTTCGTCTCATCTGGTCTGTAGGTCTCACTACTACTTTATTACTGACATATAAGCACAACTTTGCGTTCTGACCTCCTTCACACTGTTCACCATGTTTCTCCTTTTTCGTGGTGTACTATTGTTCTTTTGCCACTCGATATAACTATTTCGTCGGACACTGCTTTTAACAGCGTTAATATTGCAACTCCATTTCGTGTTTTCTTCTTGTGGCATGTTTACCTACTTGTTGCCAACCTAACGAAGTGTATGTTCAAGACTAACTTCTATTCATGATGTTTATACTGTGTGTGTGTGTGTGTGTGTGTGTGTGTGTGTGTGCGAGAGAGAGAGAGAGAGAGAGAGAGACCCCTCCACAGGATTGAACCTGTCAAATCAGCTGTCACCAAAGCTTTCAATCGTTAGTACACAATACAATTTAGAAGTTAGTCTTGAACATATACTTTCGACCAAGGCTCCTACATACTGAGATTCGGTGATTATAAATGCTGTAGAAATAAGAAAGTCCGAGAAAATTCCAGTCGTGACAGGAGATATAATCTTAACGGAAGCGAGCTGTCGACGCAGAGAAGAACCAGATATATTCGTCTCAATGTTTACGCCACGACGGTAGCGGGACACCACCAGCGACATACTGACACCATGTGCGTCAGCAGTGGGCAATCACTGGACTATATAAGGCCACCACAGCAATAGTTTGACAATCAGTTGCTCCTGACAAAGACGATGAGGTAATGTTAGAGGTGCGGCCATGCCGCTTATTGTGTGTTAGTTCGGACGGTGCAAGTTCCGCCACGCGATCTATTGCCGACAAGTTTTTTGTGTTCGCGAAAAATGTAACTATATGTTTATGCAGTCTAATTTATTGCATTCTTATGATTATTCCCCTTTATTTATTTGTTGCCCCCCTCCCACCATTCTCTTAAACATCCTTTAATCATATAGCCGACCTGAAAATTGGCTACGAATCATAAGGAATCAGATACGGTAGAGGCAGCAGGAGGCAACGTGGCTGTCGACCTTACTATGAGCGTGAAGAAACTGAAGTAGATAATGACGACAGTGAAAGCGACGAAGAAACGAATTGCACTAATGGAGACCCTATGTTTGTTGAATATCGTAAAAACCGTCGAAATTGATTGTTTTTCCAGAATAACTTCTTCAGACATTACTGATAGTATTGTAAAATATACTAATATTGTCAGAGAGGTCAAAAGGAATATCCACCCAGATGGTCATGAAAGAGACTATAACCCTATCAATAGAGTTGAGGTATTGGCAGTTTTTGGAACGTTGCTTCTGGTGGTTATAAAACCGGGAAACCCTACAAATTTGTCGGAATTCTTCACTGCAAATAGGACTGGACTCACCATCCTATGAGCCAACAGTGAGAATCCCTTCCGATTTCTGATGTGATGCTTCCGATTTGATAACGTGAAAACTAGAAAAGACAGGGTAAATATTGAGAAGTTAACACCTATTCGGAAATGTTCACCACATTCGCTGAAAAACTGTCAAAAATCTTATTCCCTTCGCTAATTTACGATAGTAGACGAGATGTTGGTCTGCTTTAGAAGGAGATGACGATTCCTTCAGTGTATGGCAATACGGAAACAAAGTGTATTTACGCTGTGTGGGACGCGCGTTTTTTTTATACGTGCGACACAGTTTTCTTCTGTGGGAAACAAATATCGGGCTCCTTTACCACGTCAAATAAACTTTGGTATGCATTTGTGTGATTAGCTGACCCAATAAAACAGTCAAATCGTAATATTACAACTGACAACTACTTCAGTAGCTATCCACTTGCAGTTATTTCCTAACAAACGGTTTGACTTTCTTAGCAACAAAAAAAGAGAACATCTGCTGTTTGCCATATTCAGGGTGATTATAATTAAACTTTCAAACCGCTGTATAAATAACACCACGGGACGTCAAATTGCAACGGAATATTATTGGAGAAGGGGGAAAACGTATGACAGAAGAAAAAAAAATAGAGTGAAAATGTGTCAGAATGCGTAAATGAAAACACCTGTCATGCGCACGACCTATTGAAGTTGGTATAAACACGCCGGGTACACGGCTTTTCCTCCTTTCGTCTCTGCGACGTTCGCCATGGCTGTTTCAATGCTGGATCGCGCTCTACTTGTAAAGCTGTATTACAAGAATGATGACTGTGCACACGTCGCTCTGCAGAAGTTCCGTACACTGAAGGGTTTGAAGAAAGGCGTTGGTTCGATGACTGCCGTGCGTCTGGAGAAAATTATTCGGAAATTCGAAAAGACGGGTTCTTTTGTTGTGCAACCTGGTAGAGGGAGAAAACGAATTGATTTGACGTCCGTGGAAGCAGTGGCCACAACAGTGCAGGAGGAGACGAGTGGTGGTGTGCAAACGTGTTGTGCACGGAGAATTGCCCTAACATTGGACATACCCTGAGCACGGTGCGTAAAATCCTTCTTTGCTATCCATTCAAAATTACTCATGTGCACGAGTTGATTCCTTTTTACCTGCCAGTAAGAGAGACCTTTGCTTTAGAATTTCTTGCTCGCATGGAAGTGGACAATGATTGGCCGTGGAAGATTTTGTGGACAGACGAAGCCCACTTCTGTCTGACAGGATATGTCAATACACAGAATTGTCGAACATGGGCAACGGAAAATCCACGCGTGGGTGTGGGTATATGGCATTATTTATCATGGGACCATATTTTTTTCGAAGAGACAGGTGCTTCCGGTCCTGTTACTTGTACCGTCACTGGTAAACGCTATGAGTGTCTTTTGCGCAAGCACGTCATTTCAGCTCTCCAACGGCGTGGATGTGTGGATGGGATCAATTTTATGCAAGATGGCACACCTCCGCACGTTGCAAATCCAGTTAAGCAGCTGCTGAAGTGCCATTTCGGAAATGCTAGAATTATCAGCCGCCATTTACCTACAGCCTGGCCGTCCCGATCACCTGATCTTAACTGGTGTGACTTCTGGCTGTGGGGCTCTCTGAAAGATGTTGTGTTCAGTGTTCCGATTGCAAACTTAGGTATATTGAAGGCACGCATTGCGCAACACATTCTGAACCCGGAAACACTTTGATCAGTTGTGGAACATGTTGTTTCTCGATTTCAACTTTTTGCAGAAAACAGTGGACAGCATATTGAACAGGTTTTGCGCCAGTTACATGGAAATTAATAATCCGATCTGATTTTGATTGATGGTTTTTTATGCGGTTTTTGGCCTCAGGACAATTAAAAACTGATTTTTCCCATCCAGTGTGATATGACTTTGCCGTGGTGGATGGGCTTATGTAACTAACAGTATCACACCTGTACATCCATGCACACTGAGCAGTACTGTTTGATTAACGTCTAACGTACACCTTAGGCATTGTTGTATGTGTCATTTGTCATTTATTGTCGACCACTATTAAATTATCACGCTTACAGCGCCATCTATTGCTACATTTTGTAACTATTTATTTTTCTTCTGCCACACGTTTTCCCCCTTCTCCGATAATATTGCGTTGCAATTTGACGTCATTCTGGCCAATGGTGTTATTTCTGCAGTGGTTTGAAAGTTTAATTTTAATCACCCCGTATATGAGAGGAACGTTTGTAAAAACCACTCCACGAAAGAATTCTTTCCATCAGAGCGCTGAGAAAGAAGTGTGTGAAAACTGGAGGTTTGTAATTGAAATATTGCATAGTACAAATTTAAGAAGATGCAAATTGTTTTGTTTATTGTATAAGTGTTGTTTTACAAAATTAGGGCTGTGGCACGAGAGTTCCTGGGAAAATACAACTTTTAAGATTATTTATATTGCGTTGTAGGGTAAATTTGGTTTCTTGTTCCCATTTAATACTTTTCCTCTTTTTGACATGTTGTCGAAGTATGGTTGCTGTAGAAAGTCTGATGGTCTTTCGCTATTTCTTGTATATGACATTTTTTAGGATGTTTCTAGGCAACAAAGTAGGGGGCCCAAATCACTTCTAGTAGGTTAGGACCAATATAAGCCCTGAAAGTTTATGGAAGAGGCTGCAAATCGCTATATATCTATATTCCTGAATTTATTCTCCACTCCTAGGAAACTTAAAATTAAATTAATGTAACATACTAAAGCCAGTATTTGACATAAAAGTTAACGCTGCAAAAAGAGAAGTACAAAAAGTGGTCATAATTTCGTTCCCCGTAAAAGTTCTCGAAAATACAATTAATTTTAATGTTTTTTCCATTATAACATTTCCAAACACTTTCATTATTATAAATCACTTGAAGGCCATGAATGAACAATGTTTTAAAGTTATTTTCAGCGTTCTAATCATGTCTCACATTTGAATTTGTATGTCTGGGTAGAGAGGAGCGAGTTTCGTGATAACAAATCAAGCATTTTGTGCAACAAATCCAATTCTCTCCGCTTACAATTTCACATAAGAGAAAGTAAAATAATTTCTATGAATAGCAAAGAAAATGAATTTTTAAATAACAGTTTCAAATTTCGTCCTCGGGACGAAAATAGGAAGTACAAGGGGGACAAAATTACGAAAATCCCCAGATATACAGTATTGTAATGGCCGCTAGAACAACATAGGCCAACCGTCGACAAGAGCAATTACACGTCAGAAACAACAATTACTGAAATAAAGCCGAATATTTGAACACAAGCCAGTGCTCACGCTGGGAACAGCAGGGTGTTAATTTGACAGCTGCACTAACTCACCTCAGTGTAAAAGGATGTATTGTCTTTTACACGGAAGCTAAACGTTCTGCACACAGCAGACCCTCTCAACAAAACTATGGACCGAGATCACGCATGCACGCAGAGTTAAACATTTCATACCAAATGTGGAAATCGAAAATTCCCAGGGTGAAGAAACGGGGGGGGGGGGGGGGGGGGGGAGGAACGATATTACGGCCCGTTCCCTTAATTTTTGTTGTGTAAAAACTTTTTCAACGATTTTGTTATACACTGAAGCGCCAAAGAAACTGATATAGGCATGTCTATTGAAATACAGAGATATGTAAACAGGCAGAATACGGCACTTTGGTTGGCAATGCCTATATAAGACAAATAGTATCTAGCACAGTTGTTAGATTGGCTGTTGTTGCTACAATGGCAGGCTATCAATATTGAAATGAGTTTGAACGTGGTGTTATAGTCGGCGCACGAGCGATGGGACACAGCATTCCGAGGTAGCGATGAAGTGGGGATTTTCCCGTACGACCATTTCGCGAGTGTACCGTCAATATCACGAATCCGGTAAAACATCAAATCTCCGACATCGCTGCGGCCGGAAACAGATCCTGCAAGAACGGGACCAACGACGACTGAAGAGAATCGTTCAATGTGACGGAAATGCAACCCTTCCATAAATTGCTGAAGATTTCAATGCTGGGCCATCAACAGGTGTCAGCGTGCGAACTATTCAGCGATACATCATTGATATGAGCTTTCGGAGCCAAAGGCCCCATTCTTGTAACCTTGATGACTGCGCGGCACAAGGCTTTACGCATCGCCTGGGCCTGTCAACATCGATATAGGGCTGTTGATGACTGGAAACATGTTGCCTGGTCGGACGAGTCTCGTTTCAAATTGTATCGAGCGGATGGATGTGCGCGGGTATGGAGACAACTTCATGAATCCATGGACGCTGCATGTCAGTAGGGGACTGTTCGAGCTGGTGGAGGCTCTGTAATGCTGTGGGGCGTGTGCAGTTGGAGTGATATTGGACACGTGATACGTCTAGATACGACTCTGACAGGTGACACGTACGTAAGCATGCTGTCTGATCACCTGCATCCATTCATGTCCATTGTGCATTCCGATGGACTTGGGCAATTCCAGCAGGACAATGCGACATCCCACGCGTCCAGAATGGCTACAGTGTGGCTCCAGGACCACATTTCTGTGTTTAAGCACTTCTGCTGGCGCCGGCCGGAGTGGCCGTGCGGTTCTAGGCGCTACAGTCTGGAGCCGAGCGACCGCTACGGTCGCAGGTTCGAGTCCTGCATCGGGCATGGATGTGTGTGATGTCCTTAGGTTAGTTAGGTTTAATTAGTTCTAAGTTCTAGGCGACTTGATGACCTCAGAAGTGCTCAGAGCCATTTGAACCGTTTGAGCCACTTCCGCTGCCCGTCAAACTCCCCAGACATGAACATTATTGAGCATATTCGGGATGCTTTGCAACGTGCTATTCAGAAGAGATCTCCACCCCTCGCACTCTTATGGATTTATGGACAGCCCTGCAGGATTCATGATGCCAGTTCCCTCCAGCACTATTTCATACATTAGTCGAGTCAACGCCACGTCGTGTTGCGACACTTGTGCGTGCTCGCAGGAGCTCTGCACGATATTAGGCAGGTGTACCAGTTTCTTTGGCTCTTCAGTGTATAAGTTTGTAAAAATTACTTCTGCTTTAACCTAAATAAATGATTTCTTGAAGTCATTGATTTAACCCTATAGCTCGATAATGCATGAACGTTCGAAAACGATAACCAACTCGTGGCGGTGGAAATGCCACCGCGCGAGCGCGAACGTTGCTACAAATAGCGCGAGCGCCTGAAAGTTGAGTGAGTGCTTAGCGCGTGCAGCTGATTCATTCACTTGGCGCGCTTGAGTGAGCTGCTAGCTAGGGCGGTAGGTTTGTCGCCCCTGACAGAAACCTCTGTATCCAACGATGCCTGGCAGCGACAGCGTAACCGTGGGAATGGCTCGCACCATTTAGCGGGCGCGTTTCTGACTGCATTGAAGCGCTATCGTTGGCATCGTCGTGGAACGAGGCCGCTGCTTCCCGCCTCGCGCTATCACGCATCACCAGCAATGCGGTGACTCTCTCTCTCTCTCTCTCTCTCTTTGTACGTGAGTAAATTTTCTACACGTCAGTTGACCAAAATAATTAAAAGTTGCGCCCAAAAAGTTCGCTGAATCGACCTATATGTGAATGGCAGAGTGTTAAAAATACGTTAAAACGCAGTCTTAAAATGGCAAGATCGCTACGTAGCGACGAAGAAATTAGGCTGCGCTCAAGGTGGCATCGACAACTGTCGTCAGACGCCGTTGCCACATGTCGCCCAATAACATTGGACGACAGCTTGGTCACAATGCGCCCGATCGCCTTCGTGAGTTTTTGGTGGCGTCAAGTAGGTTAGGTTTTTAACAACCTTATATGAGTTACGTTTTAATCGCTAACAGTGGAATGGATACCACAGCGCCTCTGTGCTTGGTGGCGAGTGCTACATGTGGCTTTTGCCATTAAAAAGATGCCGAATGCATGCGAAGAGCTATAACTGTCTCGTCAAGAACGTGGCGAGTACTGCACAGTGTCCTCAGTTAATGGAATTACTAGGCAAGTCTTACGAATGTAAGAGATGGAGAGAGAAACGTTCCGTTATTACATACTCGAAATGGTTCGGGATGACCTTCCGAAGCAAGATTACAAGCACACTGATTTTGCTAACTCTACTTGAAGTTGTCCAGACATATGTCAATTAATCTTCAACGAATGTCTTTCAGTATACATTTGAAAGACAAACACTAGGTTCAGAATAAGATACTCTGGACACCTTTCGTACTGAAAAGTGAAAATACATCCACCACATTTGCAGACCACTTCATGTAACAGAATCACCACACTACTGGCATTAAAACGGCAGTAATCAGAAATAATAATCGCAGACAGCAAATGTCCACCTACCACAACCTCCCCCCCCCCCCCCCCACAAAAAAAGATCCGCTCCAGTAACGGTAAGCATAAGATACATCCTTATCACTTCAACAAATTATTTTTTTAAGGTTATAACTTACACCTAAAATACCCGATAAATATTTTCCCTACTTGTCTTTTCCAATAAACTTGCGACTTCAGTCCATAGATTCCGAATTATATCCCGATTATGATATTTTTCATAATCAGGACAACACGATCGCCTTCTTTGACTAAACTTACGTCTCTCGCAGTGCATCTCTCGTGGTGTGTCGGCCATTGTCACTGAATAAAACAAATTGATGTGAATTTCATCGTTTGTCGCCCGAAGTCTGTACATTCGCTCTATGAAATCTGCAACACTGTGACTGCGCACATAGTGCCGCACTGATTCGATCGGTCGTTGTTGGAATCCACCGATATCGGTGCCGCTGTTAACGTCAGCCGTAAACTGCATCACATTACTCACAAGGTAAATTTCCCGTCGCACCCCCTCAGATTTAGTAGTAAAATGGCCCACTGGATAGCTCGTCAAAAACTGAACATAGTTCCAGCATGAGAACTGCAAAGAAGTGTACTAAACTGTGAAAAAAGAAGCAAAATCGAAACAGTGGATGGTCCAAGCTGATGACGTGCAACATCGAATTTCATTAGCCATGGCGTCGTGGTTACGTGGTAACGGTGATCGACTGCGAAGATGGAGATCTGCGTTCAAATTTCCGTCGTGCCCGAGAAGGGGCATATATGTCTCACAAAATTATGAACTGTCCGCCCGGTCATTGATGTGAATGTTCGCTGTATTCAGATTTGTGTCTGTGTCGTAGTGTAATTAATGCCCGTTCGCAACAGTGAGGTGTGAGGAAGGGACATCCAGACGTACGCACCTCCTATTTGTTCTAACTAATTACCATATTTTCTGTTTGACTCCTGCGTTTGGTTTTGAAGGTTCTGACTCTTGCATTTCGTTTTGAAGGTTCTGACTCTTGCGTTTGGTTTTGAAGGTTCTGACTCTTGCGTTTGGTTTTGAAAGTTCTGACTCTTGCGTTTGGTTTTGAAAGTTCTGACTCTTGCGTTTGGTTTTGAAGGTTCTGACTCTTGCGTTTAGTTTTTAAGGTTCTGACTCTTGCGTTTGGTTTTGAAGGTTCTGACTCTTGCGTTTGGTTTTGAAGGTTCTGACTCTTGCGTTTGGTTTTGAAGGTTCTGACACTCTAATTCCTTTGTTGTAACATAGTTCACACCAATTAGTTGTTTGTTTTCATTTCTGTACGAGGTCTATGCTGCATCTTGCCTGTTCTCACTGTTAATCATATTTACTTGCAATGGTAATATGTTCTTACCTTATGAGTCATATTTTATAACCAGTGTATAGTACGACAATTGCCAAGACTACAGAAGGAGAACAGACACGTCAATGACCGAACGGAAACGTCATGAACACCCAACAAATCGTGCAGTTTACGAAATGCTCGTGCCGAGCCTCCGGGCCATCACAACCTGCCCTTGGTCAAACTCCGATGGATCGTGCTTGTTCCCCATTCTACCCAAGGACAGCATGATCCCTGATACTATATGCATCGTGCGTGTGTCTGATTAGCAGTCATTACTCGCCAGGTGACGCTGCTATCGCCTGGACGGGCTTATGTCGAGAGTAGGACGGTGGTCATAATGTTCTGGCTGATGGGTGTATGTGTGTGTGATATTTTCAGTAGTTACAATGTTTTTCAAGTTCTCATATTCTCATATTTCATTCTCATATCAATTCTTACGTTTTATTCTTACGTTTATTCTTCAGGAATATTTGTTGGATTCATTTATTGTTTTGTACATTCGTTTAGTAATCTTATATGGACATGGGTAGATAAAGGGAAAAAATAAAATAAAAACAATAATAGGGTTTCGAACAAGGGGCGCAGAAGTGCGAATAGCGACGCTAGCCGCTGTGTCACCGCTTCGGTTGCTCTTGCTGTGCGCTAAAATGCACATAAAGTTCCTTAAAAGATTTGACTCTTATTTTCTCAGAATTGGTTGAGTATCTACTAAGGAGCCGAGACACGTTGAAATGAATATACTGGGGCGTATTTGTATGTGGCACCAGAATAATATAAGAATATCAATAAATTAAAATGAAACTAGTATCCTATAAACGATGAAAGTCTCTGATAGGCTCGATAATGCGGATCGCTGACTGTGCGCGAGCGCAGAGCCAAAGATAATGTACAGCTTTGTTGGAGTAAGAGAGCGCTTGGTGCACAATTGTAGGAGGCTGTCTGTGAGGGAAAGACGATGGAGTAGGCAGTCTTTGCGGTGTGCTGTGTGAAGCCACCAAGAGTTAGATTAATGTAGGTATGTCAGTATTGTTGAACATGGAAGCAGAAGTCTTCTTGCAAATAAGGTAAAGATATTCAATAATCGCCGGCCGCGGTGGTCTAGCGGTTCTAGGCGCGCAGTACGGAACCGCGCGACTGCTACGGTCGCAGGTTCGAATCCTGCCTCGGGCATGGATGTGTGTGATGTCCTTAGGTTAGTTAGGTTTAAGTAGTTCTAAGTTCTAGGGGACTGATGACCACAGTAGTTAAGTCCCATAGTGCTCAGAGCCATTTTTTTATTCAATAATCATGATTTCTGTTTTTGCCAGCGCGTTAGTATAGATGAGTTGGCTGAAAATTGGGAATTGTTGAGTAACCCCAGTAGGTAAACGGGTTTGATAAAAAGGCTAGTTAGATATTTCATTTCTGTAATACTTTTAATATTTGTTAACAGAGCTGTGTGTGATTTGATGATTTGCATTTATGTTGGATTAATAAAGTTAGATAATACTTGCTGTTTAAATCTCATTGTTTGTGAAGCAATTGTGAGTAATGTAACTTCAATTGTCAGATTTTCTGAAAAGACGAAGTTAACTTGCAATATAATTTTGCTAAAAATTTTGCTAAAACTGAGTTTTAGTAATTCACCATAATCAGTACCGCCTTCCAGTTCAGGTTATGCATTTTTTTAAAGAAGTTGGAGTTTCGTAACGAGCCATATGAATTTCATGTGCATTTAAAGTATTATGGCCAGCATTGCACGCTGCTGAGCCTGCAGTTAGCATACTTATATTTTTTTTTAGTGAGAGACCAGAATATATCGCGTTCCACCGTTGTTGCTTTACAGGTAAGACAATTTAATTTGTTTGTTATGTGCACAGGGACAAAAGTTATCATTTTTGGACAGGGCCAGATGATGCAGTGCCTAAAGGGCTGAATGTATTTTGCAGTGGCTGTATTCCTGTATTGGTATTGGGAATTGCATTGCTGAATTAATTCGTGTAAAGTTTTGCTAACAATCACACAGAATAAGCACACCACTTATACTTAACAACACGCAACACGACAGTTCGAGTTCAGTACTATTGAACAGTTCAGACATTCATTCAACGTAATCGTAATCTTTCTCTTTCTTTTAGTAAAAAAACGTTACAACGTGTTCGCTTATTTTGACCCCTTTTCCACTGAGTGAAGTTTCTGGGAAATAGACTGTGGCATTGGCTGTGTTCTTCCCGTTAGCATATTTCTCTTGCTACTCAGTATCGGGAGCCCGTACCATATACCACTAAGGGTATAGCGGACGTCCCGGTGATTAAAGTTGTTCTTGAACTTTCCGATCTCAACTGCCTCTCTGTTGATAGAAAGCCCGTTTGTATATGCTGAAAGCCGATGGAGAAATGAACTTGTCCATCATCTAACAGAATCCGCATCGCTACACATTTTCCTCCATCACAGACACCTACACAATCCCTGATAGTATGCGTGGCCCCGTGACGTCTCCATGACGTTATTCGTCAACTCCTAATGATGACGATAGAGAAAGTAGTTGTCAGCTTGCGTACACAAACGAATCTGACGCGGCAATAGAACAGAAACATATATCCTAGAATTTCGCCACGGCCAACGATGTTCTTATGAGGCTACGGTCTTGTTGCTTTCCTGCTCCCCGTCAACATGAAAGCAGAAATCCCTTAGAAGGACGGCCAGCTGACCCACGCCGGGCAGTGCGCCACACGGAAAGTAAGAGAAGCTCGCGGTGGAACTGCTGATCGTTAGCAGCTGTGATTCTGCCCTTGGCCGGCTTCTGGTGTTCACGCCCAAGGTCCACAAGCCTACTGCAGAAACGCAGAAAGCGCCGTTCTAGCAACGTCGGCCTTTCAAGACGAGTAGAGAAACTTTACAACTACTCGTAAAGCTTACCTCGGCAATTGTTTAAGAGAGCTTTTGGTAGAGTATATTGTCGATACAGTGAGTCGTAAACGTTTGATATACTAATTAATGACATGTATTTAGATGAAGTGACTTCTGAAACCAATAACTATTTATACACAATATCGCTTGTTCGCACCTCAGCCCACCTAATTATCCAGTTCGTCCACGCGGAGATGCAGTGCTATTCCACCTAGAGCTGGCCCTGTCTGGAGACCAGCTATGAAATGTTTTGATGCTTAGAATTTTAGCAGCATGTAATAAGGGGGACTGGCAGCTATAAAAGGACACCGGCAAAGTATTTGTCAACCCCCACCCCTCCTCAGGAGAGACAACACTAATACCGTGTAACCCCGCACTCTTGCCTCGATACTGACAATTCGGCAAGGAACACGGTCCAAAAGATTCTTCAGTGATGCCATATGCAGATGCAGCCACTCATTAATTGTTGGAAACCGTAGATCTGCCAAAGTGCGGGGATATTGATAGCTAAGTTTCATCCGCTGTTTCAGATACTCCCAGACATTTTCAGTAGCATCGTAAAAATGCTCCTATCGAAGCACAAAAAGGCAAAAATTTTGGGAAAAATTTTAAAGGTGCTGAGGAAGCTATACCACGTTCTTCAGTCAGGTAGTTAAACAGTAGCATATTCACTTCTTTGTGCTCCGGTTGGAGCATTTTTCCTCTGGTTCCCTTCTTTTCCCTGCCACGGTAGGGTATGTCACACATATGAAAAGGACTTTATGGGTGAGTAGAATTCTGATAGTTTAGTTACGTGCCTGACTTCAACATACAGATTTTGGTACTGGCTCGACGAAAACGTTTAATCAAGAATGCTGACAGACGTGGGAGATATCGCAATAGTCTAAAGGAAGACTATGCTGCAATACAGCTGAGTATTCCGCGAGAAACCTGGTTCTCCCAAATCAAGCTATATAGAAATCGTACCACTACCATAACGCGCATCCGGCTGGGTCACGGCTGTTACCCTTCAGGTCTTTATGGGATGAAAGTTCAGCGTTGCGAAGACCATCCAACTGAAATTGCAAGCCTCAACCATGTGATACACGCTATGACAAGCAACGCTGCAAGTTTCATAAGGCTTTGATGAGAGCAGGAATTCCTCAACCTACATCCGTAACGGACCGGTCCCGACGACTGACCACAACGGACTTTGTCAGTGTTTCCCAGTTCCTGCAAGAAACGGATATCCGGTTATAAGTTAGTCAAAGCTTCCAGCGCGAGAAGTTGTGATACATAGACCGTGCTGAGTACGTGAATGTGCAGACTGTACCATGAAGTTCACTTGGAACTAATGTAATTTCTAATGTGTATTCTGTATATGTTATATTGTATACCAGATCTGTAGTTACTCACTTCTCTGGCTAAAAGGTTAATGCCAAAGGCCAATAAATTATATTAAAAAATTAAGTTATGGGGGCTAGTATTCCATAGTAGGAAAAGGAATAGAAGGAAAAATAGTAGGTGAATATGAACTTGGAGAAAGGAAAGAAAGAGGAAGCCGGCTCGTAGAGTTTTGCACAGAGCATAATGTAATCATAGCTAACGCTTGGTATAAGAATAATGAAAGAAGGTGTATACGTAGAAGAGACCTGGAGATGCCCGAAGGTTTCAGATTGGACACACAGTGGTAAGACGGAGATTTCGGAATTAGATTTTAAATTGTAAGACGTTTTCAGGGGCAGATGTGCACTCTGACCACAGTTTATTGGTTATGAAGTGCTCATTAAAACTGAAGAAACTACAAGAAGATAGGAATTTAAGGAGATGGGACCTGATGAACTGAAAGAACCAGAGGTCGTAGAAGTTTGAGGGAGCATTAGGGAACGAATGGCAAGAACAGGTGAAAGGAATACAGTAGAGGAACAATGGATAGCTTTGAAAGATGAAATAGTGAAGGCAGCAGAAGATCACATAGGTAAAAAGACGAGGGCTAGTAGAAATCCTTGAGTAACTGTAGAAATATTGAATTTAATTGATGAAAGGAGAAAATATAAAAATGCAGTAAATGAAGCGGGCGTAAGGCAATACAAACGTAAGGATCTAGAAGCATATATCACTAGGGCAAAGACAGATGCCGCCTACAGGAAAATTAGAGAGGCCTTTGGGGAAAAGAGAACCAGCTGTATGAATATCAAGCGTTCAGATGGTAAACCAGCCCAAGCAAAGAAGGGAAAGCTGAAAGGAGTATATAGAGGGTCTATCCAAGGGAGATGAACTTGAAAGCAGTATGATACAAAGGGAAGTGAAGGCAGATGAAGATGTGACGGGAGATATGATACTGCGAGAAAAAAAAGTACAAATCTCTGAAAGATTTAAGTCGAAATAAGGCCCGGGAATAGATGACATTCCAGAACTACTGATAGCCTTGGGAGAGCTCGCCATGACAAAACTCTTCTATCTGGTGTGCAAGGTGTATGAGAGCGACAAAATACCTTCAGACTTCAAGAAGAAAATAATAATTTCAACTCCAAAAAAAGCAGGTCCTGACAGGTGTGAAAATTACCGCACTATCAGTTTAATAAACCACGGTTTGCAAAATACATGAATTCCTTACAAAAGAATGGAAAAATTGGTAGAAGCCGACCTTGGGGAAGATCAGTTTGGATTCAGAGATATGTAGGAACACGCAAGGCAATACTGACCCTACTACTTATCGAAGAAATAGATTAAGGAAAGGCAATCCTACGTTTATAGCTTTTGTAGACTTAAAAAAAGCTTTTAAAAATGTTGACTGGAATACTCTTTCAAATTCTAAAAGTGGCAGGAATAAAATACAGGGAGCGAAAGGCTATTTACAACTTGCACAGCAACCAGACGGCAGTTAACAGTTTGCCGGCCGGCGACACGCGAAATAGCGGTCAACGGCCGGCGACACCACAGTGGTGTTGTGAGCAGACTCGCACAGTGGCCGGCGACAGCCCTTTAGTATCTTTTGCATTCTGTTGGTGTTTTGTTTAGGTAACAATAAGTTACACACGTCAACAAGATTTTTTGTTTTTGTAAATACTTGTGCACTTTCATCATGGCAGACGAAAGAGACGACACGATTATTTACGATGAATGCGTGGACGTCTTGTCTGACGATCCGGACGACTTGGCCGATTGGGAAGAAGACATTGGATATCAAAAAAATGAAAATGACGCAGAATCTCCGGAAGATAGTGAAATACGTCCAAGAAGAATTCGGCGAACGCTACGGTTGCCAACTGATTCGGATGCATCAGACGAAGAAGGCAGACTATGATTTACTGAGGACCAGTAATAAATTTGAAGGATCTCCAGGTTCACACATATTTCCCAAAGATAAACAGAGCGTCGTGGATATCGTAGAATTATATACTGGGAACGATCTATTTCAATATATTAGCAACGAAACCAACAAGTACACTACTGGCCATTAAAATTGCTACACCAAGAAGAAACGCAGATGATACACTGGTATTCATTGGACAAATATATTATACTAGAACTGACAAGTGACTACATTTTCAGGCAATTTGGGTTCATAGATCCTGAGAAATCAGTACCCAGAACAACAACCTCTGGCCGTAATAACGGCCTTGATACGCCTGGGCATTGAGTCAAACAGAGCTTGGATGGCGTGTACAGGTACAGCTGCCCATGCAGCTTCAACACGATACCACAGTTAATCAAGAGTAGTGACTGGCGTATTGTGACGCGCCAATTGTTCCGCCACCACTGACCAGACGTTTTCAATTGGTGAGAGATCTGGAAAATGTGCTGGCCAGGGCAGCAGTCGAACATTTTCTGTATCCAGAAAGGCCCGTACAGGACCTGCAACATGCGGTCGTGCATTATCCTACTGAAATGTAGGGTTTCGCAGGGATCTAATGAAGGACACAGTAATAGACGGTGTCCGTGATTGTCCTTAAATCCGCAAAGAAAACCTGCGCCCCAGCCTCAAGCCGCTGCGCACCAACTATGATGAAGAATGCCATCTGGATGACAGTATCAAGGCATTAAACGAATCTATTTCTTAGATACTGAGTCCACTGGATGGAGAGGGCAGTACCCTCTCTCAGAGATAGGGATCACAACATCTGCCATGCTAGTACGTTACCTCCGAGACAACTTGAGGAACAGATGAACCAAAATCCACATGCCTTTCTCTGTTTTGCTTTGAGCGACTCTAGAGTTTCATGGTCATTAGTGACGGCGAACTGCTTCTCGTTTCGCCCGATGGACCGAACAGTGTTGTTCCGTTATGCATCTAGAATTGGTGGGAACTTTTAACAGATGGCCAGCTTGTTCAGCCTTCCGAGGAAAACCGCCTTCCGGTTAGAGGCCTGCACAGATAAACGAAATGCTAACCGCAGCCTGTATCAACTTAGGAGCTGGTGGTAGATTTGCGGTTAGCCTGCATTATTTTCGTCGGTACACTTTGTTTTGAAATTTTGTTGCAAGTCAGTGGCTGCAGTTGTGTAAACGATAAATTGAACAACTTTAAGCTCTCATTTCTTCCACCGTTTATCACAAAATTTACTTTCTTTATGTATGTGTAAATTAGTGCCATTTAAATTTTTTTATATTAAGGACAGTCGCTAACGTTCTAGCATTCAACCAAAAATTCTTTGTTTAATTTTGACATTTTGACTAAAAGAAATTTCGTACCAGACGTCATAGTCATCGTCACCTCCGTCTTCTTGTATCTCTTGGAACTCACCAAATAATTTTCTTCGAGTATCTACCATCCGTTTGCCTGGTGATACGCTCCTTCCGCTGCCACTTTCATTATACTCGCTATTACCCCTTTCACTTCAGTCTGTCCACTGATCCACTCGTATTCCTGTCTCTCTTAGTAATTACTAATGTGCATCTCTCCACTGCTCGCTGAGCAACCTTCAGTTATTTTCTAGGTTACCTCGTTAGAAGTTAATGGCTCACTGCCAGACATCAGAAGTGAAAATAAGCGCTGACTGTACACTCCCCTTTTCTGAGACATCGGAAGTTTAGTTTGAAAAACTCTGTCAATTTCACCAAAAGGAATCCAGTTCATTCTGACTCCAGTTTATTTTCACGATCGTCCTATCGTTGGGTTAGACAGCTGACTGATGTTAATACGTCCAAAACGGAATAAGGAACTAAGAAATAACGCAATTAATCATCGGTATTCATACATATATGTAATAAAAACCGCTTAATTTCTTTTTACGTTTAAAACCAGTTGCTAGTCATTAATCTACTTTAACATCTGAATATGGCATCTCACTGGCTTGCCAGCGGGCTTGAGCGAAATAAAATAGCACTCGCGGACCAAACACAAACCCTTTGACTCTCCAGTTGTATGTCGAGCAATCTTCGGAAAGCTCCACCACTCCAACCTTATAAATTTTATGGATTATGAGTGGAAAAGAAAACATTACCCCAGCGAGTAAAATATCTCGACCTCAGGTCGCATTTCGGATTCTGGGGAGCCTGCACCACTTTCTGCTCTTGTTTTATGGAAAGAACCCGAAAACCTCAAAATTCAAGAAGAAATATGACATAGGAACACAGAACATTAACTCACTGATCAGAACAGGAAAACATCAAGAACTTACTGAAGCACTTGAACACCATAATACCAAAATTTTGGCACTACAAGAAACGGGCAATTACAGAATTTATAAAGGAAAACCAGCAGAGTATCTCTTTGGAAAATGCCCTCTATTGGGTACAACCTTTATTGTTAGAAAAAATATAACGGAGTCCGTAACAAATTTCAGCTCTACGTCCAACAATGACTATCAAATGTCGAAACAAAATGTATACGCTAGTGAATGCCCACGCTCCAACAAATATTGACAATAAAAAAAACCCGAAATGCTCATGCTCCAACAAATATTGACATTAAAAAAAACCGAACAAAATACAGACATTCTCAGAAGAACTAGAAGGCACGATTCAGAAGATTCCAAAGGAAAATGTCATCATTCTGCTTGGGGATTTTAATGCAAACCTCGGCAAGAAGAAGAAATACAAAAAGTCATTGGAGAATACCCAGCGCATAAGAGGACAAACAACAATGGACTAAGACTTGTGGAACTCTGCCAAATCTTCAGCCTCGAAATTATGACACACACTTCAAGAAACATCCCAAAAAGATGGAAGACTTGGAAAACACAAAATCAATTCCTTGGAGAGTTCCAAATTGACCACATAGCCATTTCTAGAAGAGAATTTAAGACAATTCAAAATACTAGCCAAACTAGATGCGGATCACTATCTTGTTAAGTCTAAAATTAAATTCATCCCAGATTCAGGAAGAAATAATAATAAACCTATGGGAAAGCATTTTGAAATCAGGAATATTGAGAGATATACTCAAAATTATTTCAAATCAAAATTGTAAGGTGAGACAGGGGACGAAATGAAGTCTCAAATAATGAAATCTGCAGAAGAATCTCTTCCAAAACTAAACGCAAGAATATCTGGTGGTATGTCATCTTATTCCGTCCGTTGCTTCCTGTCCTCTTTCGCCCCCATGACAGTATTCGATTTCCCTGCGCTCAATATCCAGCACGGTAGCAAGTCCGTTGTGATGGGGCCGTCATGTACCCATTTGGTGGTAGCCCCCTGACAACACAGGGATCAATCACTCTGCTGATGCCTGAGCTGTAAACTCCCCATGTATGCTAAGGAGTAGATGTCTGTCTTCCTGGGGCATCAGGGCTCCCGGCAACGGCCATCATGCCAGGTGGCTTTGCTGTGGCTGGGTGGCACCCGTGGGGAGGGCCCTCGATTGGAGTGGGTGGCATCAGGGCAGATGAAAATTGGGCACAAGCCGGAAATTGGGGCACATGTCTTCCCGCTGCACTTCCAACGCTACATGTCGAGACTACAGACGTCCACTGCATATAAATACTCCCTGTGTACCCCCTCCCACTTATATCAACTGCGGAGAGCAGCAATCTCCCTGCTTGCCAGACTGCACAGTACTCCAAAAGGAGCGGAAAAATCATGCAGTAAAAGACCCTGGACTGGTTTGACTTACCAAGAGGCCAAACGTAAATTTGAACAATTACACCCTGTTCGGTTGATGTCCACATATGCCGCAGCTATGTTCCCATCACAAGTACCAGTCATACCACACTCTGTGCCACGAACAGTGGGCCTTCCGGGCCTGCAGAATACATATGCTCCGTTGGTGGTAGGGGGGGAATCTCCTTCCATTGCTCCCAAAGTACCTACTTCGGGTGCAAGCCCCCCCCCCCCCCCAAATGCAGGGGACATCGGTACCCTCTCCCAGCCAGAGAAGCAACAGCCTCCTCTGGCTCGTCTCGTGCAGAAGGGTCCCTTGGGACCCTCTCTCCCAAGGTCTTCACTAATGCCACAGTGGAGACTGGCCAGTGCTGGGTGAAGAGCTTCACAGGCATCCTCTGTGCCTGAAGCTACTTCGGTTAAGTCCTCCCAGCAAGTCCCTAAAGAGAAGCGAGAGGGCACGCAAACAAAGAAGTCTGCTAAGAAAAAGGACACTCCAGTGGCCCCAACACCACCACTCCACCAGTTCTGCACCTGCGGATGAGGTGGAGATCTCAGCGCCCCTGAGGACCTGGATCTCATTGATGCCTCAACCAGAATAGGAATGGATGCAAATACTCAATCGGTGGCAGCAGGTGACCCTGAGGCATAACTTGCCTCCTTGCACGCTTCATGCCTCCCCAGCCTCACGATAACGTCATCCTCCAGTGGAGCTGCTGCGGCTTTTTCCACTGCCTGGCTGAGCTATGGCAACAGTTAAGCTTTACGCCTGCTTTCTGTATTGCCCTCCAGGAAACCTGGTTCCTGGCAATGCAGACCTCTGGCCTTCGTGGCTATAGGGGATATAACAAGAACCGTAGCTTCTATAATAGTGTGTCAGGTGGAATTTGCATCTATGTCCTGAACGCAGTATGCAGTGAATCTGTGCCTCTTCAAACCCCTCTTGAAGCTGGGGCTGTCAGGATAAGGACGATAGAGGAAATAACTGTCTACAAAGTGTATCTTCCTTCAGATGATGCAGTACCTCTGAACACATTGGCTGCAGTGATTCATCGACTCCCTAAACCTTTCCTACCTTTTTTGGCGATTTTGATGCCCATAACCCCTTGTGGTGTGACACTGTGCTTACTGGCCGAGATAGAGATGTCGAAACTTTCCTGTCTCAACTCGACCTCTGACTCTTAAATTCTGGGTCCCCCACACATTTCAGTGTGGCTCATGGCAGTTACTTGGCCATTGATTTATCCCTCTGCAGCCCAGGACTTCTCCCATCTGTCCTCTAGAGAGCTCACAATGACGTATATGGTAGTGATCCCTTTCCCATCTTCCTGTCACTCTCCCCACCGCCATTTCCCCGGGCGCCTACCAAGATCAGCTTCAAACAAGGCAGACAGGGAAGCTTTCACCTCTGCTGTCACCGTTGAATGTCCCCCACATGGTACCATCAATGTGGTACTTGAGCAGGTCACTAGAAAAATCATTTCTGCGGCGGAAAATACGATCCCATGTTCTTTAGGGCGCTCCCGGCGAAAGTCAGTACCCTGGTGGTCGCTGTAAATCGCTGAGGCCATTAAAGAGCTTCGGCGAGCTCTACTGCGACATAAGCAGCACCCTTCCCTATAGCACCTAATAGCTTTTAAATGGCTCCGTGCCCGCGTTTGCCAGCTTATAAAAAGACGGAAACAGGAGTGTTGGGAGAGGTACTTCTCTACCATTGGGTGCCATATGTCGCCTTCCCAAGTCTGGACGAAGATCAGACGTGTTTGTGGGTACCAGACCCTGACAGGTATCCCTGGCATTAACATCAATGGCATGTTATCTACCGACTCAAACGCATTTGCCGAGCACTTTGCTGAGCACTATGCTCGAGCCTCCGCATCAGAGTGTTATCCCCCAGAATTGCGCACCATCAAACAGCAAATGGAAAGGAAAGCACTCTCGTCCACTGAACGTCACAGTGAACTCTATAATGCTCCATTTACAGAGTGGGAACTCCTCAGTCTCCATGCACATTGTCCCAACACAGCTCCTGGGCCAGCTCGGATCCACAGCCAGATGATCAAACATCTCTCGTCCAACTACAAGCGACGTCTCCTCGTCATCTTCAACCGGATCTGGTGCGATGGCGTCTTTGCATCGCAATAGCTGGAGAGCACCAGCATTCCAGTGCTCAAACCCGGTAAAAACCCGCTTGATGTGGATAGCTACCGGCCCATCAGCCTGACCAACGTTCTTTGTAAGCTGTTAGATTGTATGGTAAGTCACCGGTTGTGTTGGGTCCTAGAGTCACATGGTCTACTGGCTCCTTGTCAGGGCGGTTTCCGCCAGGGTCGCTCTACCATTGATAATCTACTTTCCCTGGAGTCTGCCATCCGAACAGCCTTTTCGAGACGCCAGCACCTGATTGCTGTCTTTTTGATTTACGAAAAGCTTAAGACACGACCTGATGACCTCATATCCTTTCCACAGTGTATGAGTGGTATCTCCGGGGCCCGCTCCCAATTTTTATCCAAAATTTCCTGTCGCTCCGTACTTTCCGTGTCCAAGTTGGTGCCTCCCATAGTTCGCCCCCATATGCAGAAGAATGGGGTCCCGCAGGGCTCTGTAATTTGTATCTCTATTTTTAGTGGCCATTAGCGATCTAGCAGCAGCTGTCGGGCCGTCGGTCTCACCTTCTCTGTATACGGACGACTTCTGCATTTCGTACTGTTCCTACAGGTGTTGCTGAGGAGCACCTACAGTGAGCCATCCACAAGGCGCAGTCATGGGCTGTCGCCCACGGCTTCCAGTTTCCAGCCGCGAAGCCGTGTGTCGTGCACTTCTGTCGGCTTCGTACCATTCATCTGGAACCAGAACTTTACCTTCATGAAGATCCACTCAGTGTAGTGGAGATATATCGGTTCGTAGGTTCTGGTTTTCGATGCCCGATTGATGTGGCTTCTTCATCTTCGTCAGCTGAAGCGGAAGTGCTGGCAGCACCTCAATGCACTCAGCTGCCTGAGCAACACCAACTGGGGTGCAGATGGCTCGATGCTTCTGCAGCTGTACAGAGCCCTTGTTCAATCCCGCCTTGACTATGGGAGTCTGATTTATGGTTCAGCTGCTCCCTCAGCGTTGCGTTTACTCGACCCAGTGCACCACTGTCGCGTTCGACTAGCAACATGAGCTTTCAGGACGAGTCCGTTGACCAGCGTCCTGGTGGAGGCCGGAGTCCCTCCATTGAAGGTATGGCGTGCAGATCTGCTCGCCAATTACATTGCACACATTCATAGTTCTCCTGAACATCCGAATTACCACCTCCTTTTCCCATCCATGGTGGTTCATCTCCTGCATCGGAGGCCCAGGTCAGGGCTTACGATTGTGGTTTGCATCCGATCATTTCTGTCTGAAGTGAAGTCATCGCTTTTACCACCTATACTCGAGGTCCATTCACGTACACCTCCATGATGTACTGTACAGCTAGGCTAGAGCTTCGTCTGGACATTTCACATAGTCCTGAGGACTCAGTTAACCCCGCGGCTTTCTCCTGTCACTTCCTCTCGATTTTTGACATGTACTGGGACCATCAAGTGGTTTACACTAATGCCTCGATGGCTGATGGTCACATTGGCTTCGCGTACGTACATGGAGGACATATTGAACAGCACTCCTTGCCAGATGGCTGCAGTGTTTTCACTGCATAGCTGACGGACATTTCTCGTACTCTTGAGCGCATCCGCTCATGCTCTGGAGCGTCGTTTCTTCTCTGTAGTGATTCCTTGAGCAGGCTACAAGCTATTGACAAGTGCTACCCCCGCCATCCTTTGGTAGCGACCGTCCAGGAGTCCATCTATGCCCAGGAACGGTCTAATCGTTCTGTGGTGTTTGTGTGGCCCCCAGGCCACGTCGGAATCCCAGAAAATGAACTTGCCGACAGGCTGGCCAAACAGGCTACACAGAAGCCGCTTCTGGAGATCGGCATCCCTGTAACTGGCCTGTGATCATTATTATGCTGCAAGGTTTTTCAGCGTTGGGGGACGGAATGGCATAATCTCAGTATGCACAACAACTTGCATGGCCTTAAGGAGAGTACGAATGTGTGGAAGACCTCCATGTGGGCCTCTCGCAGGCACTCTGTGGTTCTCTGCCAGCTTAGCATTGGCCGTATGTGGCTAACAAATGTCTATCTCCTCCGACGCAAGGACTCGCCTCGGTGTCATTGTGGTTCAAATATAACTGGACTGCCCACTGCTAGCCGCTCTGGGGTCACCCTACCTTCGGTGTTGGGTGACAAAGCCTCAACAGCAGATTTAGTTTTACGTTTTATTTGTGAGGGTTTTTTTTTCCATACCATCTAACGGGGTGCATTTAGCCTTCTCTCTGAGGTCGCCATCCTCCATCCATTTTAACTCTGTGCACTTTCTTTGCATTTGTTTGTATTGGAGGTCTTTTCCCTACGGGTGTTCATCTCGCCTTGTGCCTATTTTTCTTGTTGAATGATAAGTGGAAGATTATTCACATGTATAAGGAATGGGAGTGGACCCAAAATTGAACCCTGTGGAACCCCCTTTATTTTTTATTCCAGTCACTAAAATTTTCTACCTTTCCAACATTGTCTAAATTATTCAACACAGCCTTTTGCATTCTGTTTGTTAAGTATGATTCAGACCAGTTGTACGTAAAGCCATCAGTTCTATAAAACTTGAGTTTTGTTAAAAAAAATTCCAGCTGGCGGTATACTACTATTTAAGGCTTGTGCTGTTTGATAAATGTATGTATAAATGGTATTCTCAGTCAAGCAACCCTTTTGGAATCAGAACTATGATATGCTAAGTAAATAATTTGGACTTAAGTGGGCGACTACTCTTGAGTACATTACTTTTTCGAATATTTTGGAAAAAAAAGATGTTTGTATGGGAAGTGGACAATAACTGTTTAAGTCTATTTTGTCACCATTCTTATGGTGGTTTAACAATTGTTTGCATGCCAGAGTACTGAAGGTCACGGGTTCGAAACCCGCCGCTTTTTCACCTCTGGTCATGATTTTTCAAGTTGATCGCGGTTCGGAGTCCATGTTAAACTGTATGTCCTTCTTTTACTGGTTGTCTGTTCAAAGGCCAGAGGAAGGCGAGGCAAAATGTCTCCATCTGCATTATACCTAGTAAAGTAGTGTGCTGTTCAAGCGATCCTTTGCGGTGACGATAGCTTTGCTTACACTGCTGCTGATTGAAGTTGCAACACCCCGAGGTCGGCATGCAACGAGCGTCAAACAGGCATGCTTGAATATGCATTCCACAAAGTAGGGAAGAGTAACACTATTTTCCGTAGATAAGGAGAGATTACTCAGCGGGTTTCTCGTTGAGAAATCATATCTGCAGGTCTGTCTGTGAGAAGGCTGTGCTGTTACAGAGTTTTAATTACACCGACCGATATTATGAGGGTATAAGAGGATATAGCTACCGTCACATGTGCAGCGTTTATGTCACTACAAGAAGCTGATCACCGCAAAAAGAAAAAGAAGGTACGATGTTGGTGGACAACCTCTCTTTTAAAAAGCAGGGAGCAGTCTGGTGGGACAAAAATGTCTGACCTTAAAGCAGATTTGGAATATGGGCTATCTCATAATTTTTTCAAATGAAACCTATAGATTTCAAGTTGTTGAATCGTTTAGGCCCTAAAATTGCCGAAGATGTACCTGCAGCAGAGACTCAGAGATATTTAGCTACTGGGAATTCATATTCCAGCTGAATGTACAATGAGAGGCAAAAAGATTGCCCGGCCTGAATAACTTGGAATCTAAGAACAGAGCGCTACGCATTCCTAAGTTCAGAAGTACGTGTCAGAACTCTAGCGGTCTGTGGAGCTTGAGCTTGGTGTCTACATCGTCAAACAGTAGCAATATAATAGTTAGGATACAGTATGTATCGAGATTCATTGCAATTTAACTCATCGAATCATTTCTTTTCAAAATAATTACTCGCTCACGTAGAGACGGTTGAAATACAAAGACTCCACGTCGCGTCGGTAGAATTACTACGATGAGTAGCGTTTCAGATCTGTTTCAGTGGTGCCGGTACAGTAGCTCAGCGTGTTCGGTCAGAAGGTTACATGCCCTAAAATGGAGGCTTTTGAAAGAATGTGGAACCTAGAAAAGCCTGCAGCTGCTCAATGTGTAGCGAATTAAGGTTTAAAATATTACCTGCACAGGTCTAAATAAAAAATAACAATTGACTCTAGTTAGATTCCAACACTCGTCCCTTACGTTCGTAAACTCACCCATTGAAACAGATGTGAAAAGCTCCTCATTGTAGTAATTCTACCGACGTGGAGTTCTTATATTCCAACCGTCTCTACGTGCTCGAATAATGATTTTCAAAATAAATAATACGATAAATTAAATTGCTATGAATCTCAACACATACTATATCTTGACTAGATATTGCTTCTATTTGATGATATGAACGCTGGCACTTCTGAAATTTGGCATGCCATTGCTCTGTTCTGGGACTAAATTATTCGGGCCGGACAGTCTCTTTGCCTCTCATTGCACTCCTTTTTTGGTTCACAGTGAAAAGATGCCAATAAAGATACCATTTTCTTTTCCGCGTCATGCTCAATTATTTCCCTCCAAGCATCTAATCGTTTGTTGTTTTTATAATTGTAGTTCGTCGGGCCTCATAAATATTCTAATC
This sequence comes from Schistocerca piceifrons, assembly GCF_021461385.2. NCBI lineage: Eukaryota > Metazoa > Arthropoda > Insecta > Orthoptera > Acrididae > Schistocerca > Schistocerca piceifrons. The sequence goes on from NC_060139.1 coordinate 186,563,715, forward strand.
CCCGATAAAACTGCATCAGCTTTAATTCTGTCTCCGTATTCCACTCCGTGTTCCAGTATTTTTAAGTACAATAAATACTCATCCGTTCGACAAAAACAGCAAATCGCTACTGAACCGATGAATATTCGACCTGGGAGCCATGCTAGGAGACAGGTTGCACGGTCAACCCACCGCCAATGCTTTGATGTAGCTGCTGGCAGTCCGAACTGTAACCAAGAGCAACCGCTTTTTTGGCTCCGATTTGCCGCCCGTACACACGAAGCAAATCTCGTACAACGAAGCATTGTCGTAGAAAGGCAAAGGTCCCGAGTTCGAGTCTCGGTCGGGCACACAGTTTTAATCTGCTAGGAAGTTTCATTGTCGTAGTATGTGCGCGCCTTAACTCATACGACCCCCCAACACCTGGCGTAATGGTATGGAATGGCATGGAGTTTATAACATGATTAGCTGTGGTTCACAAAGGCAATTCTGACTTGTCAAGGCCCATGGCTTTTCCCTATCTTCGAGGTCTCTGTGACGTTATCCTTCAACAGATAATTCAAGACTGCACATTTCCCGTGTTGCCCAGACCCTCCTCGATGTAGCGTATGTTCGACTGTTGACCTGGCCAGAACGTTCTCACCCACTGGAAGAAGAAGAAGAAGAAGAAGAAAAAAAAGGTAATAATAGTTTACCGAAAGATTGGCGCTTCACCACTCGCCAGCCATTGTCACTGATGAACTACTTCGGAATTGATGGGTTCCTTGGGTTTTATGTAGAGAGGAAAGTTCAGCCAATAAGGGAACGTAACGAAATGTAGCTTTTGCTGGCCTCCGCGCTGCAAAGCACATGGCCCAGGAGCGTGACTAAGGCGGAGGGACAGGTAACGGTGAGGCCGAGGGCCGTCTGGGACGGAGTGGAGGGGGGGAACCTAGGGTGCGGGTGGGGGCCGCGAGGCTGCCGGCAGGCCGCTGTCCGACCGAGCGTCAGTCAAGTTGGAGCCGCCGACACCTGTTGCTGTTCGTACAGTATTTGAGTCGCGCGGTGCGTGCAGTTGTGGTGCCAGCTGCCACATTGGTTCACTTTGTGGTCCGTCCCTGTAAAGTGTCGTCCGCGAGTGCGATCGTGAACGAATCCGAAAGCGGAGCCAGCCTTCCTTCGCGAGCAGCTAGAAGGCCAGTGTTCCACTCCAGCAGGTAAGCAAGCAATCTAATAACGCTGCAGTGATGCGTCATCGGTGCCAAGCCCAGGTCCACAGCGTGATTCGTCGCTCGTCTTTTCCTTTTCTTATGCAGATAACGGATAAGACGGATGTTTAAAGTTTCTTTTCGCGGAGGGTCCCCGTCCACGGATAGCGCAAGATGGCGGTTGCAACCTCCATTTGATTCGTCTGCAGTTGCTTTCAGACCATCTTCTCAGAGCAACCAGTGTTGCTGTGTTAAACCGTGTGTAATGTTCTGAAGATTTTACACGTCTTGTATTTAGTTATCTTCACAGCAATTTTTTTCTGTGACCTTCTCAAGCCGTGCCCCTCAGCATTTCAGTATCATTGGATAAACTTCAAAATCCCTTCGAATTTCTTTCGGTAATACCATACGTATCGTGGTACAAAGGCAGTTTCTTTGAATATGGGATGCATTGCTTGACGGAGGGACAATCAGGATTTCTATTATGGGTAATCAGCTTTTGTCAAATCGCTGTCAGCCGGCCGGAGTGGCCGTGCGGTTCTAGGCGCTACAGTCTGGAGCCCAGCGACCGCTACGGTCGCAGGTTCGAATCCTGCCTCGGGCATGGATGTGTGTGATGTCCTTAGGTTAGTTCGGTTTAATTAGTTCTAAGTTCTAGGCGACTGATGACCTCAGAAGTTAAGTCACATAGTGCTCAGAGCCATTTGAACCATTTTTGAAATCGCTGTCTTTGAAGACGCTAGGTACACGCTTTAGATAATGAACTTATTGTTACATTCTTTTCAAGCTCTTCTGTTTTCTCCATGGTCCTTCCGATTTACAAGCGATGTTATCTGTTGGTCTGATGTTGTCTTAACAAGACGGCCGTTGTCCATCAACTAAAAAGAAAATGAAAGGGAGGGGGGAGGAATTGTCCGAGTGGTGGACGAAAGACTTGGGCGCAGTTGTGGTTTTCCTTCAGCTTGCAATGTGGACATAGAGGTTTTACGAAGAAGAGCATTGCATATGGTCACCGGCTTGTTTCTCTTGCCAGATTAGCGAAAATGCTTGATAGTTTTACTGCCAGACTGTAGAAAACGCATGCGATATCACGAGAAAAGTTGCACATAAACCACTTAGAGTCGGTTTTCACGACGGAGTCTACGAATATTCTCCAACCGTACAACCCTGACGTTGAAACACCTGGACGTACAAAAATCGTTCTCCCCATGCTCCTTCAGCTAGTGAAATGAAAAGATAAATTTACGTATGACGCAGTGGAAGGTGCTGTCTGCATAGCACTTCATGACTAAGAAGTGACGTCTTACTCTGCATGCGTTCTGGAAGAAGCTCGTTTCCTTTTCCCAATAAAAGGACTGCGGGGAGAATACTTCCATGTATTTTCCTAAGGGCTATGGAAGTCTGGTGTTATAAGACTGCGGAGAGAAAATAATAAATCGCAAGTGTTCACACAGCTGTTGTTTGCAAAGTGTAGTCAAAACTACTGTATGTGGAGTTGAGGAAATTAATTAGGAAGTACCGTATTTGGCATTAATTAGAAATTGGTTTGTTTTGCAGACAGGAGAGAGAAACATAGGTACGTTTAACCTGTGCACTACGATATTCTTTTTCGCCTGGAATAGTTGGTTATCCAGAGACCTGAGGAGGTATCGTAGGTGGTATGAACATTTAGCTGGTAAACGAAGGCTGTTCTGCATCGGAACTGCCGGATGGCGCCTAGAGATGGATCTCGTCTCTTTTTGTTTACGAAGACAATGACGTGGTCCTCTGACAATGTTCTGTTATTGAATAGTTTGCATTTATGCCGCTCAGTTTCAAAAATTCGCGTGGAATGTCATGGGCTTCATTCGCGTAAACAGAAGTTGCGTCAAGAGGAAGTCGGAACCAGAGCGACAGGATAACAGTGTTAAGGTTGCGATAGCGTAGTTCCTCCGGTCATATTTCTCTCCCGGAGAACGGACCTTCGCAAAGCATAACAGCCTTTTATAATGATGACACTAATGGTAGCTGCAGTGGCAATCAGCCACATATTGAAACTGTGTCGGACTGGGAGTCAAATCCAGAACCCAGCATTTCACGGCCATTACTCTTACAAACTGAGCTTGCCAACTCTTAGCTGGCAGGGCTGGTGCTGTAAGGATGATGCCTGGATAGCTCAATCGGTAAAAAAACTTTTCTCTATAGGCAGGGATCCAGGTTTGACTTCCAGCTCGGCTTAATTTGCAGAACTCTGTTATCCTTCCCTTGTAAAAAGCATTGTTGCTTTTTTTTCGGTGTTTGCATAGTTCGAGAGAAGCTCCCTATTTCAGCAGGGTTGTATCAGAGGGTAGCCTTATATGACGACTGTACTTACAGCTACCGTCTTAACGTTGTGGATGGTCTCCTTTGTCGCCCAAGTGACGGTCAGAGTCTGTGACAGGTACACTGCATATGTAAGGAAGGTATCGACTTTACACTCTTAGAACTCGCAGATAATAGACTTTCATATTTTTACAGGGAATTTATTGTCAGAAAGGAGACGTTTTTTCCTTGATTGCAAGACTGTGTCTGAACTGGGAATCTTCACCTAATATTCCCCATGGGGAACTCGCCCCCTGCCCCACTCATAGGTCGCTTGGATTTGCTTGAATTAGATGTGTTAGGGAAGAACTATGCTTAAACGACTGATAATGATGACACATTTTAGCCCTTATATACTGGAGTTGTTAATGTTCCATCACGTTGTCGCAAATGTGGTCGCGACTATTTTGATAGTTGCAACTACACCTCAGACTTTTAGGTTCTAAAAAACTTAAATTAGGTACCTAAAATAGGTTCTATCACTTACAAAAATAGGTTATAAAAATCAGAAAATAGCTGACCAAAATCTGACATTTTATTTTCTAAAAAGATAAATAGATTGACAAAAATCTGCAGTATGTTGTTGTCTATGACCGTAATTACAGTCACAGTAAATAACTAACACTTTCTCCAGATTGACAAACTGCATCTCTTGTCTGTTACTAGCATCTTATATGCAGAGAATGAGCGTTCTGCGTCATCAGATGTCACAGGAGAATATTTAAATGCCGGTATTAAGTGCAATGGGACCGCACACTGATGTTCTGTTGATTTACCTAATAAGATGTCAGCCACTGTGCAGGGGGTGGTCAGCACTAACTTTAGTACCAATAGAACCTGGGACAAAGTTGATTTTTTTTTCTGTCACCTCTTGTATCAATCGCAGTTGCGTGTAGACTGTTTTCTGTGAATATTCCAGAGCTTTAATAATAGGGACCAAAAATGCATAATGAGATTTTTTATGTATGGAGTGTCGTTGGAAACTGTTGGGGCCTTTAGAAGTTCTTTAGCTGAAATAATGCTCATTGACTCCTCCCGCAATTTAAGAACAATGTTCTTCATGTCTTCCAAATGCTTGCTGTAATATTCCAGGGCCTCTCCACGTTCCCCACCGAGTTAGTATGGGTTGTCGTGGAAGTGGTACGTTGGGAAGTTCCTTTCGAAATCACTGGGTTCTTGTGGTGCGTTAATAAAAACCTTTTTGATGGTTGTAACTAGCTTATGTACATGTGGAAATTTGAGACATTTCGTCTCAGCTACACGATTCATGGCATGAGCAAGGCTGGGTAAAATACTTTCAAGAATTTACCATCAGCAATCAAGTGTGCAGCTGCGCCAGTGTGGATTGCAAGTACTTTATTTTCATCTAGACTGTTGGGGAAAAGTAATTTGATTGCTTTATTAACAAAGTGAACAATTGCTTACTAGTTGGTCTTTTTCAGCTCCATGCTGCAGATCAGAGGTACAGAGCGATTGTCACGATCTAATTTTGCAACAATCAAATTAGCCACTTATCGACCTAGTCTGTTAGTTGTCTCATCGACAGAGATCCACATGTTTGAATCGCCTATATCTTCCCTTATCAAATGGCTCTGAGCACTATGGGACTCAACTGCTGTGGTCATCAGTCCCCTAGAACTTAGAACTACTTAAACCTAACTAACCTAAGGACATCATACACATCCATACCTGAGGCAGGATTCGAACCTGCGACCGTAGCAGTCGCGCGGTTCCGGACTGCGCGCCTAGAACCGCGAGACCACCGCGGCCAGCTCTTCCCTTATCCTGCTCAAAGTATATTCGTGTTAAGTATCTAAATACTGTAGTTCTTTCTCGGTGTGGATTCTGATGGAATGCTGCCGTGACAGTATTTCTTTGGAAAACTTTCGAACTGGCTATTTTCAACTGCATTGAATGATATGTTTGTTGCATTTGGTTTAGTTAGAAACGTTTAAGTTTGATTCATTTTTTAGATTTGCCTGGTGTTTAATCCCTGCAACATGCTGACTCAAATGCGACCTCTGTTCTTCAGAACGTACCTAAAAACAAAAAGAAATGAGAAATACTTTGTGGAAGAATTTACGTACGAGATCTACTTAGCAAAATTAATCTGCATTACAGGTTTAGATACAATATTGTTGCATTCGCATGTGTCTGGTGAAAGTTAACTCGGGAAAAACTGTGGCATCACTGTTCTCTCAGTGGGCGTAGCAGATAAAAGGTTAACATTGTTCACACATTGCAGTGAATTACTCTTCCATCCGTAGAGAAATCAGGAAATTCTTGTAACCACTGACGAATCAGAGATGATCTGGAGCTGGATTTTTCGGCATGCTTGACTTTCCACAAATACGCTGTCGCTGTGAAATATTTCACCACATCCAATATTTCACCACATTTCATGCAGACCGACTGCATGAAAACAGTGCAGATGTTTTAAACAGTCATTTCCGACAGGACGGAAATGCGCCGGAGACGGATCACAAGGCTCCTCCGTGCCCTGCCGGCCCAGTTGACGGTTCACAGCCTGCGACAAAGCCATGAGGAACAGGGCGGGCTGAAACAGCCTGACGTATGCTGTCGTTGTCGACCACGAATGGCGTTCATGCAAGCAAACCAACCAATTATTATTATTCAGTTACTGTTTTCTAAGCAGCCGGGACGACCAGAAGAGTAGTTTTAGTCATACAAATTTTATTTGACTGGATTTTTAAAAATTATCAGGTTCTAACATGAAATTAGATGTTTTAGGTACTGTAAAATTACAATAATCGATAAAATATTTTTGTGTAATTCTTAGCTGGGAAGACCACGAGAGAGTGTTAGTCATAAAAGATTTTATTTCATTGGATTTTTAAAATTTGGGTACAATCAGGTACTAACATGAAATTAGGTATATTTAGGTGCTATAAAACTAGCGTTTTCGGTTATAAATTGGCGTAATCCGTGTATTGTTCGCGCAAACAAAGTTGACACTCGGCACTGTCGCTGATGGGAGCGACTGTAAATGGGAAATGCCTTTACGGACGCTCCCATCAGCCGCCGCGCCGAGTGTCAACTTTGTTTGCGCGTGTAGTATGTACAACTTTTATTGCCTTTATTTAAGGAGGAACAAAACAGGTTTTTACCAAAAATCCGAGGTCTAGTTATAATGCTGCACAGTGTGTGCATGTAGGAGTGAAACTTAACGTCAACCAGGATGCTGAGAAGCCAGAGTGTCGTTCTCTCAGGGGGTAGCGTGGCTATGTGTACAGTAGTAACAGACAAGCTGGTATGGAAAAGGTCCAAGTCAAAGGGGCGGCGCGTGGCGCGTGGACGTCGCGTCATGCGAACTGTTTGACCGGCGCTGTTGGTGATTAAGATTCCGACAGTACCGTGTCTGGGCCGCCGGATCTGTGTTATTCGGGACGCGGCTTAGTTCCTCGTGTCGATTAACTGCTGAATTGCACAACATACAAAGTCAGTATGTTAATGCCTCGTGAGATTCGATAGCAGTTTTTTCGATCCTTCCTAGGTATTCAGTCTCAGTTATGTCAGTTTCCTCGTACTTTTACACCGAGTTGCCTAGTCTGAAAATATTGCAGCTTGTAATTTCAGGGTATTCCAGGGTGTAGTTTAAGGCACGTGGGCCACAAGAGAAGCAAGCCTACTCTTCATCACCGATTTCGTCCAGATGTATGGTATAAGAAAGACCCGGACAGAAATGAAAGTGATAGGTGGGAGCTCCAAATAACCAAGCTTTCAGAAAAAAAATGCATTTTTTGACGCGGATGGAGTGAAGCATAAGCTACTTATTTTAGCGTAGGTGCCAGGCAGGGTTGGCAGAGGGGAAAGAGTACAGACCTGTAATCAGAGGGTCGTGAGGTCGAGTCCATATGTGGGAACGTTTTTTTATTATTATTTTCTGTTTTTACGTTTAACTGCAAATAAACTGAACCATTGCTCAATATATTTTATGTATTTATATTTTCACTAAATGAATAAAAGGAAAGGCAAAGGGGAACTTTGGATTGCAAACAAATTTCGAAGCAATGATCGTATTTAAAAGCTTGACGAGGTAAGTACAAATAACTCACCAAGAAACAATTGTAATTAACGGAAAAAGAAACCACAACGCGAGAAGTTTGCATCAAAATACGTTCCATCGCACATCATCAGCTATCCTCAGCAATGTCTGGCGAAGTGATGCGTTACACGAAGTTTTCTGCCAGACGGTGCAATGAGAGAGAATCTTTTTTGGTGGTAAACAAAGTATTCTCTCTGTTGATGTTGTGGTATTCAGTCCTGAGACTGGTTTGATGCAGGTCTCCATGCTACTCTATCCTGTGCAAGCTTCATCATCTCCCAGCACCTACTGCAACCTACATCCTTCTGAATTTGCTTAGTGTATTCATCTCTTGGTCTCTCTCTCCGATTTTTACCCTCGACGCTGCCCACCAATACTAAATTGGTGATCCCTTGATGCCTCAGAAAATGCCCTACCAACCGGTCCCATCTTCTAGTCAAGTTGTGCCATAAACTCCTCTTCTCCCCAATTCTATTCAATATCTCCTCATTAGTTACGTTATCTACCCATCTAATCTTCAGCATTCTTCTGTAGCACCACATTTCTAAAGCTTCTATTCTCTTCCTGTCCAAGCTATTTATCGTTCATGTTTCACTTCCATACATGGCTACACTCCATACAAATACTTTCAGAAAAGACTTCCTGACACTTAAATCTATACTGGATGGTAACAAATTTCTCTTCTTCAGGAACGCTCTCCTTGCCATTGCCAGTCTACATTTTATATCCTCTCTACTTCGACCATCATCTGTTATTTTGCTCCCCAAATAGCAAAACTCCTTTACTACTTTAAGTGTCTCATTTCCTAATCTAATTCCCTCAGCATCACCCGACTTAATTCGGCTTTAATACTTACTCTGAATTTTTCTATTGTTTCCTTTACTGCTTGCTCAGTATACAGACTGAATAACATTTGGGACAGGCTACAACCCTGTCTCACTCCCTTCCCAAGCACTGCTTCCATTTCATGCCCCTCAACTCTTATAACTGCCATCTGGTTTCTGTACAAATTGTAAATAGCCTTTCGCTCCCCGTATTTTACCCCTGCCACCTTCAGAATTAGAGAGAGAGTATTCCAGTAAACATTGTCAAAAGCTTTCTCTAAGTCTACAAATCCTAGAAACGTAGGTTTCCCTTTCCTTATTCTCGCTATAGAAGCCTTAAACAAACATCTAATTGTAAAAGTGCTGCCTTTATAATGTGTAAAAAAGCCAGTTACTTCTTCCTCTTTTATGATGAATATTGCCCCAGCATATGTAAATAATCAGCTGTAAAGTAATAAAAGTACCTAATTTCGTTTATGAAGCTGTCTTGTGTAGCTTCCATTCGCTTCCTGGAAATTTATCTACAGTCGTGCATTTACCTTTACTTCCGCTTGCTGTCCCGTACTCTTTCCGCTGTGCCAAGCGCTGTCTGGCAGCTACGCTAACGTGAACTGCTCGTGCTTCGCTCGATCCGCGCCAAAATTGCTTTTTTTTTCTAAACGTTTCGCCATCTGGAGCTCCCGCTTCTGCCACTTTCATTTCTGGCCGAGTCCTGCATTTGGACAAAATTGCTGATCAACGAGTAGGCGCGGTCGCCTTGTAGGAGTGGGACGAGCTCACTTCGGACGCGACGCGCACGAGCCGTGGCGGAGAAATTCTTCCCGGAGGGCGTGGAGTTCGGCGACCGCTGTTCGCGGTCCATTGTGCCGCATAATCGATCTCCGCGGTCTGATACCCCGGTCTCCAGAGGATATCGTCCCGAAATCTCGGCCAGGGCCGCGAAGCGAAGCCTTTCACGTCACAGATCGGCGACTTGAACGGTTCGGCATGGAACGGAACAGGCAGGCGGTTTTTTACACTGCGCAGTGGGACCATTCAAGGAGGCGTGTCTACTTAAATGCTTTCTCATTTCTTAAAAGCCTGCACTGTCTTAGAGGACAGGTCGCAAGTACTGGAGAGTATCGGCACAGTTTTGTTTTCGCGAAGTTCAATTTCTCCGGACCGAGGCAGTTGGTGCAGTAATTAAGACGTTGGACTCTCATTCGGAAAGATAGCTCTTAAAACCCTCGTTCACCCATCCACACAGATGTTTCCGCCGTTTCGCGAAAAGTATTACGGCAAATGGCGGTGTCGTTGCGAAAGGGAGGAGGCCGGTTTCCTTCCCCAGTCCTAGCGTGTGCTCAGTCCCTAATGACCTCGTCATTACTTTTCCACGTTGTCGTCGGCGACTACCATGTTTCTCCGTTTTCAGTGGAGCCACATAGTAACACTGTTACTTAAAATATATTTTCGCTCTGAAACTAACGTTCTGTCTTTGGACATCATTTTCTGTAACAGTGGAGTTGTCATTGCCCGTGAATTTAGTACGATAGTTGTCACACATGTGCTACAACAGAAATGTTGTGTCTGTTATATTGACATTTTCTAGGTTTCTCCAATTTACTTGTAATCATTATTTTCACTTTATTATTAGTATTTTATTATTATTATTATTGCCGGCCGGTGTGGCCGTGCGTTTCTAGGCGCTTCAGTCTGGAACCGCGTGACTGCTACAGTCAAACAGTCACGGACTTGCATTTTTCCTGCTCCCTTCAGGTATTCTTTTACTGCCATGATGCAGTTTGTTTGTTTTTTAGTGTCACTACCGACACTTTTGTAAACTTCCACAACCTACCTACTTAATGAGACTGGCCCTACGTTTTTCAAGTGCCCCAAAAATTGTTAGCTTATCCATAGTGTGTGTGTGTGTGTGTGTGTGTGTGTGTGTGTGTGTGTGTGTGTGTGTGCGCGTGTGCGTGTGCGTAGCAGCTTCTCCCAAACCACTCAATTGATTTCAATGAAATTTGGCACAGAAATAGCAGGTCTTCTCACAAGTGAAACATTGTGGGGCTTATTGCCTTCTGGCCGCAACAGGAGTGGGAACACAGACTAAAACATTTCTTTTTCAGCCCTGGAATATAGGCTGTCCTTCGTAACAGGCATGGTGTGTCAGAACAGTGTCATCCTCCTAAATCAGCCTGCTTTGCAGGGCAGCCTACATGTCAGGACCAAGAAACTGTTTTCTGTGATGTGACATGTAGGTTGTCCTGAATGACATGTGTGTTGTGTTGGTGTAGTATAGGCCTACTTTATGGACCTGCTTTGATTGGTGGCCTGTGTGTCAGGGTCAAATATCTGAGTGATGTGTAGCTTAATCTGCATGACAGGCATGTTGTAGGCGCTGTATCAGCTAAACGATGACTTTTCGTTTTCTCATTTGGATTTTTTCAGAGTCTCTCCTTCTGTTTGAAATGAAAGTTTCAGCCCCATAAAAAGATTCTGGTTTGAAAACTTTGTTGTAGTGCCTCAGCTTCGTGTATTTTGACATTCATTTTTTGTATATTAGTAAGTCCATTTTGTAGCAACGAATTTCATAACTGCTCTTTTCACTTGGTTTATACTCCTCTTTAATGAAAGATTGTGCAGGGGATCTGTCAAGACCTTCAACATGTTTTTGGGTTGCCATGTTCCCCAGCAGCTATTGCTTTTTCTTTCACAGCATACAACAAGTGAGAGAAGTTCTTGAATTTGTGTCACAATTAGCTGTACAGTTAGAAGTGAAATAAGAAAATACTGGTCTTTAAGATACTGTCATCATTAGTGTTCTGCCGAAAGGCTGGTTTTCACATGGTAACTCCCCATGCTCCCTGTCTTCTGCCATCTCTTTCAGCTCTGCTTAACTTCCGCTTTAATATATACCTGATATAATTAAAAAGTTAGGTTGTAACCTCATTTGCACATCTGACGAAGTGTATTAAGTTACTGTGCTTGCTTATCCCTTTTGTACAATTCTGAATTTCACAAGCTGCAGTTACTGTAAGAAAATTTAATTTAATGGAGATGCAATGGATAGTTCAATCGGTCAGAGCCTTGCCCTCGAAAGACACGATTCCAGTTAAGTGTCGCATTCCAGCACACGGTTTCAGTGTGAAACGTACAAACATTATCCGGGCCACGTCTATTTTGGCTGTCTAGTACATGCTATGTAGCAACTCCGAAAAAGATTGCGATGACTTCTGAGATCTTTTGGCGATAGCCAGAGAGCACTTACTTAATTACTCCTGAAATAAATCTCAGTAATGTCTGGGCAGATGAAAAGAAAAGCGTTCATTTTTGGCACAGAGCGCTGTTTATTATGCTGGTCCGACATTCATATCGATAGGGTTAGAATATGAGTTCATCGTCTCAGACAGTGTCTGACATTTTTAATATGTCCCCAGTTCACGACCAGTTAGTCCCTCTGTTAACTATAATCTGTTGTAAATTCTTCGAACAAAAATCTGTGCCCAACAGTTGGAAGAAAACACAGGCTACCCCTGTCTACAAGAATGGTAGTTGAAGTAATTCCCCAAACTGCCGACCAGTATCTTTGATGTCCATTTATCGTAGAATCTTAGAACATATTTTGACCTGAAACATAATGAGGTATCTCGAAAAGAACGAGCTCATCCTTGCCAAGCAGTAAGGAGTTCGAAAACATAGATCGTGTGAAACAGAACTCACACTTTTCTCACGTGGCATCTTAAAAGCCATGGATCAAAGCAGTCAGATAGATGCACTATGTCACTATTTCCGAAAAGCATTTGACTCAGTACCACACATACGCTTTTCATCAAAATTGCAATCATACGGGGTACCACACGAAATATATGACTGGATTGGGGATTTTGTGGAAGGTAGAATGCAACATGTTATCGTGGTTGGAGAGACTTTGAGTCTACACTAGGGCAATGTGTTGAGTCCCTCGCCGTTCATGATCTTATGGACAATATTAATGATAAACTCAGACGATTCGCTGATGATGCAGTTATCTATAACGAAGTACAATCTGAACGAAGCTGTACAAATATTCTGCCCTACATTAACATTTCAAAGTGGTACAATGATTGGCAGCCTGCTAAAATGTTCAAGAATGCAAAGTTGTGCACATCACAAAATTAAAAAAAAAATGTAGTATCCTATCAATATAGCGAGTCACAGTTGGAATTTGTAAACTCATACAAATACTTTTGCGTAACACTTTCGGGACATGAAGTGGAACGATCATGTAGCCTCGGTCATGGGTAAAGCAGGTAGCAGACTTCGTTTTATTGATGGAATACTAGAGAAATGCAATCAGTCTACAAAGGAGATTACTTCCCAAACACTCGGGCGACCCATCGTAGAATATTGCCCGAGTGTGTGGGACCCATACCAGATACGACTAGCAGAGGATATTGAACGTATACAGAGAAGGGCAGCACGAATGGTCACAGGTTTGTTTGAAACGTGGGAGAGTGTCACTGAGATGCTGAAAGAACTGAACTGTCATACTCTTGAAGATAGACTGAAACAATCCACCCCTATAAACTCTACTAACAGTTTCAAGAACCGGCTTTAAATGATGGCTATCCTATATACAACCACCTCCACACATAGCTCCTATAGGGATCGTGAGGATAATATTAGATTAGATTAACTACAGCACGCACAGAGGCATTTAAACAATCGTTTTTCCCGCGCTTCGTACTTGAAC